>NC_072373.2:217203200-217505600 GCF_028885625.2 Pongo pygmaeus | reverse complement strand
GGGCATGGTGGCTCATGCCTGTAATCCCAGCACTTTGGGAGGCTGAGGTGGGTGGATCACCTGAGGTTGGGAGTTCAAGACCAGCCTGACCAACATGGAGAAACCCCATCTCTACTAAAAATACAAACTTAGCTGGGCATGGTGGCACATGCCTGTAATCCCAGCTACTCAGGAGGCTGAGGCAGGAGAATCACTTGAACCCGGGAGGTGGAGGTTGTTGGGGTGAGCCGAGATCGCGCCACTGCACTCCAGCCTGGGCAACAAGAGCAAAACTCCGTCTCAAAGAAAAAAAAAAAACGAAAAGGCAGAAGCCTCCGAAGGTGGCTTCTCCGAGGTGAAGGAGAAGGCAAAGCCACAATTGCTGCTCAGCCCTGGGGCTGCTGGCATGAAAGGGGACTTGTTTCTTTCTAGTTCCTGTTTATGAGATTGCACATCATGCTGTGCTGAGTTAGACACAAAATACAGGGCTGGTTTAGAAACGGGCTGTGCAGCCCGCTCCCCGCCAACCCCCCCACCAAGGCCATGCCAGCCAAAACCCCCAAAGAGCTGATGTTTCTGTTGGGGTTGATGTTTCCTGCTAGTGAGGGAGCCGCTCTTGGCCTTGGCACCCATTCCTCCTGTGGGAAGGAGGGCAGCTTGGAGAAACTGAATGTGCCTAGCCCGGCCCCTCTTCTCTCTCTTCCTTTTGGGACTTGTTCTCCCACCTGGGGGTTTACAGAGGCAGCTCCACCTTAGGAGTGGGGAGGCCCACGCTGGCCCCACTCTGCCTATACTTGGGCAGGCACAGCTGTCTGTTTCCATTTTGCAGAATGTGCACTCACTTTCAGATTTAAATGACATCTTTTGCATGGTCAGCTTTCTTCGTAATAAAAAGAATGTGGCTGGGCGCAGTGGCTCACGCCTGTAATCCCAGCACTTTGGGAGGCCCAGGCGGGCGGATCACAAGGTCAGGAGATCAAGACCATCCTGGCTAACACGGTGAAACCCCGTCTCTACTAAAAATACAAAAAAATTAGCCAGGCTTGGTAGCAGGCGCCTGTAGTCCCAGCTACTCAGGAGGCTGGAGCAGGAGAATGGCATGAACCCGGGAGGCGGAGCTTGCAGTGAGCTGAGATGGCACCACTGCACTCCAGCCTGGGTGACAGAGCGAGACTTCATCTCAAAAAAAAAAAAAAAAAAATGCTTCAGTCCTCTGTCCACTAACAGTTCTGTTATTTCTCCATTGATCTGAGCCCTGGTAGGGACGAGGGATGGTATTAATCAGGTCTCCCCAGCACCTCCCTGCTCGTGCCTCCCTCCCTCTACCTGTCTACCGGTTACCAGGAAGCCGGATGTATGCAGCCTACGCTTTCTTACTTTCTTTTCTAGCTATGTAGTTGTTACTAATAGCTGTAACCGTTCCTCCCTGAAGCGACTCTCTTCATCTCCAGGCATCATGATTATTAGAAACTTCTAAGTGCAGACCAGGCGCGGTGGCTCACGCCTGTAATCCCAGCACTTTGGGAGGCTGAGGCAGGCAGATCACGAGGTCAGGAGATCGAGACCATCCTGGTTAACACAGTGAAACCCCGTCTTTACTAAAAAATACAAAAAAAATAGGCGGGCATGGTGGCAGGGGCCTGTAGTCCCAGCTACTCGGGAGGCTGAGGCAGGAGAATAGCATGAACCCAGGAGGCGGAGCTTGCAGTGAGCCGAGATCGCGCCACTGCACTCCAGCCTGGGCGACAGAGCGAGACTCTGTCTCAAAAAAAAAAAAAAAAAAAAACTTGTAAGTGCAACTCCTTCCCCTTTTTATCAGTTGGGCCTTGCTTGTCTTCTGGCTGGAATTCAAATCTGACTCCTCCTGAAGTTATATGAAGAGAGATGAAACAGCCTCTCCCTCCAAGCCCTGGTTTCCTCACCCCACGTAGAATATTCCAACAGCACCCTTTTCTCAACTTTGCTGCAAGGCTTAGATTGGATAATCTGCGGAGCTCCTGGGAAATTCTAAAATGCTTTGGAAATATAAGGCCTGTTTTCTCCTGTGCCTCTGAAGGCTATGACACATTCATCCTTCGCTCAGATATACAAGAGCAGAAGAGTTCGACACACCTGATTTCTTTATTTAAAAAAAAAAAAAGTTTTTCTTTTTTTAGACATGGGGGTCTTGCTGTGTTGACCAGGCTGGTCCCAAACTCCTGGCCTCAAGCAAGCCTCCCATCTCAGCCTCCCAAAGTGCTAGGAATACAGGCGTGAGTCACCGCACCCAGCCTGACACACCTGATTTCTACTGAGAAGTTCTCTTCCTGGGGTGGCTTGAAAAATCGGATGAGCTCTGTGGAGGCACTTTCTACTGATGCTTTTGTAGAAATCCTTCCATTTTACTTTGTACTGATGCTTTTGTAGAAATCCTTCCATTTTACTTAGCATGATGTTTTTAGCATCGATCCATGTTGTTGCCTGTATTGATACTTCATTTTTAAAGCTGAATAATACTCCTTTTTATGGATATAGCACACTTGATGATGTGCTTCTCTTGACAAGCATACAAGGAAACTATAGATTATTTGTGTGCTAATTGGTTTTTCTCCGAATTTGCTGTAACACACGCTAACCAAGACGCAAGGGTTGTTTTGTTTGTTCATTTAAACATTAAACAACTTAGTTCCCTCACTCGTCTCTGGGAGGCAAGGAGATTTGAAGAATACACGGTGGCTTACGCCTGTAATCCTAGCACTTTGGGAGGCCGAGACGGGCAGATCATGAGGTCAGGAGTTTGAGACCAACCTGGTGAAACCCCATCTCTATTAAAAATACAAAAATTAGCTAGGTGTGGTGGCACGTGCTTGTAATCCCAGCTACTCCGGAGGCTGAGGCAGGAGAATCTCTTAAACCCGGGAGGCGGAGGTTGCAGTGAGCCGAGATGGTGTCACTGCACTCCAGCCTGAGCCACAGAGCAAGACTCTGTCTTGAAAAAAACAATAATAATAATAATAATACACTGCAGACTGCTTCTCTGGGTGGAGAGAATGAATTTGTTTCTACTGGCAGATGGAGATAAATGGAACCTACTTTTTCCACCCGGTGCCAGTCCCCCTTACTCTCTATGCTGCCAACATTTTGTTTCTGGGTCTTGAAAATAATTTATGATAGTTCTTTTTTTTTTTTTCTTTTTTGAGACAGAGTTTGGCTCCTGTCATCCAGGTTGGAGTGCAATGATGCGATCTTGGCTCACTGAAACCTCCACCTCCCAGGTTCAAGTGATTCTCCTGCCTCAGCCTCCTGAGTAGCTGGGATTACAGGCATGCACCTTCATGACCAGCTAATTTTTGTATTTTTAGTAGAGGCAGGGTTTCACCATATTGGCCAGGCTGGTCTCGAACTCCTGACCTCAGGTGATCTGCCCACCTCGGCCTCCCAAAATGCTGGGATTACAGGTGTGAGCCACCTCATCTGGCCAGTTTATGATAATTCTAATGGGGTTGTTGCATTTGAGGAAAACTTTGAAAAATGTTACCCATTTTTTAAGTTGGACCCCATCATGCCTGGAAATGTGTTGTAACCAGCCATGCACTGGTAAATGTTTCCTGATTCTCCTGGAAAAAAATGTATATTTTATATATATACATAAATAAGTATCAGTTTTGCGGACATAGAGGATGTATGCAATAATTTACAAGTAATAATAAATTATATAATATTCTTTATTCCATAAAGAATAAATCCCGTATAGCCAACTGATTCGCACAGAATATTATTGCTAATTTTTTGCTGAACTCTTGATCTGTAGTCAGCCTATGGTTGCTATTAAACCAGGTCTTCCCAAATTGGACTACAAATCACTGCTTGATCGCTATCTAATTCAGCAAGGAAGATGCTTACATCATTGACTACTAAGGACAGTTCCAGCATGAACATTGTTTAGTCCCTTCATGTGCATTCGTGAGTGAAATAAAACAACAAAGATATACGTTAGAACCTCATTAATGATACAATTTCTTTGCTAAATTAGATAGGTTTTCAAATACTACAATATTTCCTCAATTGTTTTGTTAGTCACAGTGTAACAGCTACAGACACAACACATTTTTCAGTTTAACCTGCATTATTAATATTTTCTCCATCCGTTTCTTTTTTTTTTTTTTTTTTTTTGAGACTGAGTCTCACTGTGTGTCCCAGGCTGAAATGCAGCAGTGCGATTTTGGCTCACTGCAACCTCTGCCTCCCAGGCTCAAGCGATTCTCATGCCTTAGCCTCCTGAGTAGCTGGGATTACAGGCATGTGCCACTACACCTGGCTAATTTTTGTATTTTTAGTAGAAACAGGGTTTCACCATGTTGGCCAGGCTAGTCTCAAACTCCTGACCTCAAGTGATCTGCACACCTCAGCCTCCCAAAGTGCTGGGATTATAGGCATGAGCCACTGGGCCTGGCCATATTTTCCCCATCCCTTTCTTAACTGCACATGGTTTTTTAAAAACAGTGTACAAAGTCCTGATATGTAGTGCTTTCCAATTGCTGTGGTGTCATACTCCCACCACTATTGGTTTCAAGCTGCCAAGATGCTGTCGCCAAACATGGACTTGGCAATAGATATGGATTTTTATTTTGCTCTTACAGTCCTATTCTATTCTATTCTATTCTACTCTATTCTATTCTATTCTATTCTATTCTATTCTATTCTATTCTATTCTATTCTATTCTATTCTATTCTATTCATAGAATTTCTACCATGCAGATACACAGATATCAATAATCACAAAAGCACAGACAATAGTAAAAGTAGTAAAATGATTAGGACAAGATGGGTTTTGAGTATATATTACCTTTTCTATTTTTTTCCATTCTAATCATTCCTTTTTTTTTTTGAGACGGAGTCTTTCTTTGTCACCCAGGCTAGAGTGCATTGGTGTGATCTCAGCTCACTGCAACCTCTGCCTCCAGGGTTCAAGTGATTCTCCTGCCTCAGTCTCCCGAGTAGCTGGGATTACAGGTGCACGCCACCACGCCCAGCTAATTTTTTTGTTTTTAGTAGAGACAGGGTTTCGCCGTGTTGGCCAGGCTGGTCTCAAACTCCTGACCTCAGGTGATCCTCCCGCCTTAGCCTCCCAAAGTGCCGGGATTACAGGTGTGAGCCACCATGCCTGGCCCCATTCTAATCATTTTCTTGTGTACAATTCAGTGTTATTAAGTATATTCACAGTGTTGTGAAACCATCACCACTATTTAGTTCCAGAACTTTTTCATCATCGCAAACAGAAACTGCCTACTCAGTAAGCAGTTATTCCCAATCCCTTTTCCTCTGGCAACCACTAATCTGATTTCTGTCTCTATCAATTTGCTTATTGTAGATACTTTGTATAAATAGAATTATACAATATGTGGCCTTTTGTGCCTGTCTTTTTTCACTGAACCTAATGTTTCGGAAGTTCATCCATATTGTAGTATGTATCAGTGCTTCATTTCTTTTGTTTTAGTGATAGGGTCTTGCTCTGTTGCCCGGGCTGGAGTGCAATGGTATGATAGTGGCTCACTGCAGCCTCAACAACCTCCTGGCCTCAAGCAATCCTCCCTCCTCAGCATGGGTAGCTGAGACTACTGCCACCATGCCCAACTTATTTTTTTTCTTTAATTTTCTGTAGTGACAGGATCTTGCTATGTTGTCCAGGCTGGTCTTGAACTCCAAGCTGGTCTTAAACTCAAGCGATCCTCCTGCCTTGGCCTCCCAAAGTGCTGGGATTATAGTCCTGAGCCACAGTGTCTGACCCCAGTACTTCATTTCTTTTTATAGCTGAATAATATTCCATTGTATGGATAGGCCACATTTTGTTTATCCATCTGCTGCTGGCCGTTTGAGTTGTTTCCACCTTTTGGCTATTGTAAATAGTGCTGCTATGAACATCCATGATTACTTTCCTTTTTAATATAATTCGCTTAGTGGTAAGTTTATATAATTTAATTTTTAATAATAGCTGTGTTTATCAACCGCCTTGCAAAATTCCCGGACATCTAATGATTGGCTCATAGGAGGGGCAGGCGTTGGCCCCAGCACACCCATGGTTGTCACTATCTGTGCAGCTCTGGGCAGATGACAAAGCCCAGAATTATGAGTCAGCAGGTCGGTATTCTGGGGCCAGTGCAGCCTCTAACTCACTTGTCATTTTGAGCACATCACTCACCGCTCTTGTTAGAAACAAGTCTTCTGTCTTGTTTCTAAAATAAGGCTGTTGGGCTAGATGATGCCTAAGGTTCCTTCCTAGGGAATCTTCTGTCTAATAAGTGGCCGGGCTAGGTCAACAGATGAAATAAGCCCACAGTAACTTACCACCCAGCAGGTCAGAGAATGGTACACTCACTGTTCCTCTGAAGTTGAGGGTTGTTGGTTCCATCCCCAAGACATATTTCAATTGTCTTCTCACTACACTTTCTGTCTTCTCTTCCCAAGAGTTTTCCTGTCCTCCCCCGCTCCCCCAACTCTTTGGCTATAAATGCTCGCTTTTCCTTGTACTGGGAATTAAGCCAATCTTTCTCCACTACTGCAAAACCCCATCACAGCAATCCCTATACCTGTCCTGATAGTCCAGAATAAAGCCTGCCTCACCGTTTTAACAATTGTCATGAATGATTTTCTTTAACAGACCTCATCCTATCTCCAGGTGATGGGTTCAGATGTGAACACATATCCTAGCAGTTTACAGGTTGGGCCTTTGATGAACAAGGTAGAGCAGGCCTTGGAGGGGATTGAGTGGCAGAAGGGAAATAAGTGGGGCATGGCAAGCCTAAAATCACTCAAGAAAAGGAATAGGTTAAGCAAAATGAGCAAATTATATGTGTGAAGAACTACGTTAGTCTGTAAGCATTTATTGAGCACCTCCTGTGTGCACACAGAACCCTTAATCAGCCCTGGACCAAGTACTTGGTAGGAAAGGAAGGTAATGGAAGGTACAATTCTCTTTTGTTGTTCTTGTTGTTGTTTTGAGACGGAGTCTCGCTCTGTCGTCCAGGCTGGAGTGCAGTGGCACTACCTCGGCTCACTGCAACCTCCACCTCTTGGGTTCAAGTGATTCTCCTGCCTCAGGCGTGTGCCACCACACCTGGCTAATTTTTGTATTTTAGTAGAGATGGGGTTTTCGCCATGTTGGCCAGGATGGTCTCGAACTCCTGACCTCAGGTGATCTGCCCATCTTGGCCTCCCAAAAGTGCTGGGATTACAGGCATGAGCCACCGCGCCCGGCCGGAAGGTACAATTCTGAGGACCCTAGGGCTCAGTCCCACAAGACTGTCCCCACTCCAGAGGCCAGTTCCATGGGTGTGAGTTCTTGGTTCCAACAGCCCTTCAACTCTAATCCGGACATGGTTGGCTCATCAGGGAAATGCTGTTAATCATCTCTGGGTTTAAAGGGAAGCACTTAGGCAGAGCCACTGAAATCAGACTGGAGACACTGAATTTGGAAACTGTCCAGCGTCTAACAGGAGGCCAGCCGTCTGATTCTTTAGGGAGTGAATGACCTCAGCAGAGGGTGGATTTTTATCGCTGGAAAGGATGAGAGGAGGTGAGGGGGAATGCCTCATTGGAAGTGACACCTAATTACCAGTTTCCCATCCTGTTTCCAGGCCCTGCAAAATAGAATCCTTCTGGGTATCTGATCTACCCTTCACCTGCAAATGCAAGACATACATACAAAGAGGGTGAATCTGGGCTGTTTCCTCAGCTTAATCACGAGCTCCTGTAAGGGCAGAAAATGACCCTCGCATTGTGACGCTCCATTTCCCCCTCCTGCTTAGTTATTCGGGAGCTGTTGATGGGTGACACTTGCCTCGAAATTGCGGTGACTTTCAATACCCCTAAGTGTAGAATTTAAGGAGGAAGGCCTCTGCACAGAATGATAATGCATATTGAGGTGGAGGGCGGGGGATTGCTGCCTGGAAAACAGGAATATATCTTAAATGAGAAAGCACCTTGCTGAGACTCTCAGAAAAGAACTTGGGAGGTGATCGTTTTTGCTAAAACATACCCATTGTCCGATTATGAAGGAATGGATGAGCAGAAAGGGAAGCAGGCGACTTCTCATCTCATCTGGGATATACGGGCCCTCGCATCATGGATGAGATGTGTTCCTGGAAAGGTAACTGCAAATTGGAATTTTTATAGCCAAAAAGAATCATCTTTTCCATTACTTCCCTACAAAAATGAGTCCTCAGAATATTCTTAGGCTCTAGGATGTAATAAAACCACAGCTAAGGCCATAGCCAGTTTTTCACATTATCACTTTTTAGCTGAAACTGACCATTTCTTATATTAAAAAAATCACATTCCGAAAACATGACATAAAATAGCTGGAGTTATTTCTCCATGTGGTACAATCATTTCAGTGTCAACAACCGTTTACTGGAGAGCCTGTAAGCATTTTCACACAGTATCTCATTTAGCTGCCTCCCCAATTCTGTGAGCTAGATATTATCTCCTTTTTGGGAGATGTAATAATAAAGTTTTAGAAAATTGAGGAAGGAATCCATGTTCAGGAAGCAGCAGTGGCAGAACTGGAATTCAAACTCAGGTTTGAGCACGTGTGGGCTTGGATACTTCACCTCTACCACAGCTGCCTAATTTAAGGCGCTAAAATAAGAAACCCAATCAACAACCCCAACAGTAACAACCTCAGCTACAATATGAGATAGGACGCGGCCCCAGTTTCTAACAGTTTGCTTTCTCAAGGATCCTTTAAGAGGGTGAGGAAAACAGCTTTTGCCGTTCAGACCTCAAGTCCAAACTCTTTCTGAAATCTATTGGCCGACATAACAGCTTGGGCAAGGCTGAATGGGTGATAAGACAAGGACCCAATCAGTCAAAGCCAATCTGGAAAGGACCAGGAGGAGTGCGCATCTCTAGGACCCATGTGAGGGTGAAAGAGCTCAAAGCAGATCCAGCAATTGATTCCCACATTTGCTTTTCTTTTCTTTTCTTTCTTTTTTTTTTTTTTGAGATGGAGTTTCGCTCTTGTAGCCCAGGCTGGAGTGCAATGGCATGATCTTGGCTCACCGCAACCTCCGCCTCCTGGGTTCAAGTGATTCTCCTGCCTTAGCCTCCTGAGTAGCTGGGATTACAGGCGCCCGTTACCACACCCAGCTAATTTTTGTATTTTTAGTAGAGACGGGGTTTCTCCATGTTGGTCAGGCTGGTCTCAAACTCCTGACCTCAGGTGATCTGCCCGCCTCAGCCTCCCAAAGTGCTGGGATTACAGGCATGCACCACCACTTCTGGCTAATTTTGTATTTTTAGTAGAGATGGGGTTTCTCCATATTGGTCAGGCTGGTCTCGAACTCCCGACCTCAGGTGATCTGCCCGCCTCGGCCTCCCAAAGTGCTGGGATTACAGGCATGAGCCACTGTGCCTGGCCCCAAATTTGCTTTTCTAAGGATGCCAGTACTCCTTAGCTGTGTGGTGGTCAGCCTCTAAGATGGCCCCAATGGTCCCCGCTCCTGGTATTCACAGCCGTGTGGAATCCCCTCCCACACTGTGCTAGGGTGTTCCCCATGACCAACAGCATATGGTACGCCAATTCTGACATTAGGTTATAAAAAGACTGCAACTTCCAGCTTGGGTTCTCTGTCTCTCTCTCTCAAGCCTCTCTGGGGAAAGTCAACTGCCATGTGGTGAAGACATTAAGTCTGTGAAGAAGCCCATCTGGCAAAGAGCTGCAGTCTCCTGTCAACAGTCAGCAAGAAACTGAGGCCTCCTCCAAAAGCCACATGAGTGAGGAGCTTGGAAGCTGATTCTGCAGCCCCAAAAAACTGCAGCCCTTTCTGATGTCCTGAACACATTCTCTGGAGAGATCTTGAACCAGAACCATCCAGTGAAGCTGCTCCCAGATTCTTTTTTCCTTTTTTTTTTTTTTTTTTTGAGATGAAGTCTTGCTCTTGTCGCCCCAGCTGGAGTGCAGTGGCACAATCTAGGCTCACTGCAACCTCCGCTTCCCGGATTCGAGCGATTCTCCTGCCTCAGCCTCCTGAGTAGCTGGGATTACAGGTGCCCACCACCACGCCCGGCTAATTTTTGTATTTTAAATAGAGACAGGGGTTTCACCATGTTGGCCAGGCTGGTCTCGAACTCCTGACCTCAGGTGATCCACCCGCCTTGGCCTCCCAAAATGCTGGGATTGCAGGCCTGAGCCACTGCGCCCAGCCACTCCCGGATTCTTGACCCACAAAACCTGCGAGATCATAAATGTTTGTGGTTTCAAACTGCTAAACTCTAGGTTCCTTTGTTCTACAGCAATAGCTAATATAAGTTTGATAAAACCATTTTCTTTCCTATTGTTGGCATTGAGCCCTTTCTGGCCAGGTGGTGCCCATCCTTGATAATTTCCCTCCTTCCTCCAGCTCATTTTACCCTCTCAGCCCCTTTATTTTGAATGACCTCATTAAGGCAATGAATCTCAACTGAGGGCCACTGCATACAGTAAGAGTGCAATTAGCCATTGTGTGACTGCAGGAGATAGTAGTTTCCATGGAGCGGTGCCCCCTGGAGGTGTGCGGTATATAACCTGCACAGTTCTATGTGGCAGTCCAGCCAGCGATACACCCGAAAAAGTGCCCAATATCAGGTTTTTCTGCTGGACAGAGCAAATGGGGTAATTCCTCCAAAGATCACAGACAAGAGAGGTAGTGGAAGGTGGTTAGTTTTCACTAGGGCTGGCTGACCCATCATGAGGTTGCAGGCACAGCCCATGAGTTTGGGTCATTTTCTTTCTTCCCAACTCAGGAAAGAACTGCAGGGCATGATGGGGTGGTGGTGGTTGAGCCTGGACCCTGGAGTTGGACCCATGGGTCCAGTCCGAGCTGTCCATGTATTCACCGGGTGACTCCTCACGCAGCTTCACGCTCAGGAAGCTATGGAATCTAGGAATCTAGCACTCAGATTCCTCAGCTGTCAAATGGGAATCATAATAATGCCCCCTAGAGAGTGGCTGGAGGACACGGTAAGCTCACACACATATTATACCTACGTCAGTGTCTGACACTGAAACAACAGATGAGGTCTTGCTATATTACCCAGGCTGGTCCTGAACTCCTGGCCTAAAGTGATCCTCCCACCCAAGCCTCTCAAGGGCCTGGGGATTATAAGCGTAAGCCGCTGTGCCTACACCAACAGCAATTTTTATTCTCTTTCATTTCCCCCAAAAGTGAGCCTCACACTCAGCTTGTTCCAGAGTGGAGGATCACTAAGGATTTCTTGAATGAATTAAATAAGAAGCTGCATCTCTCCAAGAGGGAGACAGTCCTATCTTCTAGTCCTGGGTAAATCAACAACCAACAACGACAATCCTAATAAGAAAGGCACATCCTTAACTGAACAATACAAAGCATACAGTACCATTTGAACCATTTGCCCTCACAAGCCTTAAGTCAGTCATTTTTTTTCAGACTGGAGAAATTTCAAAAGAAACTTCATCCGTTAGCAAAACACAGGCGTGGAGGCAGCAGCTGTGTGCTTCCGGATGTCCTTCAAGGGCTCTGCTGCAGGATGACTCTAACCTGGAGATGCACAGGCAAACATTTAGTCAATAACTCAAGCCTGACTTAACTTGCATCAAGCTGCCGAGTGCACAGAAGCTATAAACAGCCCTGCCTGGATGGACAGCCCTTCCTTTGTCACCGGGATTGGGTCTGAGAGGCTCCAAGTTGGAGAGAAAATGCCAGCTTGTTTCTTCTCTGGCTTAAGGACACAGTCAGATCAACCACTGACGTCAGAGGAGAATTCCCTCCCCCGAAGTTATCCGGCCCAAAAGGTCGTGCCAGGTAATGGGACACAGAGCAGAGCAATGCTGGCGTGATCCAGGGGAACTGTCTTGCCTGGGCCTGCACTCTAAGGCTGAGCAAAGATTTTAAAAGAAGAGAAAACAGCCTGACTCTATCATCCATTCATGGAAAAAGAAGCTCAGATCATCAAAGATAATCAAAACCCACCAACCAAACAGCACACTCGAACAGGCTGAGCGCGGTGGCTCAGGCCTGTAATCCCAGCACTTTGGGAGGCTGAGGTGGGGAGATTGCTTGAGGACAGAAGTTCGAGACCAGCCCGGGTAACCTAGCAAGACCTCCGTCTCTACAAAAAAATTAAAAATTTGCCTGGTGAGGTGGTGTGCACCTGTAGTCCCAGCTACTCAGAAGGTTGAGGCAGGAGGATCACCTTAGCCCAGGCAGTTGAGGTTGCAGTGAGCCATGATTGCTCTGCTGCATTCCAGCCTGGGTGACAGAGTGAAAGAAACCCTGTCTCAAAAAACAGAAACAAAAACAAAAACAAAATCACCCTGACCTTCCTCTTCCCAAGCCTCCGATGCTGGTGCTAACTCATCTCTAGGTGGACGGTGGGCGATTGTTCTAGCGATGACTCTGGGCCTCCTGGAGAGAAATCCTGCTGAGTGTCCCACAAGCAGATAACACAATGATCCTGCAGTGCAAGTGAACAGGGTCCTACTAGAGACCAATGAAATGACTGCTGACTGCACTCAGAGAGGGCAACTGTTCCACAGGGGTTAAGCAGAAAGCCCGCCAGCCCCTTGACCGCTCCTTCCTGAGCCCCCAGGCCTCCCCTGCCCCATCGGACCCACCACCCACCCTCCTCCCAAGGCCTGTCCTCTTCATGCCATTCACAGGCACCAGGTGCTGACGGGGCCACCAGCTCTGAGCTCTGAGTCAGGGACATCACTGCAGGCAGGTAGGTATGAACAGGACAGGGCAGACAGCAGACAGGGAGAGAGCTGAAGGATGGGGTCACTTCAGGTGGGATGGTGTCGTGAGGAGAAGAAAGTGGTTCTGGGATGGAGGGAGACCAGTGGGGCTCCTTCAGACAGATGGCCAGGGAAGGCCCTTCAGAGGAGGTGACATTTGAGCAGAGAAGACCTGGCTGACTGAAGGAGCCAGGCCTGCAAAAAACAGCACGTTCTAGGTAGAGGCAGGACTCGCTACACATTCACAGGGCCCAACGCAAAACTAAATGTGAGGCCCCACTCAAAAATTATGAGGAATTTCAGGATGGCAAGGCAGAGTGTTCAGGGTCCATACCCGAGAAGCAGGCCCTGGTAGAAGGAACAGTAAGTCCTATAGCCCTGAGGCTTGGAAAGTTCCAGAATTTGAAAGGAGGCCACTGTGTTCTGGAAGGCAGAAGGCATGAGAGGCTATCAGAGGGCTGTGCAGGAGATATCTGTGGGGCAGACTGTGGTAGCCCCTGAGACTGGTAAGCTGGGAAACCACTGGGGGAGCTTTGCGTGAAGGATGAGCTTGATAGAATTAATGTTTTTTTCTTATTTACTTTTTACAAAAGAGAGGGGGTCTTGCTATGTTGGCCAGGTTGGTCTTGAACTCTTGGCCTTAAGCAATCCTCCCGCCTTGGCCTCCCAAAGTGCTAGGATTACAGGTGTGAGCCGCTGTGCTTGGCCAGGATTAAATTTTTTTCTTTTTTTTTTGGAGACAGAGTTTCACTCTTGTTGCCCAGGCTCACTGCAACTTCTGTCTCCCAGGTTCAAGCGATTCTCCTGCCTCAGCCTCCCCAGTAGCTGGGATTACAGGTGCCTGCTACAATGCCCAGCTAATTTTTTGAATTTTTAGTAGAGGTGGGGTTTCACCATGTTGGCCAGGCTGGTCTCGAACTCCTGACCTCAGGTAATCCACCCGCCTCAGCCTCCCAAAATGCTGGGATTACAGGCGTGAGCCACCATGCCCAGCCTTTTTTTTTTTTCTGAGACACAGTCTCGCTCTGTCGCCAGGCTGGAGTGCAGTGGCGCGATCTTGGCTCACTGCAACCTCTACCTCCCAGGTTCAAGCAATTCTCCTGCCTCAGCCTCCCAAGTAGCTGAGAGTAGCATACACCACCACACCCAGCTAATTTTTGTATTTTTAGTAGAGACAGGGTTTCACCATGTTGGCCAGGATGGTCTTGATCTCTAGACCTCATGATCCACCTGCCTCAGCCTCCCAAAATGCTGGGATTACAGGCGTGAGCCACAGTGCCAGGCCCAGGATTAATATTTTTTAAAGATCCAGCTAGCTGCTGGGTGAGGCTGGTGTGGAGTGGGGGTCTGAGGAGAAGCAGGGAGTCAGACTAGAAGGCCGGGAGGATGGTGGCTCAGGCCCAGCGATGACCTAAACTGCCCAGGGCCAGCTCTTGACAGCCAGCTCAGTGTCTTCACTCATGACCCCGCCTCTATCTGAAGTTTCCACTCCCCTTGCACCCTTAGGACGTTCACTTGCACGGTCAGGTCCATCCTTCAACCCTACTTCAGTGACACCTGGCCTCGCTCCTACCTACGCCCCCACTGGCACCCACCTCCCCAGCTCCCCCTGGGAAGTCCTTAGCATTCCTGGTGTCCCCACAGAGTGCCCGGCTCGTCTCGATACTGAGCAGCCTGGTATGTGCTCGAAAACTTGCTGCCGAGTGAGTGAATGCATTTATTACTTCATATTAGAGGAAACAGGGCTCTGTTCCAACCAGGCAAATCTTAGCCTAGACCCTGACCTGAAAAAGAAGAATTCTATTTCCAAACAGCTGGCGCATTTCCCTCTCATTAGATTAAAAAAAAAAAAAATCAAAAAACAGAGAAGAAGCTGCCCTCCGAGGCCGTGGCACTCAAATTGCAGCCTTTGACTATTGTTTACACTATATTTGTCCTGTCTCCAGGCATCATGCTGGGGGACAGAAAGGAAAATGCCAAACCATTTCTTCCTGGCCTGGCACCCACGGTGGAATGTTACCCTGCTGCCGTCTCGTGGCCAGGACAGTCACTGCAAATGTCCCAGAGTGATCATTTCCAGAGACTGCAGGAAGAACAGGCTGGTGTTGATGGCAAATGATTTAGCCAGGAGAGGTCCAGGCTGAGGACCTCTTGGGCTGGTGGCCTCCAGTAACCTGAGCTGTTATTTATCCTGGGTGGTCTTACGGTCCTAGAATTGCCAACTGCACAGTAGCTGGATGACAGCTCCACTGGACAGGCGACTTGCAGCCCTGGCTGAGGCCAGAAACACTGAGCTTTTACAAGTCTTTTTATGGTTCCTCCACAGGGCTGTTTTATTTACCTGCTGTGCAGATGAGGCCTAAGAAAAACCCAGACCAAACGTATAATTTGGAGCTAAGTACATGATGGATGCCCAGAGATTTAAAATTAGCCAAGTAAACTTAATACTGGGGCATTATGCTTGCTTTCCAGCGCCTGAATGTCTGTTAGAGATGCATCACTTGGGAATAGCTCTTGATAAAATAATCAGACTCTATTCTCCCTGGAAATTACAAAAAAAAAAAGGATCCACTCTGAAGGGGACCAGTTGTCCCAGATGTCCTCCAACCAAATCAGGGAGGAGAGCTTGTTGTCTGTGCACACTCATGTCCAATGTGTGGGATCATTTGGTGGTTTGCACAAATGAAAGTGAGATTTGGGTGATTTTCAAAAGGCAAATATGTATTCACTATTTTATCTTGTTGTTGTTGTTGTTGTTGTTGTTGAGAAGGAGTTTCACTCTTGTCACCCAGGCTGGAGTGCAATGGCATGATCTCAGCTCACTGCAACCTTTGCCTCCTGGGTTCAAGTGATTCTCCTGCCTCAGCCTCCCAAGTAGCAGGGATTATAGGTGTGAGCCACCACACCCGACTAATTTTTGTATTTTTAGTAGAGACAGGGTTTCACCATGTTGGTCAGGCTGGTCTTGAACTCCTGACCTCAGGGGATCCGCCCACCTTGGCCTTACAAAGTGGTGGGATTACAGGCGTGAGCCATGACGCCTGGCCTTTGCTATTTTAGAAGCATATCCCACTTAGCTTGCAAAACCGAGTTCCTCCTCTATTGCCCACCCTCCAGAGGGATGAATGATAGGTGGGGTGGGGTGGGGCGATGAAGGGGTGTGTCCCCCAGCACCTTCTGTGAGTTCATGATAGGAGATGGCAGAAATTCGTGTTAATAGCTCACACACCTTACATTTTTTACATGCATTATTTCATTTGATCCTTACAACAGTTTCATGAGGTCGGTATTATCACCTCCTTTCACTAAATGGAGAAGCTGAGGCTTAGAGTGCTGACATGGCTTGCCTATGATCAGGCAGAAGGAAGCGACTGCAAAGCCAGGATTCCAACTGCCAGACGGGTAATCAAATACCCTGCACTGTTTTCATCCAGACTAGGGCGTAGTCGACCAGGTGTTACACCTCTGATCTCATCATCTGTTGAAATTGTAGAGAGCCAATCAATAACACACTTTTTTTTTTTTGAGATGGAGTCTTGCTCTGTCGCCCAGCCTGGAGTGCAGTGGTGCCATCTCGGCTCACTTCACCATCCGCCTCCCAGGTTCAGGTGATTCTCCTGCCTAAGCCCCCTGTGTAGCTGCGACTACAGGTGCCCACCACCACGCCCGGCAAATTTTTTGTATTTTTAGTAGAGACAGGGTTTCACCGTGTTAGCCAGGATAGTCTCGATCTCCTGACCTCGTGATCCGCCTGCCTCAGCCTCCCAAAGTGCTGGGATTACAGGCATAAGCCACTGTGCCCAGCAGTAACACCCTTTAATCCCCTTCAGAGTACAGTAACAATTGAGACATGCACTGTATTAGTTATATGTAACAAAGGATCCCAAAATTTAGCAGCTTCAAACCGCAGTAAATATGTATTGTCTCAGTTTCTGAGAGTGAGGAATCTGAGAGTGGACGTGTTGGGTGATTAGAGGGAAGGGACTCTTAGGAGGTTGCAGCGAAGAGGTCAGCCAGGGCTACAGTCAGCTCAAAGCTCAGTTGAGGCTGGAAGACTTGATTTTAAGCTCACTCACTTTCCTGTTGGCAGAAGGCCTCCTTCCTTGCCATGTGGGTTTCTCTCTAGGGATGCTCATGATATGGGTTCAGGCTTCCCCAAAGCAGGTGATGAGAGAAGGAGGGGGTGGAGATAAAGAGAGAGAGCCCAGCAGTGACATACTATTATTTTTGCCATATGCTAATGATCACACAGACCACGCCTCATACAGTGTGGCACTATACAAGGGCATGAGTACCAGGAGCCTGGAATTATTGGGCACCGTCTTGGAGGTTGCCTACCACATGGACAGAAAAGTTGGAAAGATAGAGAACACAATGATGGCTTTAAAACTGAAATAGCTTGTAATCCCAGCACTTTGGGAGGCCGAGACGGGCGGATCACAAGGTCAGGAGATCGAGACCATCCTGGCTAACATGGTGAAACCACGTCTCTACTAAAAATACAAAAAATTATCTGGGTGTGGTGGTGGGCGCCTGTAGTCCCAGCTACTTGGGAGGCTGAGGCAGGAGAATGGCATGAACCCGGGAGGCGGAGCTTGCAGTGAACCGAGATCGCACCACTGCACTGCAGGCTGGGTGACAGAGCGAGACTCCATCTAAAAAAAAAAAACTGAAATAGCTGCATTAAAGGAAGTGGCATAAGAAGTGTGGGCACAGGGCTTCTTAGTACTTCATCTCTGAAGTAGAGACACTTAGCCACCTGGCCACAGGTGGGGCTGGAAAACGAAAGCCTCTACTGCAGAAGCACAGCAGCCAGGTTAGGCTTAAGGCGTGGAGCAGTAGAGAACCTCCACTGAGGACCAGACATTCTGCAAAGAGAATGCGCTGAGCTGGACAGGCTCAGCAACATCTCCCAAGGGCCAGACTCAGGTCATGCCACTTCTCTCCCAGGAGGCTGGCAATGCTTCTCTTGAAGCCATGCCCAACATGAGCATATGGTGAGTGAATGGATTTCTCCCTCCACCATCCCTGGCCCAATCCACTCTCTGTTCCACCACGGACTGCTACATCTGATGGATGTTTTATGGACCCCTGTGGGCAAGGACTGTTTCTCCTTGATGTGGGTGTCCCCAGAACCTATCATGGTGTATGACATGTGCCATCTTCCTCCTCCCCCTCTTCCATCATTGGGTGCCTAGCATGTGCTAAGCAGTGTACTAATTCCTCCACAGGAATGATCTCATTTGATCACCATCACCCTCTGTGATGTGGCAGGTACCAATACTATCCCCATTGAACGGATAAGTCAACATTAGAGAAGTTAATGTGCCGATGGCCACAAGTTAGCAGGTGGCAGAGGTGGGATTTGGTACCAGCCAGTCTGACTCCACTGCCAAGCTCTTAAACACCATGCCAGAGAGGCCATTCAGTAAATATTTGTTGAAATAGATTCATTAAAAAATAACCATTCACTTAGGAAAGAAAATCTAAGCAAGTAAAATTGTTGGACCATAGCAAGTTCTAGACAGAAGCTAATCCCCACAGTTCTTTTTCCAGGTCCCAAGAATAAACTTAAAATGGAAAAGAGGAACATCTTGCAAATAAATCATTAGTTTCCAAAAGGCAAAAGCATGAGCAAGGAAACCACTTCATTTTCAGAATAGACCTTCTTCTCATTCCCATATACTTCTGTAGATGCTGCCTTCATGATTAAAAGAAGGGCTGCTGGCCAGGCGCAGTGGCTCACGCCTGTAATCCCAGCACTTTGGGAGGCCAAGGTGGGCAGATCACCTGAGGTCAGGAGTTCGAGACCAGCCTCAACATGGAGAAACCCCATCTCTACTAAAAATACAAAATTAGCTGGGCGTGGTGGTGCACGCCTGTAATCCCAGCTACTCGGGAGGCTGAGGTAGGAGAATCGCTTGAACCTGGGAGGTGGAGGTTGCAGTGAGCTGAGATCGTGCCATTGCACTCCAGCCTGGGCAACAAGAGCGAAACTCCATCTCAAAAAAAATAAAAAATAAAAAATAAATAAAAGAAGGGCTGCTGATGAGACCTTAGCAAGCAGGAGTAGGTGAGAGCCTTACTCCCCTAAATCCCCACCAGAAGTTCAGCATGATGGTCAGTGCTGATGGCTTGTTGGCTCTGAGCACCAGGAAGTGGGGATGGGTTTATACTCCACTTCCCAAGAAACACAATTTCAGAGTTTGTTTATGAGACAAACAAATGAAAGGCCAAGAGCCAGGCTGCTCAGGGCATTACTGCCTCCACTCAACTTGTTGGCTTGTCTGGAAGCAGCAACTTATTTGCTGGTATGCAGTGGTGCCCGGCCTGCTGCTTAGATGCTCCCCACAACCCCACCCACTCATCTAATTATGTCAACTCATGTCACAGTTCCCACACCAGAGCGGACCAACTGCCACATGTGCACCAACCATGAGTAAGGCATAAGGCAAAGTTTCACGGGGACACAAGGTCTCATGTGGAGACATGAGGAGATAAGATTTCATGAAAATACAGGCTGGGCACGGTAGCTCACACCTGTAATCTCAGCACTTTGGGAGGCCGAGGCAGGCAGATCATAAGGTCGGGAGTTCAAGACCAGCCTGGCCAACATGGTGAAACCCCATCTCTACTAAACATACAATAATTAGCCGAGCGTGGTGGCACACGTCTGCAATCCCAGCTACTCGGGAGGCTGAGGCAGGAGAATCATTTGAACCCGGGAGGCAGAGGTTGCAGTGAGCCGAGATCGTGCCATTGCACTCCAGTGTGGGCGACAAGAGCAAGACTCCATCTCAAGAAAAAAAAAAAAAAAAAAAAGATTTCATGAAAATACAAGGTCACATGGGGAGACAAGGTCTTGTGGGGATACATGGGGAGACGAGGTCACATAAAGATACATGGGGAGCCGAGGTCTCATAGGGAGACTTGAGAAGACAAGGTCATATGGGGAGACATGAGGACATAAGGTCATGTTAGAAGACGAGGTGTCATAAGGACACATAAGGGTACAAGGGCACAAGGGGCGAAATGGTGTCTTAGTTCATCTTGTGCTGCTAAAACAGAACACTTAAGACTGGTTAACTTATAAAAAACAGACGGTTATTTTCTCACAGTTCTGGAATCTGGGAAATCCAAGATCACGGTGCAGGTGTCTGGCGACAGCTGTCCAGAGGGCGGAATGCAGTGTCCTCACAGGGTGAGGGTGGAAGGGCAAGAGAGAGTGAGAGAGCAAACTCCCCTTGTCAAGCCTTTAAAACTGCATTCATTTATTCACAAGAACAGAGCCCTCATGACCTAAACACCTTCCACCAAGTGCTGTCTTCCAACATCGTTGTATTGGGGATTAAGTTTCCCACAGAAGAATTTGGGGGGACACATTTAAAGCTCAGCACATGGGGAGACGAGGTTTCATGAAGAGACATGGGGAGGCAAGGTCTCGGGGGAGACATGAGTAAGGGAGAACTTCCCCTGTAGGGATTGGATTTGGGTTTTTATTTGTCCTCCCTCAAGGAGCTTGCTTCAGTCTTGGGGTGAATCGGGGTGCAGCGCACATGACAAAGGGATGATTAGCAGGAGAGAGGCTGAGAGGCACTGGCCACAATGCTTTCTTTCATCACTCAGAGGAGGGAGGGGGCACTGGGGCTGGACTGCAAAGGGAAGCTTTGACCAAGGACATGGAGCCTGAGGAATTGGGAAGATGCAGACCAGTGTTTCCCAGCCCTCATTCTCATACGACTTTTGCAATAGTTGATGACAACCTGTACTACTGTTTATTTAACAATTTATTTAAATTGAATTTTTTTTTTTTTTTTTGAGGCAGAGTCTCACTCTGGCACCCAGGCTGGAGTGCAGCAGCACGATCTCAGTTCACTGCAGTCTCTGACTCCTGAGCTCAAGCAATCCTCCCACCTTAGCCTTCAGAGTAGCTGGGACCACAGGCACACACCACCACATCCAGTTAATTTTTGTATTTTTTTGTAGAGATGAGGTTTTGCTATGTTGCCCAAGCTGGGCTCAAACTCCTGGGCTCAAACTATCTACCTACCTTGGCCTCCTGAAGTGCTGGGATTACAGGTGTGAGCCAACATGCCTGGCCTATTTATATATGTATATACATATATACATATATAAACATATACATATATGTACGTATACATATACGTCTACGTGTATACGTGTACGTGTATACGTCTACGTGTATACGTGTACGTGTATACGTCTACGTGTATACGTGTACGTGTATACGTCTACGTGTATACATATATAAATAGGCCAGGCATTAAATTAGTTTATACATATATATATAAATTCCTCTTTAAAGAAAGTTCATATCTCTATAGTAAATGGAAAACCAGTATCACTTGCCATAATACAGTGTAACCATAGGATAAAGATAATGCAAACAAAACAATTGTATTAAATTCTAGCTAGATACTGTTGCTGGTGCAGTCTCTGACCCTTAACAGGTGTTGAAGAGGTGTTTAAGACACAACAACACATAATTCACACAAGAACACATGATTCAGACTTTCTCCTTGATATGATTCAAAGATTAAAAATGAACTGAATTCCTCTTCAAGAAATATGGCATATCAGTTCCTCTGAAGGCGCCTCCTCTGTAATATAACTAGGTCTTAGGAAAATTACAATAAACATAGTTTTACGCACTGCTAGGCTTCTATGAAAATAAAGGTTCTCTAAGGTTGGTGGGGGGATGGGAGGAGAATACTAAATTGACAGTATATTGGGAACAGTCAGCAAATGTAACCAGAGGAGACAGTGTGAGTACCAGCCCTGGAATCCGTACACTAAGCCTTGAGCTCTCTGTGAGATAGAGAAGCTAAATCTGAGACTCTTGCCTTAAGCCCTGATTCTTTCAAGGGAGCTTAAATGTATCCAGTGTGGTAATAGCCTCTGGCTCCTGAGAAAAGCAAACACAAATTCTCTCCGGAATAAAGCATCACCAATATGTGCTCCCAGGATCCCTACAGATTATGTTCAACCAATTAAAAAAACACACACACAATAAAAATTTCACAATAAAAAACATTACCAAACTTGCCAGGAAACAAGCTTCGCTGAGTGAGATCAACAGAATTAACTAAATACAGATTTAGAATCATATGAATTTCTGATGCTGAAACTGTCAGATACAAAATATAAAGTATGAAGTGTTTACAGAAAAAAATATGTAACTAAAAACTGAACAAAAACCAAGAGACTATAAAAATTGACCGGGCAGATTGGAAAGAAACCACATAGAAATTTTAGAATCAAAAACTATAATCATTGAAACTCAATATATTTGTTAAGCATCAAATAAGAGAGAGATGAGTAAACTAAGAGATAGATCTGAAGAAATTATCCAGAAGGCAAAACAGAGACAAGCAGATGGAAAATATGAAAGATAAGTAAATTCCAATGAGAAAGCATTATACACCACATTAAATTAGTTAATATATGTAAACACTCAGAATAGTGCCTGGCAATTAGTATCAACAAAGCCAAATGTTGGTTCTTTGAGAGAATCAAGTGTTGGTTCTTCTGATGATAACAATTTAAAAACCTCTGGCAAAAGGAATCAAGAGAGAAAAAAAAAGACATTGCCCAAATAAAAAAGATCCGGCATTAGCTGAGACAAAAAGATAAGCATATACTATAAACATTATGGTAATACATTGGAAAATATAGATGAAATAGGCAAGATAATAGAAAATGTCATTTACCAAAACTGACTAAAGAGGAAATAGAAAATTTGAACCATCATATAAACATTGAGGAAATTGAAGGTTGAATTAATAGTTAAAATTTGACTGAAAGTGCATATACCAATCCCAGGGATATTCACAAGGGAATTTTTACAAACTTTCAAAGAACAGATTATTAGAGGAAACATTCCCCAATTTATTCTATAAGGTGAATAAAACTTTGATATTAACGCCAAGCAAGAATAATGCTAAAAAGGAAAATTGGCCGGGTGCAGCAGGTCACATCTGTAATCCCAACACTTTGGGAAGCAGAGGTGGGAGTATCACTTGAAGCCAGGTGTTCCAGACCACCTTGGGCAACATAGTGAGACCTTCATCTCTAGGGAAAAAAAAAAAGTTTCTGAGCATGGTAGCACACTCTTATAGTCCTAGCCTGGGAAGTTGAGGTTGCAGGGAGCTGAGACTGTGCCACTGTACTCCAGCCTGGGTGACAAAGCAAGACCCTGCCTCCAAAAAAAAAAAAGGAGTTTAGCAAAGCAGCTGCAAATAAGAACTAACACAGGCAGATCACGAGGTCAGGAGTTCAAGACCAGCCTGGCCAACATAGTGAAACCCTGTCTCTACTAAAAATACAAAACAAAATAGCTGGGTGTAGTGGCATGTGCCTGTAATCTCAGCTACTCGGGAGACTGAGGCAGGAGAATTGCTTAAACTCAAGAGACAGAGGTTGCAGTAAGCTGAGATCATGCCATTGCACTCCAGCCTGGGTGACAGAGCAAGGCTGTGTCTTGGGGAAAAAAAAAATCAATATACAAACATCAATTGTACTTTTATACACAGGCAACAAATGGAAATATTATTTTTGCCTAATCCCACATCAAGACTTATGATGAAGTTATGGTAAGTAAAACAGTATGATATTGATGCAGTTACAGACATAATAATCAATGCAGCTGGGAGCGGTGGCTCATGCCTGTAATCCCAGCACTTTGGGAGGCCGAGGCAGGCAGATCACTACGTCAGGAGATGGAGACCATCCTGGCTAACACAGTGAAACCCCGTCTCTACTAAAAATACAAAAAAAAAAAAATTATCCGGGCGTGGTGGCAGGCCCACATGTAGTCCCAGCTACTCAGGAGGCTGAGGCAGGAGAAAGGCATGAACCCGGGAGGCGGAGCATGCAGTGAGCCAAAATAGCGCCACTGCACTCCAGCCTGCGCAACAGAGTGAGACGCCGTCTCAAAAAAGAATAATTATAATCAATGCAACAGACTAGACCCCCAATTATTTGCAAACCTTATACATGAAGGGGAGCTATCAGTTCCATGAGTAAAAGATGTACTATGAAACTAATCTTGAGATAAATGGTTAGCCACCTGGGGTGGGGATGGGGGTGATTGAACCCTTACCTCACACCACATACAAAATCAATTTCGAGTGGATTAACAACTTAAAGTAGGACATAAAATTTTAAAACTTCAGAATAAAATATGAAAGAATATTTTTGTGACCTAGAGATAAGGTAAGAGTTTTTTACACGACTTAAAAGAAAAACTTGGCACATTGAGCTACATTAAAATTAACAATTTCTGTTCATCAAAAGATACCATAAAGAAACTGAAAAACAAGTCATAAATTGGGGGTATATTTGCATACACATAACCACGAATAAGTGGCAGTATATAAAGGATATAGACATGTATTAATTTTGACAAATCAATAATAAAAAGACAGTCTAGGAACAAAATGGACAAAAGATATGAGAACTTTCAAAGAGAAAATGCATATGGTGGATAAACATATGGAACAATAACCAATCTCACTAGTAGTTGTACTAATTTGCATTTAGCACCCAAATGAACTGTACTATTTTACACCCTCTAGGTCTGCATAGTGCAGGAATTAAGAGCACAGACTTTGGAACCAAATCCTGGCTCCTCCATGGCCTTGGGAAGGTAGCAACATCTCCATACATGCCTCAGTTTTCTCTATGGAAAAAGGAATATTAACCCAGTAAAATCCGATTGGAAGTTGGCTACCATTATTCCCCTGTTCCTGTTTCCATTCTGTCAACTTCAAATAGTGCTACCTAGTATCTTAAACAATTGGATTTTTTGTACTTCATTTATAGGATTATGGCAGGATTTGGCTGTGGTAACTAATTCGTAAGTATTGTAGGAAAATTAATATATATGAAACTATGTCACAGTCATTCTCTACCCCAGTGGGCTTCACATTTTTGTTTTGCTTACATATATTTAAAAATAATCTTGAAAAATTAGGTACCTTCTCTGCACACTTTAAAACTTAGATTTAAAATTCCTTAGCACGGCCAGGCACGGTGGCTCATGCCTGTAATCCCAGCTCTGTGGGAGGCCAAGGCAGGCGAATCACAAGGTCAGGAGTTCGAGACCAGCCCGGCCAATATGGTGAAACACTGTCTCTACTAAAACTACAAAAAAATTATCCGGGTGTGGTGGCAGGCACCTGTAGACCCAGCTACTTGGGAGGTTGAGGCAGGAGAATAGCTTGAACCCAGGAGGCAGAGGTTGTAGTGAGCCGAGATGGCACCATTGCACTCCAGCCTAGGCGAGAGAGCAAGACTCTCTCTCAAAAAAACAAACAAACAAACAAAAAATTCCTCAGCACAAGTTCAAATAGTTGCACAAGATACAACTTTACACCCAGCATAGTGTAGATGTTGACCTTTTAAAATAAATGATTACATTACTCTTTTAAATGTATCCAACAGAATCTGAAAATCTGTAATTAATGCCCTTCCATATTCATTTTAAAAATCATATATGATGAAAAAAATCTTTTTTTTTTTTTTTTTTTTTGGAGACGAAGTCTAACTCTGTCGCCCAGGCTGGAGTGTAGTGGCTCGATCTTGGCTCACTGCAACCTCCACCTCCCATGTTCAAGCTATTCTTCTGCCTCAGCCTCCTGAGTAGCTGGGATTACAGGCGTGCGCCACCATGCCTGGCTAATTTTTTGTATTTTTAGTACAGACAGGGTTTCACCACGTTGACCAGGCTGGTCTGGAACTCCTGACCTCGTGATCTGCTCGCCTCAGCCTCCCAGTGTTGGGATTACAGGCGTGAGCCACCGCACCTCCCTGAAAAAAATCTTATGTTGATGGCACTATCACGTGTCTCTGCAACAAAAATATATCTAAAAATGGAAATGGATGGCAGTGGTGGCGCATGCCTGAGGAGGGGAACGCCAGACCAGTCAGGCCTCGGTGGGGCCTACATGCTTGGCTGGATCACTGGCTCCCGCCTCCCGCCTAGTGCCCGGCCATGGCAGAGCCCTTGTCCGCTCAGTGCCCAGTGCCTCTCGCGGAGTCAGAGCTGTACTTCCTCATCGCCAGGTACCTATCTGCAGGCTCGTGTCGGAAAGCGGCCCAGGTACTGGTGCAGGACCTGGAGCAGTGCCAGTTGTTGCCAAAGAGGTTGGACTGGGAGGGCAATGAGCACAGCAGGAGCTACCAGGAATTGGTCTTGTCCAGTAAGCATGTGGCTCCTGATCACCTATTGCAAATCTGCCAGCGCATAGGTCCTATACTGGATAAAGAAATTCCAGCTGGGTGCGGTGGCTCAGGCCTGTAATCCCAGCGCTTTGGGAGGCCAAGGCGGGTGGATCACCTGAGGTCGGGAGTTCGAGACCAGCCTGACCAACATGGCGAAACCGCGTCTCTACTAAAAATACAAAAAAAATAGCCAGGCGTGGTGGCACTTGCCTGCAATCCCAGCTACTCGGGAAGCTGAGACAGGAGAATCACTTGAACCCAGGAGGCAGAGGTTGTGGTGAGCCGAGATCGCACCATTGCGCTCCAGCCTGAGCAACAAGAGTGAAACAACGTCTCAAAAAAAAAGAAAAAGAAACAAAAAAAAGAAATTCCACCCAGTATTTCAAGAGTCGCTTCTTTGCTTGGTGCAGGAAGGCAGTCTTTGCTACTTACAGCAAAAGTTAACTTAATTTGAAGAAGTGTTCTGCTTTGTATTAATAGCTTAATAATGATTATAATTGTGAAGTAATGTAAGCATTGTGAAAGAAAGGTGATAATGTAACTGTAAATCATGCTGTGAACTACAAAATTCTCTGCATTTAGCATAGAACATTGAATTTTATTACATAAGTGTTTAATGGGCGCTTCTGTAGTAAAAAGTTGATAAAGATATAGATGTTAAGCTAAAAAGCTTGAATTTATTCTGAGATGTGTTTGAGGTTTTATCAATGTGAGTTCTCAATTTTCCATTTTGTAGCTCACTCATAACTTCATTGAATGTAATTGTATGTGTCTAAAAAACTCTTTAAATGCTAGAAGTATTTCATTTGATATTTAGATTCTGAAAGCCCTTTGTTATAAAGGGAACTTTGTTATAAAGGGAAATTTTGCAAAGTTATGTGCTAGCAAAATGTTTGAAATTGCTATTCTTTTTCTGTTAGCTTGGTATATATGATTTAGACTAAGTATATGTATGTGATATAATCTATGCGTACATGTGGCTAAACTGCTAAAGATTGTTGGCTCTTCTGATGCTGAGCATACATGAAGTTCACCCCATGATTATTTTTTATTACAAGCCATTGCTGATGTGATGCCACCTCTTAGATGCACCGCCAATATAAAGCTTTACTGAAAAAGAACAGCCCTCCCTCTCGGTTCCATGCCACACTGGTTCGTTAGCTTTAGTAGTTTCTTAGTGCTCTAGCCATACCGCCCTGAGGCACTAATCAGGACACTGTTTATGTTCTTCCTCTTCGGTGTCCCTATTCACTTTGTAATTATTCTATTTTAGCTGGTTCTATGGTAGTAGTAATTTGGTAGCCTGTTTTCTATACTCGTGTCAAGCTCCACGTCATTGTTTTATGATGAACAGTGATTTAGAGCTGGCAGACCTTAGAAGGGACTTCAGCAAGCTGCCCTAGGGTAGGGGCCATATTCTCTGTTTGTTTTGTACTAGTGCCACAAAAGGATGCCTTGTAACTGCTCTTTGGTCAGGATCGTGGCAATGAATCCATTCATGTAAAATACAATATGGCTGTTAGTTTGGGGAACCCGAGGCTCAGTAGAGGTTTAGTATGACGTCTTCCCTCTCCTCTCTGAGTTGTGAAGAAACTAATTTCTGGCACATTGTGACTCCTTCAAACCTCTGTTCTGCTGTTATCTCCTATAGAGGAGAGCAGACTTTTTTTTATTTTAAGTGCATTGCTGGTAGGTCCAGCAGGGATGGACTTTGAATTAGTGTTCAGACTCACAGATCCTATATATGTGCTGTCCAGTAGAGGATTTTCTGTGACCCTGAAATGAAGGGAAAGCTATATAATTTATCAGTACTTCCTAAAGAGAGAGACTAAAGTCATGGCAGTATCGGCCAAATTAATTTTAAAACTGAAGAATCCATGAATTTTCATAGAAATCAAAGAAATTAAATTTTTCCTTATAAAAGCTTCCGTTTTTGGGAAGTTGGATCAGTTGTTAAGACCTTTTATTTTTAACATTGTATGGTATAATTCTGCATTGAAAAATAAACACTTATAGCCGGGCGCAGTGGTTCACACCTGTAATCCCAGCACTTTGAGAGGCCGAGGTGGGCAGATCACCTGAGGTTGGGAGTTCGAGAACAGCCTGGCCAACAAGGAGAAAGCCCGTCTCTACTAAAAATACAAAATTAGCCGGGTGTGGTGGTGCATGCCTCTAATCCCAGGTACTCGGGAGACTGAGGCAGGAGAATCACTTGAACCTGGGAGGCGGAGGTTGTGGTAAGCTGAGATTGTACCATTGCACTCCAGCCTGGGCAACAAGAGTGAAACTCCGTCTCAAAAAAAATAAAAATAAAAATAAAAATAAACACTTACTTGGCATGAAATGGAACCTGGAGTCAAAAGATCTGGTTTTATGGTCCATCTTTACCAATCATTTGCTGTGGATCTCCCTAATGGTCCTGGAACCTTTGAGCCTCAGTTACCTCACTTGTAAATTGGCAAAAATCCCTACCTCACAGAGTTGTTGTGAGGATCCAATGAGATAATGTATGTTGAAAGCACTTTGTGAATCGTAAAGTGCTACACAAATGTTAGTTGTTCTTACTGCCATATCTGAGATGTCTTAATTTTTTTTTCCTTCAGAAATAGTCTAATAAACCTCCAGGCCTTTTCTGTTAAAGTATATTAGTTGGTAAAATGTTGAATAAACAATTCGTTACAATATTAAAAAATGGAAATGAACAGTTTTTAATTGTCTAAGTTAAATTTTTTCTGGATTGAACTATTGTAATTTTTTTTTTTTTTTTTTTTTTTTTTGAGATGGAGTTTCACTCTTGTTGCCCAGCCTGGAGTACAGTGGTGCAATCTCAGCTCACTGCAACCTCCACCTCCTGGGTTCAAGTGATTCTCCTGCCTTAGCCTCCCAAGTAGCTGGGATTACAGGCATGCGCCACCACTCCTGGCTAATTTTGTATTTTTAGTAGAGATGGGGTTTCTCCATGTTGGTCAGGCTGGTCTTGAACTCCTGACCTCAGGTGATCCGCCCCCCCTTGGCCTCCCAAAGTGCTGGGATTATAGGCATGAGCCACTGCACCTGGCCAAACTATTATAATTATTATACAATTGATACACACTGATACAAATATTACCAATTTTAATAAATAACTAAAATATACTCCTAATATTTTATGCTAATAATAAATAATAAAGAAAAAATAATAAAAGTAGTATCTTATTGGAAATGTAGCATTTAATGAGATGAGTATCTCCCCCAATTAACTCATATATCCATGGATGTCTATTACTCATTGCTATAATAAGATAGGAGTCGATATTAATTTATTCCAATTTTAAAATTTGTATAACTGTAAGTTTGAGGAACTATGTTCACATAAATACAAACATTGGAATAAAAGGAATGTTGTTATCTCACTTCTTTGAACTCATGAATTTATCAAAGATAAATTATTTATTAAAGATTAGATGGTGATCAATCGTTAAATGCCAAGTTAGTGATGGCAAACGGATTAAATTTTGTTGGAGAAAAAAAGAATTGCGAACATTTTGGTTTGCAAAAAGACATATCTCTGAGTCGTTTGAGTCATTTTCAGTTTCTGGAAAGCAAACCAAAAGGCCCAGTGGTCCCCTTTTATCCTCAGGGAATACATTTTGAGATTCTCCAGTAGATGTCTGAAACCTTGAATGAACCTCTATACAGCCAGCTCCCCTTAGCTATGGGTTCTGCACCCGTGGATTCAACCAACTGAAGACTGACACTATTTGGCCTGGGCATGGTGGCTCACTCCTGTAATCGCAGCACTTTGTGGGGACCAGAAGGGCGGATCCCTTGAGCTGAGGAGTTTGAGACCTGCCTGGGCAACATGGCGAGACCTTGTCTCTACTAAAAATACAAAAAAAAAAAAAATAGCTGAGTGTGGTAGTGTGCACCTGTGGTCCCATCAGGAGGCTGAGGTGGGAGAATCACTTGAGCCCTCGGGGTGGAGGCTGCAGTGAGCCGAGATCGCGCCACTGCACTCCAGTCTGGGTGACAGAGCAAGACTGTCTCAAAGAAAAAAAAATTTTTGAAAAATAATTGTATCTGTACTGAACATGTACAGACTTTTGTCTTGTCATTATTCCTTAAGCAATATGGTATAACAACTATTTACATAGCATTTACATTGGATGAGGTATTATAAGTAATCTAAAGATGATTTAAAGCACATGGGAGAATGTGCATAGGTTATATGCAAATACTACACCATTTTATACCAGGGACTTGAGGATCCAAGGATTTTTGTATCCCTGGGGGTCCTGGAAGCAATCTCCCATGGATACCGAGGAATAACTTATCTATACATACATACATATGATAGCTTATCATATGTATAGCTTATATCATATGATAGCTTATCCTATACATACATACATATGATAAAGTTTAATAAATTAGGTGCAGTAAGAGATTGTTAGATATGCGTTCTAAATTCCTTTTCAAAAAATTAGTATGTCAGTATGTTCAATTCTTTGCCTTCTACTTTTAAACTTAACTTCCTCCTGAAGCAACCTTTTTCAATTACCTGCTCCACCCTGACTCATTCTGATCACCTGCTCCACCCTAACTCATTCCAATTACCTGCTACCTGCTCTGCCCTGATTCCCGCCAAAGCACTTATTCCATCATGCTCTTTAAATTAGCCAATCGGAATTAGTTTAGCCTGTGCAGTCTAACCTTAGCCAATAGCGGAACGACACAGCAGCAGGGGCATCAAGAATATGAACCCCTTCCCCTCCCTTGTCCAAGTGTGCGCTCACCATGGTTCCATCTGTAAAGGCGCACCCTTGTATAGAGAAGTAACTTGCCTTGCTGAGAATTAAAAAGAAAGTTTTATATTCAAGTGCTATTTCTTTTGCAGCACTGAAACTTTATATATAACAATTTGGGGTCTCACCTGGGATTACATTCCTCTCCCGGGACGATCTCTGGTTCTCTCTCATGAGGAGGTGCACCCCGCCCTATTGTGGCGGCCTCAAGGGTGAGAAATCAAGACCCACCCAGTGCGAGGAATAACCTGAGCTCTCAGCAAAGTGGGAAAAAAAAAAAAAAAAAAAAACTGGCCAGCAACCTAGCTTAAAGGATCCTCACATACTGCAGCCACAACTCTGTGCACAGACCAAGAAAGGAGAAGCCGCAAGAGCTGGTAAAGTATTTCCTTGGTGGTCAAATTCTGGAGAGCTAAATGTGTGTGTGCATGAATGATCACAAACAACCCTTCTTGCGGTATGGTTCATGTGGATGGTGACAAGTCCTACTGATGGACGGAGTGAGTGGATCCTCTCTGTGGTTCCATAGCTACCTCATATGGCTTAGGGCGGATCCTGCCGTGGGCACGCCAACACTAAGAAGGTCCTGATTCTACCTTGAGGGAATGGCCAGAGAGGATAGCACGAGTAGCAAGTGTGCAAAGGACCTTCAGAGGGGGGAAAGGGGAGAAACAGGTCAACCTTCTGGGACAGGCAAGACACCCCTGGTTTGAGGGTCTGAGCCTTCCAGGACAGGTAAGACATCCCTGGTTTGAGAGGTTGAGCCTTTCAGGGCAAGCAAGGCAAGATGCCCCCTGGTTTGAGGGGTTGAGCCTTCCAGGACAGGCAAGACACCCCCTGGCTTTAGGGGTTGAGCTGCCAGGCCTCTGAGCCCAAGCTAAGCCATCATATTCCCTGTGACCTGCACGTATACATCCAGATGGCCTGAAGCAACAGAAGATCCACAAAATAAGTGAAACTAGCCTTAACTGATGACATTCCACCATTGTGATTTGTTCCCGCCCCACCCTAACTGATACAATATATTATTCTCTCCCGCCCTTAAGAAGGTACTTTGTAATATTCTCCCCCCTCCTAAGAAGGTACTTGGTAATATTTCCCCTCTCTCTTAAGAAGGTACTATGTAATATTTCCCCCCTCCTCTTAATGTACTTTGTAACATTCTCCCCACCCTTGAGAATGAACTTTATATGCCTATCCCAAACCTATAAGAACTAATGATAATCCCGCCACCCTTTGCTGACTCCTTTTCTGGACTCCGCCCGCCTGCACCCAGGTGAAATAAACAGTCTTGTTGCTCACACAAAGCCTGTTTGGTGGTCTCTTCGCACAGATGCATGTGACATTTGGTGCCGAAGACCTGGGACAGGAGGACTTCTTTAGGAGTCCAGTCCCCTGTCCTCACCCTCACTCTATGAGGAGATCCACCTACCACCTTGGGTCCTCAGACCAACCAGCCCAAGGAACATCTCACCAATTTCAAACCTGGTAGGGGGTCTTTTCACTCTTTTCTCCAGCCTCTCTCTCTACCCTTCAATCTCCCTCTTCCACTACACTTCAATCTCCCTGTCTTTCCAATTCCAGTTCTTTTTCCTCTCTAGTAGAGACAAAGGAGACACATTTTATCCGTGGACCCAAAACTCCGGCGCTGGTCACGGACTCGGGAAAACAGGCTTTCCTTGGTGTTTAATCACCGCAGGGACATCTGCCTGATTATTCACCCACATTTCATTGGTGTCTGATCACCACAGGGACACCTGCCTTGGTCATTCACCCACATTCGCTTGGTGGCAAGTCAATTGTGGGGATGCCTGCTTTGGCTGCTCACCCACATTGCAGCCCAGGGCTGTTCACCACCCCCTTCTCAGTGTCTCTACCTTTCTCCTTAAACTTACCTCCCTCACTATGGGCAACCTTCCGTCCTCCATTCCCCATCTTCTCCTTTAGCCTGTGTTCTTAAAAACCTAAAACCCCTTCAACTCACACCTGACCTAAAAACCTAAATGCCTTATTTTCTTCTGCAATACCACTTGGCCCTAATACAAACTCAACAATAGTTCCAAGTGGCAGAGAACAGCACTCTCGATTTGTCTATCCTACAAGACCTAGATAATTTTTGTCAAAAAATGGGCAAATGGTCTGAGGTGCCTTACGTCCAGGCATTTTTCACACTTCGTTCCCTCCCTAGTCTGTGTTCCCAATGCGACTTGTCCCAAATCCTCCTCCTTTCCCTCCCTCCTGTCCCTTCAGTCCCAACTGAAAGCGTCGCTGAGTCTTTTGAATCTTCCTTTTCTACTGACCCATCTGACTTCTCACCTCCTCCCTAGACTGCTTCTCCTCAGGTCGCTCCCTGCCAGGCTAATCAAGCTCCAACTCTTCTTCAGCCTCTGCTCCCCCACCCTATAACCCTTCTATTACCTCCCCTTCTCACACCTGGTCTGGCTTACAGTTTTGTTCTGCGACTAGCTCTCCCCCACCTGCCCAACAATTTCCTCTTAGAGAGGTGGCTGGAGCTGAAGGCATAGTCAGGGTACATGTGCCTTTTTGTCTATCAGACCTTTCCCAAATCAGCCAGCATTTAGGCTCTCTCTCATCAGACCCCATTAAATATATACAGGAATTCCAATATCTAACTCTCTCCTACAGTTTAACCTGGAGTGACTTAAATGTCATCCTAACTTCTACCCTCTCCCCAGATGAACGGGAAAGTTTTTTCTCTAGCCCAGTCTCATGCAATAACCACCAGCTTCATGAACCAGGCCTCCAGGAAGGCATTAGAGCAGTTCCCCAAGAGGACCCCCAATGGAACTATCAGGGAGATTCCCTAGGTATAGCTAGGCGAGATTACATGGTTTCCTGCCTAGTCAAAGGGCTTAAAAAGGCAGCATACAAAGCTGTTAATTAAGACAAGGTAAAGATGAAAACCCAGCCCAGTTCATGCCCTGCTTAGCAGTCAGACACTTTACCACCCTAGACCCAGAGGGGCCAGAAGTCTGTCTTATTCTCAATATGCATTTTATTACCCAATCCCCTCCTGACATTAGAAAAAGCTCTGAAAATTAGATTCCAGCCCTCAAACCCCACAACAGGACTTAATTAACCTTGCCTTCAAGGTGTACAATAATAGAGAAGAGGCAACGTATTTCTGACTTGCAATTACTTGCCACTGTGAGAGAAACCCCAGCCACATCTCCAGCACACAAGAACTTCAAAACGCCTGAACCGCAGCAGCTAGTTGTTCCTCCAGGACCGCCTCCCCCAGGATCTTGCTTCAAGTGCCGGATATCTAGCCACTGGGCCAAGGAATGCCCACTGCCTGGGATTCCTCCTAGGCCATGTCCCATCTCTGCTGGACCCCATTGGAAACTGGACTGTCCAACTCGCCCGGCAGCCACTCCCAGAGCCCCTGGAACTCTGGCCCAAGGATCTCTGACTGACTCCTTCCCAGATCTTTTCAGCTTAGTGGCTGAAGACTGACATTGCCTGATCACCTCGGAAGCCTACAGGAGCATCACAGACGCTTTGGGTAACTCTTACAATGGAGGGTAAGTCCATCCCCTTCTTAATACAGAGGCCACCCACTCCACATTACCTTCTTTTCAAGGGCCTGTTTCCCATGCCCCCATAACGGTTGTGGTTACTGACAGCCAAGCTTCTAAACCTCTTAAAACTCCCCAACTCTGGTGCCAACTTGGACAGTATTCTCTTATACACCCCCTTTTAGTTATCCCCACCTGTCCAGTTCCCTTATTAGGCTGAGACATTTTAATCAGATTATCTGCTTCCCTGGTTATTCCTGGAAAACAGCCATATCTCATTGCCACCTTCTTCCCAACCCAAAGCCTCCTTCACATCTTCCTTTTGTATCCCCCCACCTTAACCCACAGGTATGGGACACCTCTACTCCCTGCCTGGCAACCGATCACACGCCCCTTACCATCCCATTAAACCTAATCACCCTTACCCCGCTCAATGCCAATATTCCATCCCACAGCATGATCTAAAAGGAGTAAAGCCTGTTACAGCATGGCCTTTTAAAGCCTATAAACTCTCCTTACAATTCTCCCATTTTACCTATCTGAAAACCAGACAAGTCTTACAAGTTAGTTCAGGATCTGCGCTTTATCAACCAAATTGTCTTGCCTATCCACCCCATGGTGCCAAACCCATATACTCTCCTATCCTCAATACCTCCCTCCACAACCCATTATTCTATTCTAGATAAACCTAGCTGACCCCGTAAATCCTAAATCCTTTCCCCACTCCCCTTTCCATTCCTTAAAAAGCAGCCCTAAAAGCTGCTCCCACACTACCTCCCCCTAACTCATCCCAACCTTTTTCATTACACATAGCCAAAGTGCAGGGCTGTGTGATTGGAATTCTTACACAAGAGCCAGGAACACACCCTGTAGTCTTTCTGTCCAAACAACTTGACCTTACTCTTTTAGCCTAGCCCTCATGTCTGCGTGTGGCAGCTGCCACTGCTTTAATACTTTTAGAGGCCCTCAAAATCACAAACTAAGCTCAACTCCCTCTCTACAGTTCTCATAACTTCCAAAATCTATTTTCTTTCTCACGCCTGATGCATATACTTCCTGCCCTCTGGCTCCTTCAGCTATACTCAATCTTTGTTGTGCCTCCCACAGTTACCATTGTTCCTGGCCCCAGACTTCAATCAGGCTTTCCACATTATTCCTGATACCCCACACCTGACCTCCATGACTGTATCTCTCTGATCCAACTGACATTCACTCCATTTCCCCATATTTCCTTCTTTCCTGCTCCTTACCCTGATCACACTTGGTTTATTGATGGCAGTTCCACCAGGCGTAATCGCCACTCACCAGCAAAGGCAGGCTATGCTATATAGTATTTTCCACATCTATCATTGAGGCTACTGTTCTGCCGCCTCCACTACCTCTCAGCAAGCTGAACTCACTGGCTTGACTCGGGCCCTCACTCTTGCAAGGGGACTACACATCAATATTTATACTGACTCTAAATATGCCTTCCATATCCTACACCACCATGCTGTTCCCACAAAAGGCAAATGGTTCTTAGACCAAGGAAAATATCTCCTTCCAGCCTCACAGGCCAATTCTATTCTGTCGTCATTTCATAACCTCTTCCATGTAGGTTACAAGCCCCTAGCCCGCCTCTTAGAACCTCTCATTTCCTTTCCATTGTGGAAATCTATCCTCAAGGAAATCACTTCTCAATGTTCCATCTGCTATTCTATGACTCCTCAGGGATTGTTCAGGCCCCCTCCCTTCCCTACACATCAAGCTCAGGGATTTGCCCCTGCCCAGAACTGGCAAATTGACTTTACTCGCATGCCCCGAGTCAGGAAACTAAAATACCTCTTTGTCTGGGTAGGCACTTTCACTGGATGGGTAGAGGCCTTTCCCACAGGGTCTGAGAGGGCCACCGCGGTCATTTCTTCCCTTCTGTCAGACATAATTCCTCGGTTTGGCCTTCCCACCTCTATACAGTCCAATAACAGACCGGCCTTTACTAGTCAAATCACCCAAGCAGTTTCTCAGGCTCTTGGTATTCAGTGGAAGCTTCATAGCCCTTACCATCCTCAATCTTCAGGAAAGGTAGAATGGACTCATGGTCTTTTAAAGACACACCTCACCAAGCTTAGCCTCCAACTTAAAAAGGGCTGGACAATACTTTTACCTCTTGCCCTTCTCAGAATTAGAGCCTGTCCTTGAGATGCTACAGGGTACAGTCCATTTGAACTTTTATATGGATGCACTTTCTTGCTCGGCCCTAGTCTCATGCCAGACACCAGCCCTGTAGGTGATTATCTTCCAGTCCTCCAGCAAGCTAGACAGGAAATTCGCCAGGCTGCTAATCTTCTCTTGCCTACTTCAGATTCCCAGCCATATGAAGACACCCTAGCTGGACGATCAGTTCTTGTTCAGAATCTGACCCCTCAAACTCTACAAACTCCATGGACCAGACCCCACTTAGTCATCTATAGTACCCCAACTGCCATCCGCCTGCAGGATCCTCCCTACTGGGTTCACCATTCCAGAATAAAGCTATGTCCATTGCACAGCCAGCCTAATCTTTCCTCTTCCTCCTGGAAGTTGCAGCTACTCTCCCCTACTTCCCTTAAACTCATTCTCATTTCTGAAGAACAGCAATAAATCTTATGAGCCTAATACATCCCTTCATTCTGTTAGGTCTGTTCATCCTTACCCTACTTTCTGCAACAGGGCTTTATGCAGTCACCCCCACTACTTGGACTGTGCCCCAAAAACTTGTCATCCCTACTATCTTCTGTCTAGTCATATTCCTATTTACCATTCTCAACTACTCACAAATGCCCTGCTCTTGTTTACACTGCTGGTTTACACTGTTTCTCCAAGCCATCACAGCTGATATCTCCTGGTGCTATCGCCAAACTGCCACTCTTAACTCCCTCTTAGAGTGGATAGATGATCTTTGCTGGCAGGGCACCCTCCAATACTTTCACCCTGATAAAGTCCTATTCTTTAGTTTTATACTCACTCTTATTCTCATTCCCGTTCTTATGCTACCCTCTACCTCTCCCCAGCTATCTCCACCACACTATCATTCTCACTCACTCTCTTCTAGCCGTTTCTAGTCCTTCTTTAACAAACAATTGCTGGTTTTGCATTTCTCTTTCCTCCAAAATCGCCGAGGCCCCAACTTACTGCTTAAAAAAAAAAGAGGGAAATTCTGTATATTTTTCAATGAAGAGTGTTTTTTTTAATCTAAATCAATCTGGCCTGGTATATGACAACATAAAAAAACTCAAGGATAGAGCTCAAAAACTCACCAGCCAAGCAAATAATTATGCTGAACCCCCTTGGACACTCTCTAATTGGATGTGCTGGGTCCTCCCAATTCTTAGTCCTTTAATACCTATTTTTCTCCTTTTATTCGAACTTGTGTCTTTCATTTAGCTTCTCAATTCACACAAAATCACATCCAGGCCATCCCCAATCATTCTATATGACAAATGCTCCTTCTATCAACCCCACAATATCACCCCTTACCCCAAAATCTTTATTCAGTTTAATCTCTCCCACTCTAGGTTCCCATGCCACCCCTAATCTTGCTTGAAGCAGCCCTGAGAAACATCGCCCATTATCTCTCCATACCACCCCAAAAAATTTTTGCCACCCCAACACTTCGTCATTTTATTTTGTTTTTCTTAATATAAGAAGACAGGAATGTCAGGCCTCTGAGCCCAAGCTAAGCCATCATATCCCCTGTGACCTGCACGTATATATCCAGATGGCCTGAAGCAACTGAAGATCCACAAAGTAAGTGAAAATAGCTTTAACTGATGACATTCCACTGTTGTGATTTGTTCCCACCCCACCCTAACTGATACAATATGTTCTTCCCTGCCCTTAAGAAGGTATTTTGTAATATTCTCCCCCCCCCTTGAGAACGTACTTTGTACGCCTATCCCAAACCTATAAGAACTAATGATAATCCCACCATCCTTTGCTGACTCCTTTTTCGGACTCAGCCTGCCTGCACCCAGGTGAAATAAACAGCTCACACAAAGGCTGTTTGGTGATCTCTTCACACGGATGCGCATGGCAGAGCCTTCCAGGACAGGCAAGACATGCCCTGGTTTGAGGGGTTGAGCCTTCCAGGACAGGCAAGGCAAGACACCCCCTGGTTTGAGGGGTTGAGCCTTCCAGAACAGGCAAAGAGAGACAGCCCTGGTTTGAGGGGTTGAGCCTTCTGCTAATTTCAAGGGTTGAACCTGATACAACCTCCCCCACCTTTCCTTCTCAGGGGACGAGACAGTAGCTCCACTCCCACAGGTCCCTACCCTAGGGGAAGAGAGACACAGAGAGGAGAGAGGGAAAGAGGCAGAGAGAGACAAGGGAAAAGAGAGTAGCTCCACTCCCGCAGGTCCCTATCATAGGAGAAGAGAAAGAGACACAGGAAAGAGGGAAAAGAGAGGCAGAGAGAGAGGGGAAAGAAAGGCAGAGAGAGACGAGAAAGAGAGGCAGAGAGAGAGAGGAGAAAGAGAGGCAGGGAAAGAGAGACAGAGAGAGAGAGGAAAGAGAGGCAGAGAGAGAGGGGAAACTGAGGCAGAGAGAGAGGAAAGAGGCAGATGGGGAAAGAGGCAGAGAGACAAAGAGGGAGTCAGAGCGAGAGAAAGAGAAAGTCAAAGAGAGAAAGAAAGAGAAAAACAGAAGTAGTAAAGAAAAAGTGTGCCCTATTCCTTTAAAAGCCAGGGTAAATTTAAAACCTATAGTTGATGATTGAAGGTCTTCTCCTTGACCCTATAACATTCCAATACCACCTCATTGTCAGTGTAAATAAGGGCATAGCCTGAAAGCACTGAGGTCATTGACAATGCATAGCCTTCCTATCAAAAATCCTTAACCCAAAGTGGCTGGGTACAGTGGCTCATGCCTGTAATCCCAGCACTTTGGGAGGCTGAGGCGGGCAGATCACGAGATCGGGAGATCAAGACCATCCTAGGTAACACGCTGAAACCCCGTCTTTACTAAAAATACAAAAAAAATAGCCAGGCATGGTGGCGTAGGCCTGCAGTCCCAGCTACTCGGGAGGCTGAGGCAGGAGAATGGTGTGAACCTGGGAGGCAGAGGTTGCAGCGAGCTGAGATTGCGCCACTGCACTCCAGCCGGGGCAACAGAGCGAGACTCTGTCTCAAAAAAATCCTTAACCCAGTAAATCACGGACGGTCCAAATGCATTCAATCTGTAGCGGCAACTGCTTTGTTAACAGAATAAAGTAGAAAAGTAACTTTTAGAGGAAACCTCATTGTGAGCACCTCACCAGTTCAGAACTATCCTCAGTCAGAAAGCAAAAAGGTAGCTTACTAACTCAAAAATCTTAAAGCATAGGGCTATTCTGTTAGAAAAAGATGATTTATCATTAACCACTGAAAATTCCCTTAACCCAGCAGGTTTCCTAACAGGGGATTTAAATCTTAATTACCATACAAAGGTCCGACCAGACCAAGGAGGAACACCCTTCAGGGCAGGAAGATAGATGGTTCCTCCCCGGTGATTGAGGGGGAAAAAAAACCCACAAGGGGTATACAGTAATTGATAGGGAAACTCTTGTAGAGGCTGAGTTAGGAAAATTGCCTAATAACTGGTCTGCTCAAACGTGGGAGCTGTTTGCATTCAGCCAAGCCTTAAAGTACTTACAGAACCACGAAAGAACCATCTATACCAATTCTAAGTTAATTTAGACTAAACAAGGTCTTATTAACAGCAAAGGATAATTGAAATCCCAAACTTAGAAGGTTTTCAACAAAAGTAAAGTTTGCTAACAGTTAACAGTGTAACGTGTATTATCCTAACTTCTAAACTTTTGGCCTTAGGCAGTCTAGTCTACAGACATGAAGGAAGTTCGCTTTAGAAAAGAATGATTATCTTTAGGAAAATTTTTTAAAATAGAAAGAAGAAAAGGGGGTGGGGGAGAATTTATGTAGAAAGAATGTTATATGATAAATTCTTGTCCTAAAATAAATTAACTGGTTGTTTTAAAAAAAAAAAAAAAAAAAAGATGTTTGAGACAAGTCAGAAAGTTGAGGCATGTCGAAAAATTATCTGTGAAAGTCATGGGAAAAAAAGGTTATAAGAGGAAATTTATGCAAGAAATGTCGTATAATTTAAAAGTAATTAGGCCTCCTAAATATAAAACTATTGAAGAAACAGTTTATGTGCAAGGTGTGTAAGGAAAGTAAAATATACTTTTGGTAAAAAGATTATAAGGAAGCATAAGAATATGAATTTTTACCTACATTAAAAGGTTAAAAAATATATTTTGTTTTAAAAGTTTAAGCAAGTTTTAAAATGTTAATTGTAAAGGAAATTCTGTGTGTAAACATATTAGCTAAAGTTAAAGAGGTATCCAGTTTCTCTGTGAAGTGGACATTAAAATAAAAGCACAACAGGTTTTTCTTAAAGCACTAATCTGCTCTTTAACAAAAATTATAAAAAAGGTTAAAAAGAGTCTATAAAAATCTTATGGTCAGACATTAAAAATTGGATAAATATGTCTACAAGATTTTATTAAAATTAAGTTTAACATTAATAACACACTAATATAAAGGTAAAGTTTAGCTTATCTGGTATAAAATCATACAGAAAGCATTGTTAAATATAAAATGGTGTTTGGCTTTCTTTGGTCTGAAAACTAATATAAATAGGTGCTAAAGGGAATTTCTCGGTAAGAAGGCACCAAAGACTATAAAAGTCATCGTTGATGTCCCCACATTTAAAACAAAAGGTCAATTTCTTAAAAATTATATGCTTGGTTTATCCATTTCCCTCAAAACTAAGTCTTTTAGCACAGGTACCACCCCTAGAATTTCCAGTAAACCAGCACCAGCCTGAAGATCACCTTCTCATCAAAGGGTGGAAAGAAGAAAAACTCGAGTCAGCCTGGGAAGGACCCTACCTTGTGCTGCTAACCACCGAGACTGCTCTTCATACAGTGAAAAAGGGATGGACTCAACACACCCGAGTCAAAGCGCCACCAACTCCCGAGTCATGTGCCACAGTACCAGGGGAAACCCCTACCAAACTAAAGCTAAAAAAAAAATTAACTCTTTCATCTATTCTATTATTCTTTCTTCTTTCCTCACTCTATTGCTGACCATCTAGTTATTAACATAACCAAGTCAATTTCGCCTCAAACTATTGCATTTAATGCTTGCCTTGTTATACCCTATGGGGACTTGCCAAGTCAAAAACAGCTCTCTACTTCAGAAAAGTACCTCTGTCCCTCCTGACTCTCCTCAGACTGGGCATTAGTAAATTGGAACCATTTAATCTGGGGAGATTTCAATAAAGACCCCAGTGTCAACCAGGAGTCTTGCCCCCGATGTAAAGTTTTTATGCTGTAGTTGGTCCAATATTCTGAGGACCACTAAAGAGCAAGGATAGACTGCCCCAATCAGTTTTTGTAATTTCCTAAAACCGTAAGTTCATTTTACTAAAGGGACAGCACCCCCTAACTGTCAGCTAAAGCAGTGCAACCCTATACAGGCTATTTCAAGTCCCCAAAGTTCTCCCCTTTTCTAAGCTGGTTCCCTTCTTTAAGCCAGTTTTATGGTATGGGGGCTGAGTTTTCAAGGACAGACCCTATTGGAGTCTTTAAAATGCGTATCTTTGATTCCCCTGCTGCCTGCATCTGCCTCTAAGCCTTCTTCCAAAATCTCTCACAACGGAACCATTGTTCCTCCTCCATCTAAAGACAAGACCAAGATAGCAATGGTAAAAATTAAAGACTTAAAACAAACTTTGGCAATTGAGACAGGATACCAAGATGTAAATGCCTGGTTGGAATGGATCAAATATTCCGTCCACACGTTAAACAAAAGCAATTGTTATGCTTGTGCGCACGGCAGGCCAGAGGCCCAGATTGTCCCCTTTCCACTAAGGTGGTCCTCCAGTTGACCAGGCATACGCTGCATGATAGCTCTTTTCCAGGATTCTACAGCCTGGAGTAATAAGTCGTGCCAAGCTCTCTGCTATATCCCAAAATCTGGCACCCTGCGGGTCAGCCCCCAAGGGCCATCCAGCCTCCATCACCCAACACTAAGTTCGCTTCGTGTCTCTCATGACAGGGAGGAAACTTAGAGTTCCTTGGAGACCTGAAGGAATGCAGTGAGCTTAAGAATTTTCAAGAGCTTATCAATCAGTCAGCCCTTGTTCATCCCAGAGCAGATGTGTCACGATATTGTGGTGGACCTTTACTGGACACTCTGCCAAATAACTGGAGTGGCACTTGTGCTTTAGTCCAATTAGCTATCCCTTTCACCCTGGCATTTCATCAACCAGAGGAAGGAAAAATAAGACATCGTAAAGTGAGAGAAGCCCCTTGTAGGTCTTTCAACTCTCACGTCCATTTAGACACAATTAAAGTCCCACGGGGAATACCAGATCAATTTAAAGCCCAAAACCAAACAGCTGCAGGATTTAAGTCAATATGTTGGTGGGTGACAATTAATAAAAATGTAAGTTGGATAAACTACATCTATTACAACCAACAGCGATTTATTAACTACACTAGAGATGCTGTTAAAGGAATAGCTGAGCAATTAGGGGCTACTAGCCAGATGGCTTGGGAAAATAGAATAGCCTTAGACATGGTATTAGCAGAAAGAGGAGGAGTTTGCATCATAATTAAAACTCAATGTTACACCTTCATCCAAAAAACAACACCGCCCCTAATAAAAGTATAACAAAAGCATTGCAAGGTCTGACTACTCTATCCAATAAGTTAGCCAGCAACTCAGGGGTAAATGACCCCTTTACAGGATGGCTAAAAAAAGGTAGTTCGGTAAATGGAAAGGAATAATAGCCTCAATTCTTACTTCCCTTGCAGCCGTAATAGGTGTACTTATTCTTGACGGGTGCTGTGTCATACCATGCATCCGTAATTAAATGCAGAGGCTTATAAAAATGGCACTTACTAAAACCTCCCTTAACTATCTTCCACCTTATCCAGAGAAGCTTCTCCTTTTAGAAAATCAAGCAAAACAACTAAGCCAAGACATGTTAAAGAAAAGTTTGAAAAGAAAGCTGTAAGGAAATACAAGGGGAGGGATTGTTAGGTATGAGTTCTAAATTTCTTTTCAAAAAATTAATATGTCAGTATGTTCAATTCTTTGCCTTCTACTTTTAAACTTAACTTCCTCGTAAAGCAACCTTTTTCGATTACCTACTCCACCCTGGCTCATTCTGATCACCTGCTCCACCCTAACTCATTCCAATTACCTGCTACCTGCTCTGCCCTGACTCCCGCCAAAGCACTCACCCCGTCATTCTCTTTAAATTAGCCAATCAGAATTCGTTTAGCCTGTGTGGCTAAATAGTTTAGCCCCTATTGGCTAACCCTAGCCAATAGGGGAACAACACAACAGCAGGGGCCATGTGCGTCAGGAATAAGAACCCCTCCCCCTCCCTTGTCAAAGTGTGCGCTCACCATGGTTCCATCTGTAAAGGCGCACCCTTCTGTAGAGCAGTAACTTGCCTTGCTGAGAATTAAAAAGAAAATTTTATATTCAAGTGCTATTTCTTTTGTGGCACCGAAACTTTATATATAACAAGATTAACAACAATAATAAAATAGAACAATTAACATACCAGCATCACTACTCTTGCGCTTTGGGGGCAATTATTAAGTAAAATAAGGCTGGAACACAAGCACTGCGATACCACGACTGTCAATCTGATCACCTAAGATGGCTACAAAGTGACTAAAAGGCAGGTAGCATTGACAATGTGAATACGCTGGACAAAGGGGTGACTCAAAGACTTTGGTGTGCTGAGAGCAAGGGAGCACAATATCGCAAGATTTCATCACGCTACACAGAAAGGTGCACAACTTAAAACTTATGAGTTATTTCTGAAATTTTCTATTTTATACATATACATTTTTTTAAAATTAAGACAGACTCTCACTCTGTTAGTGTTAGTGGTGCAGCCTCTGCCTTCTGGACTCAAGGTATCCTCCCACCTCAGCCTCCCAAGTAGTTGGGACTACAAGCATGCACTTGTAGTCCCACACCTGGCTAATTTTTTTTTTGTATTTTTGGTGGAGACAGGGTTTTGCCATGTTGCTCAGGCTGGTCTGGAACTCCTGAGTTCAAGCACTCGGCCTCCCAAAGTGCTGGGATTGCAGGCTTGAGCCACGGCGCCCAGCCCTACATTTGATATTTTCAAACCGCAGTTGACTACAAGTAACTGAAACCTTGGAAAGCACAAGTGTGGATAAGTGGGGACCATTAAATCACCAGGACTTACTAGATGACTACACATTTACCTATTATTCTTTCACTTAGAGGTCCTTAGGTTAATTGGATATACTCAAAAAATAGGAAAATGAAAACATTTCTAATCTCAAGAGAACTTTGCCAATGCATTTAAATAAATTGATTTTATCTTATCATATGCTTTACATCTATTTTCTTTCTTTCTTTCTTTTATTTTGAGATGGAGTTTCGCTCTTGTTGCCCAGGCTGGAGTGCAATGGCGCCATCTCGGCTCACTGCAACCTCTGCCTCCTGGGTTCAAGTGATTCTCCTGCCTCAGCCTTCTGAGTGGCTGGGATTACAGGCATGCGCCACCACACCTTACTAATTTTGTATTTTTAGTAGAGATAGGGTTTCTCCATGTTGGTCAGGCTGGTCTTGAACTCCTGACCTCAGGTGATCTGCCCGCCTTGGCCTCCCAAAGTGCTGGGATTACAGGTGTGAACCACCGCCCCCCCGCCCTCTTTCTTTCTTTATATGTGTTTTAGAGATGGCGTCTCAGTATATTGCCCAGGCTGGTTCCAAACTCTTGGCCTCAACCGACCCTTTCATCTCAGCCTTCCAAGTAGCTGGGATTACAGGTATGAGTCATGGTACCTAATTTACGTTTATTTTTATTTTTTTATTATTTATTTATTTATTTTATTTATTTTATTTATTTTTTGAGACGGAGTCTCACTCTGTCACCCAGGCTGGAGTGCAGTGGCACAATCTTGGCTCACTGCAAAAGCTCTGCCTCCCAGGTTCACGCCATTCTCCTGACTCAGTCTCCCGAGTAGCTGGAACTACAGGTGCCCGCCACCATGCCCAGCTAATTTTTTTTGTATTTTTAGTAGAGACAGGGTTTCACTGTGTTAGCCAGGATGGTCTCGATCTCCTGACCTTGTGATCTGCCCGCGTCGGCCTCTCAAAGTGCTGGGATTACAGGCGTGAGCCACCGCGTCCGGCCCCTAATTTACATTTATTTTTTAAAAACCCATAGAGCTGCAAATTTTACTCATTGAATTAATGGCACATCTCTCCCATGACATAATTGTCAAAGCCAGTCTTTATCAAATCATATTTCTTTCTGTCAAGAGTCTAACTTTATTTTCAATTCAAAATAACTTTATTATTATGTGAGGCAAGGTCTCCTCTGTCACTCAGATTGAGTGCAGTGGCTTCATCTCAGCTCACTGCAACCTCCATCTCTTAGGCTCAAGCAATTCTCCCACCTCAGCCTCCTGAGTAGCTGGGACTACAGGTGTGCACCACCATGCTCGGCTACTTTTGCATTTTTTGTAGAGACAGGGTCTCACCATGTTGCCCAGGCTGGTCCCAAACTCCTGGGCTCAAGTGATCCTCTTGCCTCAGCCTCCCAAAGTGTTGGGATTTCAGGGATGAACCACGGCGTCCAGCCCAAGATAACTGATTATATACCTTATTGAGAATTCAAACAGCATCCGAATTCTAATTCTAACATGGATACACGGATAAGGAAGGGAGCCTTGGCCATGACCTTGTCTCCTGTTTGAAGTGTTTGCTGCAGACTCCACGGTTTCTTGTCATTCTGTGTTCGCTTCAGTCTTTCAGGCTCTCCCTTGGCAGCAACACATCTGAGTCAAGAGCCAGGTTTTGGAAGAGGTCAAGTCATAAAATTAAAATTGTCATCACTCTGGCCGTCTGAATTCAGAATAACCCAATGAGGGTCAAAATATCCCAATTCTAAAGCTGGATTTCACACCTAACAGAATATCCACACGTGAGGAAAAGACAGAACGCTCTCCTGCTGCCCACCGTAGGGTACTCTGCTTAAGGGAGGCTGCGCACACACCGGTATTTCAAATTGTCCCTTAAATGCCCTTAGAAGGTTTTTAACATCCCTTAGGCAATGCACTATTCTAGGATTAAGGAGGACTGAGAAGTTTCTCTTTTTTTTTTTGAGACGGAGTCTCTCTCTGTCACCCAGGTTAGAGTATGGTAGCACTATCTCGGCTCACCGCAACCTCCACCTCCCAGGTTCAAGCGATTCTCCTGCCTCAGCTTCCCGTGCAGCTGGAATTACAGGCATGCACCACTACACCCGGCTAATTTGGTATTTTTAATAGAGACAGGGTTTCACCATGTTGTTCAGGCTGGTCTCGAACTCTTGACCTCACGTGATCTGCCCACCTCGGCCTCCCAAAGTGCTGGGATTACAAGCGTGAGCCACCGCACCCGGTCAGAAGTTTGTCTTTGTATAGCAAAGTGGAAGAAGAAACAATGGGATGGGGAAGTAGATCTGTGTTGAAAAGAACACATATGTTAGTGGAGAATTTGGAAACTGATGCCCTTTGAACTTTCCTGTGTGCATATGTGTCACCTGGAAGGGTCACGCTGCCTTCCCGCTTGGAAGACTGCTGCTCTACTCCGTTGACTTTTATTTTTTCTCAGAACAGTCAGCATAACCTCTCCTTACCTTTTTTTATTTCTGCTCCTATCATCTGTCTCCCACACAGAATCCAAGAGGCTCAGAAACCAGGACCTGGATGCCTTGTTCCCTGCCTTGTCCATGGAGTCTAGGACACTGCCTGGCACACAGCTGATATTAAATAGATAGTTGTCAAATAAAAGAATAAGTAATCGGTGTGGTAGCTCCCTGCTGTTGGTGCCAGTAATAAATATGTGATCAGGCTCCTTGGCCCTGCTAAAGAAAACAGTTAAATATCTCCAGTAACATCTTCCAGAAACCCCATGCCTCTCGCCTATCTCCAGAAACTCTAAACAGGCTGCTGCCATGCAAGGAGAGTTCCACCCTCTCCAATGCCCAATTCTGCCTCGCTAAAGGCAGCTTCGAGGCAGGGGCTCTGGAAATCAGATGCTAACACAAAAGCTGTTTTCTTCCAACTTTATTAACTTTTAAACCTTTTCCTGTTTTCCTGTCATGGCCAAACCCACCTCTTGGCAGCCACTGAAGTCTGAATATTTGAATTAGATTCCTGAACAGTGATTAAAACAGATTTGGGACCTCAACAAGACATTCCAAAATACCAACAAGATCCCAACTATTCCAAAGGGATTGCACCCATTGGAGGGAGGCAGGGTGGGGGCTCACCTGAGGGCCTCATGGCCTCATCTCTAGGGGGGCACCGTCTGTGCCGGGGAGAGAATTCCAGGCTGGGATGGCATGAGGCTTGTGGCGGTGGTGGTTTGCTGTCATCACCTCAGCTGGCAGGATGAAGGGAGAAGTTGCTCTCATCAAACCTCCAGCAGAGTGAAGCTCCTGCTTAGGTGTTACCAGGGACGCGTGGAGACCTTACCACCATCATTTTCACAAGCCCAGTTTCCACCCAGGGAAACTGAGCGAAAGAAAGGCTGGGACTGGGATCTGCAAGGCCACCACCCTTCCAGAGGGCAGGAAGGTAAATACCAGCCTCCCTCCTGCCCTCCCAGACTGTCCCTGTGTGACTTCCCCGTCTCCCACACTGAAACACATTCATTCAGATTGTTTTCCAAGCAGGGTACCGAGTCTTCATAATCAAGGGCTCTCTGAACACACCAATGAAAGGAGCTTTCTGTGTGTATTGGTCTGAATTGTAAAAAAAATCAACCTCCCCAATGCTTGTCTGTCCATTAAAACTCAGTATTTATCTTAAAAAAAAAAAAATCCACTCCGACTCTATGCTCCCAACCCATTAAAGACTTTCATGTCCATCAGAGATACCTGATTCAAATCTGATGCATGGGTCCAGCCAATTTTTTCTTTTGGCTTGGGGGATGGGTACTTTGTAAATAAGCAATGTGTTGTTGTGAAGAAAAATTACCAATGGTCTGAGTTCCTTTTTTGCGTTTCTTTGGTGCAGCATGGAGCCCAGCATCAGATGCGGAGTAAATAAAACGCGGCGTCTCACCTTCCCTGCGAGGGGATCACGTTCACCCCCTTGACCAGGTCGGTGCTCTTCGTTCTCCTGGAGCATGTGGTGCTCACTCTGTACACACAGCTACATCCAGCAGCGGGGCCCAAGGCTTCCCTGGGATGACAAACAACACAGAAGCCTGTTGATCTGCAGAGATGAATGTTTTCCTTTCTGCTTCATGCAAAAGCCCCATGCTTTTAATAGACCAGTGGAAAACTAAACGTCGCACCTTGTTCCTTGTCCTGAGATGCCGCAGGGCCCCGCCTCAGCCACAGAAGATGCAATTGGTGAAGACTCAACCTTTCCCTACCAAGTGAGTGGGTAGAGCTGCCCACTGAGGGGTTGACCACATGTGACGTCTGTTAGATAAGAGGACAGAGAGAAGGTGACTGGCTCAAGCCAGACTCAGGAGACATCACAGCTAGCAAATCCTGTTTGATCAAACTGAAGTATGAAATGGATGGGACGGGCGCGGTGGCTCATGCCTGTAATCCCAGTACTTTGGGAGGCCAAGGTGGGTGGATCACGAGGTCAAGAGATTGAGACCATCCTGGCCAACATGGTGAAACCCTGTCTCTACTAAAAATTCAAAAATTAGCTGGATGTGGTGGTGTCCACCTGTAGTCCCAGCTACTCGGGAGGCTGAGGCAGGAGAATCTCTTGAACCTGGAAGGCGGAGGTTGCAGTGAGCCAAGTTTGCACCACTGCACTCTAGCCTGGTGACAGAGGGAGACTCCGTCTCAATAAATAAATAAATAAATAAATAAATAAATAAAAAGTGTGAAATGGGTACAATGTGTCTTCAGCAGCTCCAGGCTTTCTATTTTGTGCGCTTACTCCTTGGCAGTATCCAAGAATCAAGTACCCATGGTACCTCATCGAAACATCCTCCTGGGAAAGGGAGAGAACCCCATGCACGTCGAGGTCTGCGAGACCAACTGTGCTAAGTGTGTGTCCTTTCCAGGTGTACTGGCAGCCTAAAAGGCATCCTTAGCCATCAGTGAGTTTGCAAGGGGGAGGGGAAGTGTACTGAGATTTGGGGAGGTGCTGGCAGGGCTCTCCCAGCAGCCCCCAAAAACACAAAAGTTACTTACTTGTTTTGTCTTTGGCTGATTGTACATTACATGTCATTGACTCCACCTCCAGCCTCAGGTTGGGCTGAGATTCTTTTATGGTGAGGGTCTTCCGGTGGGCTAAGGAAAATTACAAGCTTGACTTTCACAAGTATTGATGGAGCAGTGGTAGAGGCAGAGGCCAGACAGAGAGAGAGAGATAGCTCTCAAAGCTAAGCTCCTGGCTTTGGGAGCTTAGGATATCATCAAAGAGGGCAGAGATAAAGCATAGCTGGGAACACACTGGGCTCAATCCTTTAACTATAGTGGGGTGGCATGAGACAGCCCTATTGCTGGGAGGAGATCCAGCTCCGCAGGGGTACAGGGCAGGGGCCTTCAAATGGTAGATGCACACAGATTTCCCCAGAAGAATGCCAGCAAGGATGGGTCCAAGGGGATCAATTTCCAGTGCCTCAATGTTCCTAAGTTTTGTTCTATTTTATAATTTTTTTTTTTTTTTTTTTTTTTTTGTAGAGACAGGGTCTTGCTATGTTGCCCAAACTGGTCTTGAACTCCTGGCCTCAAGCAATACTCTTGCCTTGGCCTCCCAAAATGCTGGGATTACAGGCATGAACCACTGCCCTGGCTCCTAAGTTTTCTTTTCTTTTTTTTTGAGACAGAGTTTCGCTCTTGTTGCCCAGGCTGGAGTGCAATGGTGCGATTTCGGCTCACCGCAACCTCCGCCTCCCAGGTTCAAGCGATTCTCTTGCCTCAGCCGCCCTAGTAGCTGGGATTACAGGTATGTGCCACCACGCCCGGCTAATTTTGTATTTTTAGTAGAGATGGGGTTTCTCCATGTTGGTCAGGCTGGTCTCAAACTCCTCACCTCAGGGGATCCGCCTGCCTCGGCCTCCCAAAGTGCTGGGATTACAGGCGTGAGCCACCACACACGGCCCTGGCTCCTAAGTTTTCTACTGAAACTTCTGGGAAAATGCAGCACCTTCCCAATAACCCATCCCCAATTTACCAAAAGACAAACAAAAAAAGCAGATTCTTATCCATCCCATATCTTCTTATGGAGCATTTCCTGGGGTGAAAAAAATCTCTTTAGTCCCAGGTTGGCAGTGTGAAACTGTGTCTTTCCCTGTGTCATCCAGAAAACCACCAGGATGGCTCATATTAGAAAGGCTAATATTAGTGGCGATGTCAGTTTACAAATGAGGAAGAGACTGTCTCCAGCTGGACCAAAGTTTCTCTCTTCAAAGATGGCAGGTTGAGTTTTCTGCCTTCCAGGGCCTGTGTTCCTATTTAGCAGGTTTGAAGGAAAGGCTGTCCATTTACATGAGAGGAGCCAAGTGCGTGCACAATGGGTAAACATACTTGTAACTTACATCCCATATTCACTTTGGAGCGGGGTTTTAGTTAAAATGAGGTGGCATTTGGTTCTTTACATCAAAATGTGAACTATAGGACACAAAGATAGTTCGTATGCAGCCTCTCTTAGCTGCTGAAACTGGCTTGAGGTGTGCAGTAGCTTAACAGGAGAGAAAGTTTGTAAGGCCGGTCCTCTGTCCAGTCAGTTGTAGCAGTCTGGGTTATAAATCAGAATTTTGGTCCCACTCAAACCCATAAGTGTTACTTATTCCTGGGCCATAGAGCTGCCTTTGCTGTCAGAGATTCAGCTGGGGGTATATCAGCTCTGGAACATTGCATATTGATTTTTAAAGTTATTATTATTATTATTATTATAGAGTAAGGGTCTTGCTCTGTTACCCCAGCAGGAATGCAGTGGCATGATCGTGGCTTACTGCAGCCTTGACCTCCTGGGCTCAAGTGATCCTCCCAACTCAGCATCCTGAGTAGCTGGGATCACAGGTACGTGTCACCACACCTGGCTAATGTTATTTTTATTTTTTATAGAAGCAGGGTCTTGCTATGTTGCCTAGGCTGGTCTCAAACTCCTCGCCTCAAGTGATCCTCTCCCCTCTGCCTCTCAAAGCATTGGGATTACAGGTGTGAACCACCTCGGGTTGGGGGGCTGGTGTCCCATTGTGTGTTGAGAAGCATCTTCCCAGCCAGGTCAGCCCAGGCTGCCTGGAGCAGCTCAGCCAGGTGCTCTCTGGACTATGCAGAGCCCTCAGGAAACACAGAGCTTGAGGAGACCCTGACGTGTCATCTCCAGCATCCCCCAGGGTGGAAGGTACCAAACTGGCAGCTCTGGCTCAGATCCTCATTCCACTGCTGGTCCCACCTTTTGGGGGTCCTCTTGCTTCCTAAAAGCAATTTACAGATGTTTCCCACTCAGTCCTGCAAGGCACAGGCACAGTACTAGTAACAGGCTCAACTCCTGCTCTGCAATGGAAATGCATGACCCCACGGCTCCTACCTTGTAGGATCCCAGACAATTTGCATGGTGGCCTCTAACCCACAGTCCTCAAAGTGGGGACCCAGGACCAGTAGCTTCAGCATCACCTGGCAACTTGTTGGAAATGCAAATTCTTGGGCCCCACCCCTTAGCTATTGAATCAGCACTTTGGCAGTGGAGCTCAGCAGTCTTGCCTTCCAGGCAAGCAAGCCCTCCAGGTGAATCCACTCTCAACCTCACTTGTGTAGGAAATGGGTATCATCAATGTTCGGAAGCCAAGGGTTGTTTTGGGACTGAAAGGAGATAGTGCATGTTCCTGGCAGGAAGGTGAAGGCCAGTATGTAGCAGCTGCTGTTATGTCACCAATAACGCATCATCATTCACAGCCACGGCTTTCTGAGCTTAAGCTGTTTGCCAAGAAGGGAGCCACATACCCTCCTTCTTTCCCTCTTCCCCTCAGCTGAGCCGGGTCTCATGCTTCCAGATTCCCCTGTGTTTCACTTCAGCTCCTTTAGCTAACCGAGTCTCACCGCCCAAGGCCCATATTCCTTATCTCATGAGCTGCTGGCTCTATCTGGTCCAGGAGGGTGAGTTCTTTCTTCCCTCTGGTCTTCAGATTCCCCCTCCCAAGACCCAGCCTTTCTCCCTAGGTTTTCAGACCAACAGCACCCAGAGCCCATCCACAAACTCCTTCATCTTGGCCCCTCTCCCCACCACAGGACCCCCAGCTGAATGCAATTCCTTATTACCTCGCACTCCTCCGTCGTGATCAAAAGGTCATGTGACCAACCTTCTAGATTCTAGACACATCTGGGGGTGCGGGATAGAAGGCAGGTGTCCTTGAATCATGACCTAGCCTCAGCATCCCTCTAAATTAGTTGCATGTCACCCAATCTCCCCCACCTAGGCTTCATTGTGTTTCAATCTTTTAAATAAAGCAGGCCATCTTTCTTTCTGTGTGTGACCTTGGAGTTACACATATGCAAAATAGATGTGCATCTATTCTCCATCTAACAGGCTCAACAGACAATGCACAATTCCTCCTGTCAACAGACATTATTGACAGTAGAGTCAAAAAACTCATCTCCAAGATGGGGAAGTCAGTTCAAGAAAGAGTATCTGTATCAGGAGTCTTCTCTTTACATTTCCAACCCCTTGGCTCTAGGGGTGTTGCCGCTACCCCTCATCTTCTAGGTTCAGGTGCTCAGCTCCTGTTTGTAGCCCCAGGACAAGACGTTACCTGGGAGATCTTTAGAAATGCAGAATCTCTCCCTACCCCACAACAGAATTGCACCTGCATAACCAGCGCCCCAGGTAGATCCGACTGAGAAGCTATGATGAAGGGCAAGGTTTGCCAAATGTTCCTGGGGACAAGTTCTCCAGTGACACTGGTTTAAAATAGGAATTCCCAAAAGGTCTGATTAATGAGTTTGGGGGTGGAACCCAGGAAACTGGGCATTTAAAACAATCTCTCCTGTGATTCTTAGAAAGTAAATTTATAATGGGGCGGGGTCAAAGATAAGCATCTGAAAACAATTTTCACCCAATGTGGAGCTTTGAGACAGCATTAGTCTTCAGGTTCTTTTGTTGAATGGAATTTGTGGCATCTGGGAGTGGAGCAGAGACCACTTCCCAAACTCCTGTTCTTCTTCTTATTTTTTTTTTAAATTCCAGCAATTCAGAAGGAATTAAAGTAAAAGACGTAAGTTCTCTGGTTGCTGATATCTGGTACCTGAGATCAAGGCAAGATTGCTTAAACCAGTAAGTGAGGAATATAGGGGCAAATTCAGGAATAAAGAGGGTGAGCCGGGCCTGGAAGGAGACACAGGTTTGGCGACCAGACGGGTCACCGCTTGGCCCGGCCTAATCCAACTGCGCACATCGGTGGGCCACAGCATCGCAGCGCTGGATCCCCGGGTCGGGAGAGGCGGATGGAGTTCAGCCTCTTTTTCAAAACTGCCAAAGCCACCCGGTCTGCCAAACTCCCCCACCAGCCAGCTCTGGGGCAGCCCCCCGGAGCCCGCCCGCTCTGGTCCCCGGGACAAGGGCGCAATTGACCAGCGCGGGCCGCCTCCGGCCCACCCAGATGACGGCCAACTTTTCTTTTTTTTTTTTTTTTTAAGCCATCAAATTCAATATTTACAGGAACAACCCCATGCTTGGTTCTAAAACTACTGGCCACTCAAGGAACAGTTTACTTCTCACTTCTGCCCATAACAAGAAAAACATAGACTTGTGCCTTACTCTTAAAAAAAAAAAAAAAAGAAGAATAAATATAGGTTTTTAAAAATTTATATATAATTTTTAAAACTCCGTTTGTTGCATGTGGTTCCTTTCCCTCCTGTTGTTGAGCAGAATAAAAGCCCATTTTGCCAGGGCCCGCAGTCCTGGCGGCCCCCGCAGCTGCGGCCCTGTAACTTTAAACCTGGCCTGAGATCATCGTTTTGGCGCCGGCCAAACAGAGCCCGAGGGCGGGCCTAGCGCGCCCTGACGGAGACCACCTTGCAGCCGACCCTGCTCCCCCGCCTCCTCGGGAGAGATAAATGCTGACTCCGCTCGGAAAGTTCTCAACTGCAAAGTTTGCTGTCCGGCTGTCTGGGGTCTGGGAAGCTCGGGCACTCTCCCGCTCCGGGGCTCCTGCTCCCACTCCTCCAGCCCCCACCGTCACGCTCCTCCAGGCTGGGCCTGTGGCCGCGGTACTTTTTAATCTTCCCCCAGCTCAGAAGCTTGCTGCTCGGCCCGCAGGAGAGCAACTCAACGGGAACGATGTGGAAGGTGTCAGCCCTGCTCTTCGTTTTGGGAAGCGCATCGCTCTGGGTCCTGGCAGAAGGAGGTAAGACCCAGCAAAAGTGGCTTCCTGCGGTCGCTGATGGGGACGAGTGAGTAGAGACTTGCTGGACTGCCCGGGCCTGGTATTATTCGAGGTTGTCTCGGGGAGCGCGGGGGAGCTGAGGGTGTGTGCGTGCCAGGCGGCTGAGCGCCGGAGGAGGAGAGGCAGCGGCTTAGCCGGTGCCAGGTCCCAAAGACGCAGCTGCGCGGGTGTGCCGGGAGGAGCCCCGGAATCCACAGGCTGCGAGGTGGGCAGCAGAGGCGGCCTCCCTCCGTGTCGGCAGCGCCAGAGAGATCGGGTGGAAGGTTCACAGTAGGCAGCCCCGCTTGCTGGCAGCAGTGACTGGGGTTTCCTTCCCGTAGGGCGGTGTGTTGGAGGAATACGCACGCCTCGGGAGAAGCTGGCCCCGTAGAATCAGGAGGGACGTTCAGGAGGGCTTGGGCCAAGAGGAGGGTTCTCCGCTCTGCGGTGGCCCTGGTCCCCCTTGGGACTACCTAGTCTGGCGCCCTGCCTGTTGGACACACTCAGTACCCCGTCACTGGACTGGAAGAGGCCTCCTTTATCCTCTTTAGAGAGGATGGTGTGTGTGGAAAGGACCCAAGTGGAGGCTTCTGCGGAGTGTGAGTGCATGAGGATTGTTACGCGTTACGAACATTGAGGTTTAAGTGGGTTTGAGCCACGTGTTCATCTTGGGCAACAACATCAGTGGCTGAATGCCTGTTGGTGACTCCTTAGGCTTTAAATATATTGGATCCCATGTTGGGGTGGGGCGTCCATAGCTTCCATTACCCTTTGTCCTCTCCTGGAGCCTTACCTATTCCTGCTGGGTTGCTGTGTTGGTGGTCTCCATTGTCATCTGTCAACATTTTGTTTCTTTTCTTGGGTTTTTATTTTTATGTTTCCTCAATAGAACATATGTTCTGCAGGACGCAGCTACATCCAGCTTTGATTCCCCACGGCCAAAACAATGCCTGGCACATAGTAGTTGCTCACTAAATGTTGGTTGAAGGAATTGTAAGCTAACTCGTGATCTTTGGGGCTGGAGGTTGCTGAGCTGTGCTGTGAAAAGTAAACATTTTCCAAAAATTGTGGATCAAGGTAGGCCTAGGCCCAGAGGAATGCTTCTTGGAGAGGGAACGGTTTGAAGGAGGGGTACGCCTGACCTGGGCTCCTACAATGGTCCACACAAACTAAAATACCCAATCTCAGGGAAATGATAGAGTACTGCTCTGTGCTGGGCTGTCTGCTTCAAAGGGACTGAGCAACTCTTTTTATAGGGGCCGTGGGTTATTCGTAGCAGTCCTATCTTTGGAACTTCTCTTTCCACTGGAATATATACAGTTCTGTATTTTCAGTTACGTTTCCTTTTTGGCGAGACAATGTGCAAATGACACCGTTTTGTGCTCACCAGGGCAAAGTAAGGGCGCGCCCTCCCTTCAGCATCTCAGCCCTGCTAAAGGAAAAGCTGCTGGGTAACATCCTTTGTTTTTGCCCAGGGAAGCTTTAGCTGTGATTCCCTTCAGCCAGCTCCTGAATGTCAAAGGTACTCCTAAAAGATGGCGTTAAAACCGAAAAACCATCGTTGGTGCTGGAAACTCCACTACTAAAGAAAGAAGTGGTATGAGGGGCTGGCTGAGTGAGGGTGGGTGCTGAGTTGCCTGGCTGCCAGAGGAGCAGAGGCCCAGCAGGGTTTTTGTCTGAGAATAATGAGCGAGGCGACTTGAATATGGATGAATAACATCACTGAGCGAAGCTATTGTCGGCTTTTGTTGGGGAGCTGGGCTGGGGGGTAATTATGGTGATGAATTTTATGATCCTTTTCATAAGATCCTACGCCCTACTGGGTTTCCCTCCTCCAGGGTTGTAATCTGGTTCAGTTTTATAATCTGGTCCCATGTGTCATCCCTTTGGGTGTTAGTAGATTCAAACGAGGTCTGTTGTCCACACATCTGGTGTTTTCTTCCATTGTCAGGCCCCACCCTCATGCTGAAGTTTCATCGGGAAGGCATGTTTTGGGGGCCTCTTCATTAGAGAGTTTATTTTGTGAGATTCTGCAAGCTGCTGCTCGCTGCTAACCCACATGCGCTTTTCCGGGACCAATCCACCCAGGATTAATCATGCAGCCAACAAATTTCCCTGTGATTTCCCCGAAACGCTTGCCAGTTTGGAGGCCCTGAAATCCTCATGAGTTGTTAAGAGTTTTTGTTGCACTGAAGGCAATTAATAAAGATCAGGTCTGTTAGAGGTTTTGTGAGGGAGGCCTCTGCATTGCACTGGTGTATAAGATCCAAAATAGCATTGAATATAGAGAAGCACAATTTAAAAAAATGTGTCCGGGCATGACAAGGCTAAGTCTGGACATGGCCAAAGGGACTAAACTCCTTCCTTTCTTTGGCTTCTGTAAAATGAGCAGCACGCGAGTGACTCTCCACGGTAGAATTAGAGGACCCCAAGCCTTGGCATGACAGTGGATGGTCAGGCCAAGAAAAAAGGACACGACCATCCTCTCATTCCCATCGCCTGCCACGTGCTAGGAATGTTTCTAGCTACTTCTTTCAATCCTCATAATACCTGTAAATTACACACTGTTATCTCGGAATATACCAGAACTGGGTTTGAAAAATAGGTCTAACTTCAAACCGCAAGATCTTTTTACTACACTACTCTGCCATTTAAAAAAAAAAAAAAGAGGCTGGGCATGGTGGCTCACGCCTGTAATCCCAGCACTTTGTGGGGCCGAGGCAGGCGGATCATGAAGGTCAGGAGTTCGAGACCAGCCTGGCCAATATGGTGAAACCCCGTCTCTACTAAAAATACAAAAATTAGTTGGGCATGGTGGTGCGCGCCTGTAGTCCTAGCTACTCGGGAGGCTGAGGCGGAAGAATCGCTTGAACTCGTGAGGCGGAGGTTGCAGTGAACCGAGATCACACCACTGCACTCCAGCCTGGCAACAGAGCGAGACTCCGTCTCAAAAAAAATAAATAAAAACAAAGTAAAGAGGTTGAACTTGAAATTAAAGGTTAACCTCACTTTAAGCCTCTTAAACGTAGAAACAAAATTTTCTAAAGATAGGAGAATTCCTTTACATTTAAATGCTCCCCATAATGTCCTTTTAAGAATGAAATTGTCACAGTACATTAAAATAGGTTTTATTAATTCATTCTGCAAATAGTTATTAAGCATTTCCTGAGTTCTTGGTGTGTTACTAGATGCAGAATTTGAACTGCGTGCACTTTTGAGAGAGGCACACCTCACATTCTAAAGTGTGCCCTGCAGTCCTCACCAGCAAAGCAATGAACATGCTCTTTCAAATTCCATCGGCTTATCTGAATATTTGTCATATTTCTGGCTTTGGAAAGGAGGCATGCCAGGTTATAACTTGTGGAAATACGACGGGGGAGGAGGAGGAGGGAGAGAGAACTCAACTACAGGATTACCCTGGTGAAATTTATTTGACGAATCTGAATCAGATCCTGTAGGGCTTTTCCAGGAAGCCTTGCCACTCTTGGTGCCCCAAAACCTCTCAGAAATACCCAGTGTGCACGTTTTATTGAAGAGAATCAGAGAATCAACTGATGGAGGGTGCTGGACACTTCCAAGTGGACAGTTACTGTGATGAGTCTTAGGATTCTCATTTGCTGGGCAAGAGATAAAGCTCCGTGATTAGGCATTTTATCGGGGGCTGTGAGCTAGAGCCCCCGGTAGGGAATAACTGGAATTCTGCCAATTCCATCCAAGGCAGGAAAACAAGGTGACTGTTTCCTTCCCACATGTCTAAGCCCAGTGCCCGTCCACTGGCCTGTTGGCAGCCAGCCAGATGATGGCAAGCTCCCCTGAGTGTCAGCCGAAAGAGGTAGGAGGGCTCACCCTGTTTGTCTGGCTGAGTGTCTGAGTGTCTTTGCCTTGAGAATTGCTCAGAGATGGATTTGTCCTTTGAAGTGAATCAAGCTAAGTCCAGGGGGAAGTACGCAGGTATGGCCAACTCGTTCATGTAGTTTTCTGAGGAGCTGAAAGCTGACATTGTGAGGCAATGCTAAATTTAATGAACCCCCCCGCCGCCCAAACACACACACACCCCGGAGAAAGATGTGATGTGCTCTTGACTGCCATCCAGAGAGGCCAGGACACACACACACACACACACACACACCCACACACCCACCCACCCCCGGAGAAAGATGTGATGTGCTCTTGACTGCCATCCAGAGACACACACACACACACACACACACACACACACACACACACACACACACACACACACACACACACACACACACACACACACACACACACACACACACACACACACACACCCCCCCCGGAGAAAGATGTGATGTGCTCTTGACTGCCATCCAGAGAGGCCAGGCCACAAAGTGCTCCAGGCAGTAGAGGGAGACCAACCCTGACCCACTGGGGTAACAATCACCATCGTTAATGTTTGCAGCATGTACAAATGCCAGTTACACAGAGTGTAAATGGGAAGCAGGAAAGGGGCATGCTAGAATATTTTTAACATATTATTGATGAGAACAGGGCACTTCCCACAATTCATCAGGGTGTCTCCATCCAGGAGAACACAACACAACTCATATTAAAAAAGCTGTGATGTAGTGAATATTGTCCTGCCCCAGAGAAGGGAATCAGTTTGCCTAGAAGAGGAGAAGAATGAGAATTTGTTGATGTTTAAACCTTCCCTGCCCAAAGAATTAACTGATTTAACAAATATTTTTATTATATATAATATAAATATATATAACTATATATTATATATAATATAAATATATATAACTATATTGTATATAATATATATATAACTATATATTGTATATAACTATATGTAACTATTATATATTTACATATATATAAAATATATATATAATATATATATTTTTTTGAGACAGGGTCTCACTCTGTCACTCAGGCTGGAGTTGAGTAGCACTATCTCGGCTCACTGTAGCGTTGACCTCCCGGGCTCAAGCGATCCTCCCACCTCAGCCTCCTGAGTAGCTGGGACCACAGGTGTGCACCACCACACCCAACTGTTTTTGTATTTTTAGTAGAGATGGAGTTTCACCATGTTGCCCAGGCTGGACTCGAACTCCTGAGCCTGCCTTGGCCTCCCAGAGTGCTGGGATTACAGGTGTGAGCCACCATACCTGGCCAACAAATATTTATTGAATAGCTACTGTGTAAGTCAGGCAGTGCGGAACAAGGCAAACCCTATCCCTGCTTACAGTTAGTAGGAAAGGTGTCATATGTGGTGACTGGGGATATTCTGATCTCAATCAAGGTGGTTTTGTGATGAATCAGAGATCTTTGTTTTGTCACAGTCTGGAAATTTATTCCACCCAACAGCTCCACCCTTTGCTTTTGTTGTAAATAGGAAAAATAGCATCTTGGGGGGTATCTCACCCCTGAGAAGGGCATGCCTTGGACAGCAAATATGCATACAAAGCGTTGGAAAACAGTTTCCTCTTCTAAATAAACTATTTGGTTTTCTGGCCTCTTGTGAGCTTGGCTAATGGGAAACAGTTTGTTCTGAGCCAAATCTCCCCATAAGATTAAATGTGAATCTGTAAAGCTAAGGGATCTAGATTCTGAATGGCTGGTGTTAATAGCGCGAACAATATAATAACAGCTAGCATTTACTGAGTGCTTAGCGTGTGTGAACCCCTTTCTAAGCTCTGTTTCATTCAGTCCTCACAACAGACTACTCGGCTGGAGCTTCTTGTATTTTATAGAGGAATTAAGAGACTCAGTGAGGTTCAGTAGCCCACACACAGACACGGAGCTTGTAAATGGCAGCAGTGAGACTGAACCCAGGCTGCTCAACCCTAGAGCCCACGCCCCTAACCACTTAGCTACACAATCAGCTATGCTTGGAATAGCTTGAATCTGTGCCACTGAGGACACCCAGAAAAGGGAGAGGTTGATTCCTTCAAGTACTTCTTACCTTAAGGCAGCAAACCACTTGTATTGATTGATTGATCGATTGAGATGGAGTCTTGCTCTGTCGCCCAGGCTGGAGTGCAGTGGTGCCATCCCAGCTCACTGCAACCTCCGACCCCCAGGTTCCAACCATTCTTCTGCCTCAGCCTCTCTAGTAGCTGAGATTACAGGCATGTGCCACCATGCCTGGCTAATTTTTGTACGTTTAGTAGAGATGGGGTTTCACCATGTTGGCCAGGCTGTTCTTGAACTCCTGACCTCAAGTGATCCACCTGCCTCAGCCTTCCCAAGTGCTGGAATTACAGGCGTGAGCCACCGCGCCCTGCCACCACTTGTTATTTTTACATACATGATTTCTTTCCAGCTTGTATTAACTTTGTTGGTTGCATACATAATGCTGATGATGTGTATACCCAGTGCTGGGAGTACTGAATCGAAGGATGCTGTCCCTGTCCCCTTAAGCATTTACAGAGCACACATATTAAGTTAAAGAGGAAGCATATGCTGTGATTGCAGCTTGCAAAGAGGCAAGACAGGTGCGTGTTTTCTACACATGTATAAAGAACATACAAGCAACAGATAAAGTCGTGTCCTGCGCGGCACACGCTGTTGTCTGTTGCTAGGGATTTAGAGATAAGAGAGAATCTTGGGATTGGGAGGAGCTAGAAAAAGCCTTGTGGGGAAGATGTGACTTTATCTTGGCGTGAAAAATGGTGGGGTTGGTTGGAGCAGGTGGCAGGGACAGTTGGTCTAGGCAGAAGAAATGGCTTGAGCAAAGGCATGGAAATTGTATCAGTCCGGGTTTTTTGTGGGAATAGGCGTGGGCATTGAGGGCTGGCAAGAGTGGTGGAGGCTGGGGGTTAGAAGGGTTGAGTTGGGCAATGACAGGAAACTGGGGAGACAGATGAGTCCGTGCTGAGTGGAAGAGGCGGGACCTTTTTCTGTAGGCAGGAATAGAGAATGGGAGTGGCCCATGAATGCGGGTTGTCAGAAGATAATGAAGAAGGAGCCATAGGAGATTGAATCTCGTTTGTGGGACCAGTCTAGGGGCAGGTGCGGTGGAGGGGTGGGTGGGGGTCATCAGGAGGTAAAGAGACAAAATGTGGTGACAACAGAAAGTGGGAATGAGACCAAATTTCTTTTCTTTTTTTTTCAGACGGAGTCTCGCTCTGACACCCAGGCTGGAGTGCAATGGCGCGATCTTGGCTCACTGCAACCTCTGCCTCCCGGGTTCAAGCGATTCTCCTGCCTCAGCCTCCTGAGTAGGTGGGATTACAGGCACGTGCCACCACACCCGGCTAATTTTTGTATTTTTAGTAGAGACGGGGTTTCATCATGTTGGTTGGGCTGGTCTTGAACTCCTGACCTCGTGATCTGCCCACCTCAGCCTCCCAAAGTGCTGGGATTACAGGCGTGAGCCACCATGCCCAGCAAGACCAAATTTCTAGGAATAAAAGCCAGCAAGACTTACAGTTCAGCATTTCTTGACTTGTTACTAGTCACCTCTTATAGCACTCATGACTATATTCACACGTTTAAATTGATATGTAATTCACATACCACAAAATTAACCCATTTAAAGCAAACAATTCAGTGGTCTTCAGTAAAGTCGCAGAGTTATGCAACCATCACCACTATCAATTTTAGAACGTTTTCATCACGCCCCTTCCCCAAAAGCCCCAAACTATCAGCAGTCATTCCCATTTCCTCCTCCGCCTAGACCCTGACCACCATCGATCTACTTTCTGTCTCTATGGAATTGCTTATTCTGGATATTTCTTATCACTGGAATCATACAATATGTGGCCTTTTGTACCTGGCTTCATTTACTTAGCATGATGCTTACAAGGTTCATCCATGTTATAGCATGCACCAGAATTTCATTCTTTTTAAAAAAATTTTTTAGAGATGAGGTCTTCCTCTGTCACCCAGGCTGAATAGCAGTGGCACAGTCATAGCTCACTACAGCCTCAGATTCCTGGGCTGAAGCCATCCTCCTGCTTCAGCCTCCCAAGTAGCTGGGACTACAGGCTTATGCCACCACACCAATTTTGTTTAAGTTTTTGAGGAACTGCCATTCTGTTTTCCAAAGTGGCTGCACTATTTACAGTTCAACCAACAATACATGCTGTTCTGGTTTCTCCACATCCTCACCAACACTTGTTTTCTTTCTCTGTGTGTGTGTGTTTACGTTGTAGCCATTCTAATGCGTATGAAATGACATCTGGTAGTTTCAATTTGCATTTTCCTAATGATTAGTGATGCTGAGCATCTTTTTATGCACTACTTAGCCAATTGTGTATCTTTGGAGATATGTTTGTTTAAATCCTTTGCTCACTAAAGTTGAGTTAAATCCTTTGCTAACTTTATATTGTTGATTGAAAGCCTCTTTTCTATATATTCTAGATATTAGACCCTTAAATATATGAATTGCAGACTTTTCTCCCATCCTATGGACTGGGTTGTCTTTTCAATTTCTTGATAGCAACCATTGAATAGCGTTTAAAATTTTGGTGAAGTTAAATGTATCTGTGTTTTGTTGCTTGCACCGTTGGCGTCATCTAGGAAGCTGTTGCCTAGTCCAAGCTTACAGCGATTTACTCTTACAGTTTTAGCTCTGATATTTGATTCATTTAGATTAGAGAGCTTTGATTCATTTAGAGTTCATTTTTGTGTGGGCTATGAAGTAGAGGCCCAACTCCATTCTTTTGCATGTGGGTATCCAGTGGGCAAGGTACCATTTGTTGAAAAGATGATTTTTTTTTTTTTTTTTGAGACAGAGTTTTGCTCTTGTTGCCCAGGCTGGAGTGCAATGGCACGATCTTGGCTCACCACAACCTCCGCTTCCCGGGTTCAAGTGATTCTCCTGCCTCAGCCTCTGAGTAGCTGGGATTACAGGCATGCACCACCATGCCCGGCTAATTTTTTTTTTTTTTTTTTTAGTAGATTCGGGGTTTCTCCATGTTGGTCAGGCTGGTCTCAAACTCCCAACCTCAGGTGATCCACCTGCCTCTGCCTCCCAAAGTGCTGGGATTACAGGCGAAAGCCACCGCGCCTGGCCGAAAAGATGATTCTTTCTTCACTGAAGAATCTTGGCACCTCTGTCAAAAATCAATTACCCGTAAATGTATAAGTTTAAATCTGGGTTAAATTGATCTATATGTCTATCCTTCTACCAGTAGCACCATCTTGATTACTGCAGCTTTGTAGTAAGTTTTGAAATGGATGTATGAGTCTACCTTGTCTTTACCAAGATTGCTTTGGTGATTCTCCTGTCTGTATTTTAGTTATTTGTGTACATATCTTGTCCCTTAGAGAAGAGAGCACTTAAAAGAGCACGTGGTAGGTACATAGTAAACATGTGGCAGGAAGAAGAGGGAGGAAACAGGATAGATGAATAGGAATGACAGAAAGCAGATAATAAAAGCATAAAAATCAGGTAGGAGGGATGAGAGATTGGGAACCAACTTGGTAAGGAAAAGGCATTTAAACGCCCGGCTCTAGATATGGTGAGTTTGAGGTAAATAGTAAGACACTCAATTTGATGTATCTGATGAGTACCTGGGAAGATAGTCATCTAAAAGAGTGTCAGAGCTAAGCCCTGGAGATGAAGTTTGCTGCTTGAATTTCCCCTACATTAGAACAAAGGGAGAAAAATGGCAAGGGAAGAACAGAAGAGATCCTCTTAGCCAAAAACAACTATTTTCCAAAAATCTACCAAAGCACACTTCAAGGTCCCAAACCAGGCTTGGGATCGAGGCCAAGGGACGCTAGTGGAAACGGCCACATTCTGCACATTCCTGCAGGCCTGGTCCTCCTGGGCTCACAGCTGGGCTGTCTGAGCTGCGTGGGGTGGACGGTGAGGTCAGATGCAAAGGGGCTTCTTTTCTCACTCTTGCAAAATCAGGGCCTGCTCAGCTGACAGCCATGAGTGAATCAGCTCAGATTTCCATTCAGTTTCCGAGCAGACGGCAAGTGCTTCCCAAACACATCCCACTGAGAAGCTCTGCTCCAGGACAGCACTTCTAAAGCAGGTTTTTGTCATTTGGTACTAAGTGGCCCTCCCTAGAAAGGGAATGTTCGTGACACCAGCCCTAGCTGAGTTCCAGAAAAGTTTATTACAGAGCTGTGATTTCAGTCTACAAAACTGTGAACTCATTTCCTCTTGGACTGAGAATGTTCTGCTTTGGTCAAGAGAAAAACGTCTCCCCAGGTTGAGTAATCTTGGTTGAGGTTGTAATCAGCAGCCTCTAATGTGAACACTGAGCAGTTCTGAGCCATGTTTGTGCTTGAGGAGTGTGTTGATTCACTCCCATGAACTCTGAAAACCACGAATGTCATTCATCCATTCATTCAGGCAGCAGAGACTGTGCTAGTGGCTGGGCCATAAACTTACAGCAGGATGGGGCCTTGCCCTCAAGGAACTTGTAGATGCTGGTAGGGAGGAGGTAGTAAATGCCAAAATGTTATCAAATTCTATACTAGTTTAGAGGAGATTACTTTCTCCTGGCAACTTGGAAGAGCTCTGAAGGGAAGGGGATTTTACCTGGGCAAGGAAGGAGAGGTGGGGTTTGGAAGGGCACTGATTGAGCTAAAAGGCGAACCTGCAGGTGCCCTTGGCAGCCCCTCCTCAATAATCTCCTACAGAGATTAATCTAGGGCAGCTCAGTCTACTCCAGACCTTTCTTTAGAAGTAGAGAGGAATATAACAGGGAGCTGGTCAAGAGTATTCGGTGCCTGTGAAGACACAGTGGTTGGGAGCATGGGTTTGAGAGTCTGAACAGATGGCAATGTCTAATCCATGCATTGGCACTTGCTCATTTCATGGGCAGTTGACTTAACCTCAGCCTCACCATTGTCAGCTAAAAAATGAGGATGATACTAGTTTGCAAGACTTCTGTAAAGAACAAGAGAGCGGCCGGGCGCGGTGGCTTACGCCTGTAATCCCAGCACTTTGGGAGGCCGAGGTGGGCGGATCACCAGGTCAGGAGATCGAGACCACCCTGGCTAACACAGTGAAACCCCATCTCTACTAAAAATACAAAAAAAAAAAAAAAATTAGCCGGGCGTGGTGGCAGGCACCTGTAGTCCCAGCTACTCTGGGAGGCTGAGGCGGGAGAATGGTGTGAACCTGGGAGGCGGAGCTTGCAGTGAGCTGAGATCCCACCATGCACTCCAGCCGCCTGGGCGACAGAGCGAGACTCCTTCTCAAAAAAAAAAAAAAAAAAAAAACGAGAGCACACACCTGACGCCACAGTTTGCACATTCTCCCATAAATCCAACAAATAGCACTTGTTATTAAAACACCTCGTGGATTGTCTAAGAGGTTAAATGCAAAGATCTGTGAAAGATACACATGAGATTTCAGTTCTTTCCCTCTTGAAAGGGGAGAGAGGATAGATCTGATTGAGAGATAATGTCATACCTGTATTATGTCGTAAGGATCTTATATCCTGTCCCTTCTTGCTGGTGTGGCTGTGAGCAAAACATCAATATTCAATTTGTCTAGTGACTTAATGTGACTCCTTGCTATTGAAAGGAAAATGGAGTCCCTCTCATTGGCCCCTCTTCTTCATTGCCCAGTTCAGCTGCAGAAACCCTCAAAGTGCTGCCCTCAACTTTGGGAGGTGACCCAGAGGGGACACCTCCCCCCGACCCTCAAGACCCCAAAGCAAACTCTGGGGCAGGGGGTACTGTGCAGACTGCCTCCCAGTTTGTAGTCAGGGAAAGCGGTTTCCCATCTTCACGTGCTGGATTTCTCCTAATTTCTCCAGAGGAACTAGTGACACATGTCTGATCTCCTCAGCTTTGACATGTTTCTCTTACATTTTACAGAAGAGTCACACGCCCCCAGTGCCGTTAGCACACAGTCAGGTCTCATCTCGTCATTGGTCTCATCCCACAGGGGCTGACAGGACCTGCCACGGTGAATGGGCATGGCGCTGCTCACACGAAATCGAACGGCAGGGTAGCCAAGTTCCCCTTCGCAGGTGCCGTGCTATCTTCAGCTATGCTGTCTCTTTCATTACGGGGGAAGGCGTTTAACAACTCGCGGGTGAAGCCTGGTGGACAGCGGCAGGGACATTATAAATACAGAAGATAATTTTAAAGAAGTGTTCCGGCCGGGTGCAGTGGCTCACAACTGTAATCCCAGGACTTTGGGAGGCTGAGGTGGGCAGATCACCTGAGGTCAGGAGTTTGAGAGCAGCCTGGTCAACATGATGAAATCCTGTCTCTACTAAAAATAAAAAAAATTAGCTGGACGTGGTGGCAGGTGCCTGTAATCCCAGCTACTTGAGAGGCTGAGGTGGGAGAATCGCTTGAACCCAGGAGGCGGAGGTTGCAATGAGCCAAGATCTCGTGCCACTGCACTCTAGCCTGGGTGACAGAGCGAGACTCCGTCTCAAAAAAAAAAAAAAGAAAAAAAAAAAAAGTTCTACCTGAATGTATAAATGTACTTATGCTGTCACTCAACAGGCATCTGCTAAATACCTACCATGGTGCCAGACTCTAGGAATCTACGGGGCGGTGTGGACTTCAGTTAGCGCTATGTATACCTGGAGGAGAATTCAGTGAGGGGACATGTATGTGGGTACAGAGTGGCAGGCAGGCCGAAGCCTAGATTAATTCACAGTTCTCTAGATTTTCCAGAGCCAAACTTTTGGTCCAGTAAGCAATTTACCAGACTCCATGGAAGGGGTGAAGGGGGAAAAAAGTTCACTGGCCACATCAGTGATTATGTCGATCACGCCCAGTGGCTGCTCGAAGTTGAGGGCACACAGCTCTGGGTTAGGGAGTGGCTTTCTTCGTGTAAAGCTTTGGGACTTCAGAGGTTAGTGGTTGCATCAATATTCCACACGAGGTCAGGTGTGTTTAGGGTCGTGTGGCTGTAAGCAAAACATCAATATTCCAAAGGAAGGCTTCAACACTAGGTCAGGAGATGGGCCAGGCTATGGGACACAAGGGGCAACTCAAAAGATAAAGCTGATAGAGGGAAAATTCTAATGCCTTTCTCCTGATTGCCAGAACCCACTTCAGGATGACTGAGGGAAGCAACAGCAAACAGCTAAGTTGGGACATTTTTGAACTCAGCTGAAGGACTGTAGAGAGATATGAACACCTCAGTGACTGCAGTGGGTGGTCGGCACAGTGCTGGAAAATGTTGGAGGCTGGCACCTTTCTACTCTTTGGGGTGTGTTTACTTTCAGGCTTCTGGGCTCAGTTTGGAGACGTGATAGAAAAATAATATACAAAAGCCTGTGTTTGGGCAAAGAAACAGAAGTAGGTGTTTTTGTTTTTCAAATAGACATTTTAACATCTCTTCAAAAGCATAACTTTATCTCAAATGTAATTGGGGAGGTGCTAGAATTAATTATTAGTTATCCTAGAGTTTGTTCTATAGGGGAAAACCAGAACTTCCTAGAATATGAATTTTAAAAAAATTCTGCTTCTCAACAGCCACAAGTCATTCCAACACCATTTCGTCATCCATCTACAAAGACATTTATTTGTGCATTTAGACACTAGGGCCGCCCAAGATGCTAGAAAACACTGAGCAACATGAAAGTCCCCTTTAATCTGTTGACTAATACCCTAGATTTCCTTTGAAAATCCCGAGGGTAACTCAGCTTGTATCTTGTTTACTTTAAAAATCAGCATCACCAGTTCAAGATAAAATGCTGTAGAAACTGCTTCTCCAGCGGTCAGATTAGGGAGCTGCAGGTCCGCAGAAATAGGAGTGAAAGAAACTAATCACTCACGTCAAGATGGAAATGGCACAGGAGCTCTTTAGCTAAATTTTATATAGAGGACTTAACGAGAGGAAGTCCCCATCTAAAGACTCAGCATCACAAAGGGGCAGCCTTCTTTGTTCAGTAGATCTGTTTCTACTCTAAATGTTGTTTGTCAGTAGAGCTATAACAGGTGGTAAAATGAATTCTCACTTTGGGAGGCCAAGGAGGAAGAATCGCTTGAGCCCAGGAGTTTGAGACCAGCCTGGACAACACAGTGAGACCCTGTGGTCTACAAAAAAATAAGCCCAATTAGCCAGGCATGGTGGTACGCACTTACAGTCCCAACTACTCGAGAGAGGCTAAGGTGGGAGGATCACTTGAGCCTGGAAAATTGAGGCTGCAGTGAGCCAAGATTGTGCCACTGCACTCCAGCCTGGGTGACAGGAGACCCTGTCTCAAAAAAAGGATTCTACTGGGTTAGCATTTCTTTTCTTTTCTTTTCTTCCTCTTTCTTTCTTTCCTTTCTTTGCTTTCTTTTCTTTTGTCTCACTCTGTTACTCAGGCTGGAGTGTGTGGCACTATCTTGGCTCACTACAACCTCTACCTCCCAGGTTCAAGCAATTCTCATGTCTCAGCCTCCCAAGTAGCTGGGATTACAGGCACAAGCCACCACGCCTGGCTAATTTTTTGTATTTTTAGTAGGGAGAGGGTTTCCCGATGTTGGCCAGATTGGTCTCTAACCCCTGACCTCAAGTGATCTGCCCTCCTCGGCCTCCCTAAGCACTGGGATTACAGGTGTGAGCCACCACACCTGTCCCACATTTATTTCTGATTGTCAGTGGGTAATGACTTCAAATGCTCCCCAGCCGTCACCTGTCCAGTTCTTTCCCTCCTCACTGCCACTGTCCTGGTGTAAGGACCAACCCCTCTCCCCTGTCTTTCTTAGACAAGAGAAAGAATCTAAGCTTCTCCCTGCTTCAGCCTGATCCTGGCACCTTCCCTGATACACACACACTCTATTCACTTACTTGAGTTAGGGTGGCCTCTGGGACTCAACTGAGGTCATCCCCTCCTCATCATCTCCTGGCTTCCCTTCACACGCCAAATGCAACTGAAACCCCATCCTTAAAACAGTTCTACCGAACCACCGCTCCACACCTCTCAGCCCCATCTCTGTCCTCCTCAGCCCCTCCATCCGGCCACACTGACCACCCTCCCTCCCGTGCAGCGCCCCATGCTCGTTCTGGGCTTCGGGGTTACTTAGCACCAGCTGTTCTCCTATCTGGAACTCACCCATTCACTCAGCAGCTACTTACCGAGTGCCTGGTATGTGCCAGGGATTTCAGACATTGTGGACATTGAGATGAGGCAGGCTTTATCAAGCTTATATTCCAGTAGGACAGACAAGTAGCGAGTAGGTAGCAGGGTGGGGGTAAGCATTCAGGTATATGTGCCGTGGAAGAGGGGAGGGGTACTCGCTTAAATGGACAGTCCAAGAAAGTGCCCCCCCTCCTTTTTTTTTTTTTTTTTTTTTTTTTGAGATGGAGTCTCGCTCTGTCGCTAGCCTGGAGTGCAGTGGCGCAATCTTGGCTCACTGCAACCTCCGCCTCCAGGGTTCAAGGGATTCCTTTGCCTCAGCCTCCTGAGTAGCTGGGACTACAGGTGCGCACCACCACGCCTGGCTAATTTTTTGTATTTTAGTAGAGACGAGGTTTCACCATGTTGGCCAGGATGGTCTCGATCTCCTGACCTTGTGATCCACCTGCCTCAGCCTCCCAAAGTGCTGGTGGGATTACAGGCGTAAGCCACCATGCCCGGCCAGAAAGTTCCCTGAGATCTGAAGGCACGAGGGAAGCTATCTTGATGTGTTCAAGAAGCTATCTTTTTTTTTTTTTTTTTTTTTCAGACAGAATCTTGCTTTGTCATCCAGGCTGAAGTGCAGTGGCTCAATCTCAGCTCACTGCAACCTGCACCTCCTGGGTTCAAGTGATTCTTGTGCCTCAGCCTCCTGAGTAGCTGGGATTACAGAGGCCCACCACCACGCCTGGCTAATGTTTGTATTTTTAGTAGAGACGGGGTTTCACCATGTTGGCTAGGCTGTGTTCGAACTCCTGACCTCAAGTGATCTGTCTACCTTGGCCTCCCAAAGTGCTGGGATTAATAGCTTATCTGATGTGTTGCTTATTTTTTTATGGTGACCGCACCCCACTCCAAGAGTACTCAAGTCCTTAAGAGTGGAGATCTTCCTTACCTGTTCACTTCTCTGTCTCTAGTGCTGAGAATGTGGCCCAGCGCATAGCAGGTGCTTGGTAAATATTTGTGGAAGGAATACAAGTGCTGGGAGCTGGGGCTGTAGAGGTGAACTCATGCAGGCTTCAGTCTTGGTTTTTGCTGCTGCCTTAACTTGCACAGTTAAGAGGAGAGAGGGCTGCTGCTGCTCAAAAAAACACCTCCTTTTAGAGCGAGTCATTCCTTCCTTCTAACCTGCCATTGCTCAAAGTTTAGATTCGTCCAGATTTCTCCTAGTAAGGGGACACACTGGAGGAGGTCAAGACTGTGGTCATTAAATAAGACTGGAAGTTTCTAACAAGTTGGGATTTCATAAGAGGCAGTGAGGTGCCAGGGGAAGCGATTGTTCCTGACTACCAGGAACGTGATTTCTGGGAAGATGAGGATGGCACGTGGGCAGAAGGGGAAGGATCTCAGAACCCAGGGAGGGAGGCAAGCGGGTATTTTAGCCCAAAGCTGCCAGGAGAACACATCACGAAAATGTACAGCTGCTTTTTAGTTGTATGTTGGTGAGTCTAGGGATGTGGTCAGAACATTTGGCTTTGTGTCCGCTAATGAATCACATGAACTTGGCGCATCACTTAACTTTTTTTTTTTTTTTGAGATGGAGATTCACTCTTGTCACCCAGGCTACAGTGCAGTGGCACAATCTCAGCTCACTACAGCCTCTGCCTCGGTTCAAATGATTCTCCTGCCTCAGCCTCCCGAGTAGCTGGGACTACAGGCCTGCGCCACCATGGCCAGCTAATTTTTGTACTTTTAGTAGAGAAGGTGTTTCACCACGTTGGCCAGGCTGGTCTTGAACTCCTGACCTCAGGTCATCCACCTGCCTTGGCCTCCCAAAGTGCTGGGATTACAGACATGAGCCACCGCGTTGGGCCACATCACTTAACTTCTGACCTTGTTAAAGAAACAATAATTCTGACACTTGTTAAAACTGTACGGAAGACTTTAGTCAAGACCACTGTAATAAGGGGCATTGCAGTAGGGAGGAGAGCTCAGGTTCACCTCTGGGTGAAAGGAAAAGTGGAGATTTGTAGCCCACAAGCAGAATGAGGGGATCAGTGGGTGGAAAATTCCTAAGAGATGGGGTTGGGGGGACTCTTGCTAAACTGGCCTAACAAGATTCTTTCTGAAGGCAGGCTAAGGGCCTAGCCACCACAGCGCTGTTGTGAAATAAAGTCAACTGGGAGACACCATGTAAACCCTACATTGTGAGTAGCAAATGTGAGTGAGAGGGTATTAGGGCAATGAGGTATCTTCCACGTTAAGTGGAATTTACAATGCTGCGTCGGTGCCAGATCTTGAATGACCCCAAATGCACCTTTTGAATACTTACTTTTCCTCCTTGCCCTAGACACTGAGTTTTATTCTAGCTACTCCCTGGTCACTGATTTAACTCAGCAGCTGTCAGCTGATGTGAGGAGGAAGAGGGAGCTTACAGTGAAGAGAGCACGGATTTAGGATTTAGAAACAGGTTCTGGAGACTGCAGACAGAGGGCCATGTGGAGTGGGGATAGTTGGCAGTGTCCAAGCCACTTAAGCTGGGCCTTGTGCTAAGAAGTTTCTCCTGTAACTGTGACATAGTATTTGTTTGTTTGTTTGTTTTGGGACCATGTCTCGCTCTGTCGCCCAGGCTGGAGCGCGGTGGCACAATCTTGCCTCACTGCAACCTCCGCCTCCTGGGTTCAAATGGTTCTCCTGCCTCAGCCTCCTGAGTAGCTGGGACTACAGGCATGTGCTACCATGCCTACCTAATTTTTGTATTTTTAGTAGGGACAGCATTTTGCCATGTTGGTCAGGATGGTCTCAAACTCCTGGCCTCAGGTGATCTGCCCGCCTTGGCCTACCAAAGTGCTGGCATTACAGGCCTGAGCCACTGCCCCCAGCCATGACATAGTATTGGAAAGAAAAGATTTGTCTCAATGAGAGCTGGTTTTGAAGCAATGGGGAAAAGAGGATTTATCAGAGTGATTGGCTAATCTTTTGGGGGGAAATTATATTTCTCTTTTATTATAATACTTAAACATAAGACAAATAGAAATATTAAACGTAAATACAATACCATAAGGAAAATATAGGTGAATATTTATGTGATCTTGAGGAAGGGTTTGTGAGTGTGATGTCAAAAAAACAAGTTGAAGAAGTTTGACTACTGATCGCTTGGTCATTTGCAAAAGAAAGATGTAGGCCGGGTGCAGTGGCTCATGCCTGTAATCCCAGCACTTTGGGAGGCCGAGGCGGGCGGATCACAAGGTCAGGAGATTGAGACCATCCTGGCTAACATGGTGAAACCCCGTCTCTATTAAAAAATATAAAAAATTAGCCAGGTGTGGTGGCGGGCACCTGTAGTCCCAGCTACTTGGGAGGCTGAGGCAGGAGAATGGCGTGAACCCGGGAGGCGGAGCTTGCAGCGAGTTGAGATCGTGCCACTGCACTCCAGCCTGGGCGACAGAGCAAGACTCTGTCTCAAAAGAAAAAAAAAAAAATGCCAGCAGCGTTTAAGCCAAAGAATACATTCTTAAGCTACGAACAGTGCTTATAAGAGGGAATGCCGTGTGACCATTACAAAAACGGTCACAAAAAAAGACAAATGGATGAAACTCGTTCCACAAGTCAAAGAAGTGTAAATGAAACCAAAAGACTGAAATCACTTATTCAAAAGATTTTTATTAAGAATTTGGACTATTACAATAACAGCCTGATTGAATGTTGCATCTAAACTCAAAAGTACTCTTTTTTTTTTTTTTGTCTCCCAGGCTGGAGTGCAATGGCTCAATCTCAGCTCACTGCAATCTCTGCCTCCCGGGTTCAAGTGATTCTCCCACCTCAGCCTCCCGAGTAGCTGGGATTACAGGCGTGCACCATCATGCCTGGCTAATTTTCTTTTGTATTTTCAGTGGAGACGGGGTTTCACCATGTTGGCCAGGCTGGTCTTGAACTCCTGACTCAGGTGATCCACCCGCCTCAGCCTCCGAAAGTGCTGGGATTATAGGCGTGAGCCACCATGCCCCGCCAACTCTAAAGTATTTTTAAAGAAATGGCAGGCTGGGCACAGTGGCTTATGCCTGTGATCCCAGCACTTTGCAAGGCTGAGGTGGGAGGACTGCTTGAACCCAGGAGTTTAAGAGCAGCCTGGGCAATGTAGTGAGACCTCATCTCTACAAATATATGTATATATATCAATAAAATGAGATGTCAGATGTCATCTCTATAAATACAAAGGAGAGAGAGAGACAGAAAAGAAAGAAAGAAAGAAAGAGAAAGAAAGAAAAGAAAGAAATTCTGTTTAAAAAAGAAATGCCCACTTTGGGAGGCCGAGGCAGGTGGATCACCTGAGGTCAGGAGTTCGAGACTAGCCTGGCCAACATGGTGAAACACCATCTGTACTAAAAATATAAAAATTAGCTGGGCGTGGTGGTGCACACCTGTAATCCCAGCTACTTGGGAGGCTGAGGCAGGAGAATCGCTTGAACCCAGGAGGCAAAGGCTGTAGTGAGCCGAAATTGTACCATTGCACTCCAGCCTGGGTGACAAGAGCGAAACTCCATCTCAAAAAAAGACAAAAGAAATGCCATCCTGTAATGTATGCAATCTAATAAGTTAATAGACATGAATGCAAAGATAAAAGTTATTCATAGTGATTTCATATAAATAAGCATTGCTTAAGTTCATTTGTTCTCAAAAATTAAGAACCTCAAGAGACAGTTGATTTATCAAATCATCTTCTCCTAGGAAGTAGAAACTAAAGCCTAGCTTTTTTTTTTTTTTTTTAAGACAGAGTCTCACTTTGCCGCCCAGGCTGGAGTGCAGTGGCATGATCTCAGCTCACTGCAACCTCCGCCCCCCGAGTTCAAGTGATTCTCCTGCCTCAGCCTCCCGAGTAGTTGGAGTTACAGGCGCCTGCCACTGTACCAGGCTAATTTTTGTATTTTTAGTAGAGACGGGGTTTCACCATCTTGGCCAGGCTGGTCTTGAACTCCTGACCTCATGATCCACCCACCTCCACCTCCCAAAGTGCTAGGATTATAGGTGTGAGCCACCGTGCCCAGCCCTGCCTAGCTTTTTAAAATAATCACAAGAACAAATTTCAAAGTAAGTGGATCGTTTGCTGCCGCATTTGGAAACTTCCACTGAGCCGTGTTTGGCTGAGGCTGGGTGTGGCAGGAAAGGGTGTTTATGTGAGCACAATGGTACACCACTCCAGAACTGAACCTGCAAGCTAGGCTGTGGGTATTGGTTTATGATGGCAAATTCGTCACTCTACGCTTGTAGAAACAATTGTGTGTCTGCACATATGTGCATCCCTGAATGTGTGTGTATATGTGTGTGTGTGTGTGCGTATGTATGCCTGTGCACACATGTGTCTTGGGGAAAAGAGGATTGGAAAGTGAAGGCATCAGTACATGATTTGAATTTCACGAGGAAGGGGAAAAGACATGAGATGCTGGTTGGAACTCTAGGAACTCTTCACCCAGGGAAGCCTTCAGGCAAGATAATAAGAGGGACAATTGGGGATCTCTTGTTAAAGTTCAACTTTCCCATGGAGCAAAAAGAATGCCAGGGCGGTGAGACAAAAGACATGCATCTTAATCCTGATTGTCATTCATAAAACGCCTTTTGTCCATTCAGAGCGATTTTAGTACTTGGCTCTGTGGGCCAAGGGTGGAAAAGAACAAGAAGGAATTTTTATAAAGTTACACTTTCAGTGAACTGAGCTTTCTATGAAAGAATTCAATCTAACTTCATTGAGCACTTGATCTTTTTTTTTAAAGCAAGAATTGTTTTAAGTTAGATACACCAAATAAGTAAGTGATTGTACTAAACAGCTCCAGAAAACATTTTTAAAATTGATGATTTGTTAACTAAGTTCAAACCAGGCGAGGAAGAAATACAATGGGAAGCTTAATAAGTTTTTTAATAAGGACTACTTGTCTGGAAAGGGATATTTCCCATTGAGCTCAATAAATACACAGTAAATGTTTGCCTACACCACAAGTCATACATTTTTGTAGGAGCCAATCACCAACCCTCACCTCTACTCCTACTCCAGCAAAAGGCCACATGGAGAGGCAAACCATTTGCATGCAAAGAAATATTCAGTTATTGCTAATTGGTAAACCCCTCGCTGTACACCTACAGATTAAAATAAAATGCGTAGGTAGCTCATCCAAAGCCATCTCTACTGGATTAGGACTCTAGAATCAAAGAGCAGACTCATAGAACAAGTGAATTTACTTCAGAGGCTTCCTCCCCCTAGGCATCAAAGAAGCTATAATCAAATATTTATTAGCTGTGCCTCTGGCTGGGCTGTCTAAGCAGTGGGGAGAATAAGGTATCTTAAGGCAAGGAATGGATTGCTAATGTAAATGCTGCCTAGAGACAAACAAACATCTGCTCTTTAATTACACGAAGAAATCTCCAAGCACCTCCCTCCCCTTGCTCCTGGGATGTGTATGCTTGTTTATTTTGCAACTGTATTTAGTCGTGGAATTTCCAGAACCACTGGAGTCTAGGGAAGAAGCCCATGGCCAGTGAGTCACATTTTTAATGCACGAAGAGGGTTGTTTGGTGATTTTTTAGAGATGATGAGCACGGTCATGAGTAGTAGTTTGGGTCACTTCAACAGAAGTTGAAGAAGAGAATACTGCTGTTATCTGCTCTATCTCTCATTGTAGAATTCAGCCTGGTAGTCCACTCCAATTCCCTGCTCCAGCAGAAACCTTTTTTTTTTCTTTGAGATGGAGTCCTGCTGTGTCATCGGCTGGAGTGCAGTGGTGTGATCTTGGCTCACTGCAACCCCCACCTCCCACGTTCAAGCGATTCTCCTGCCTCAGCCTCCTGAGTAGCTGGGACTACAGGCATGCGCCCCCATGCCCAGCTAATTTTTGTATTTTTAGTAGAGATGGGGTTTCACCATGTTGGCCAGGATGGTCTCGATCTCTTGACCTTGTGATCCGCCCGCCTTGGCCTCCCAAAGTGCTGGGATTACAGGCGTGAGCCACCACACCTGGCCCAGAAACCTTTTTCATTGGCATGACACATTATTTGTCCAAATGTTAATGCAGAAAAGCCAGGGCCAGGGGCAGTTCATTAGTTTGGCTCTTTTTCTTTTTTTTTTGAGATTGAGTTCAGGCTGGAGTGCAGTGATGCAATCTCAGCTCACTGCAACCTCTGCTTCCTGGGTTCGAGCAATTTTCCTGCCTCAGCCTCCTGAGTAGCTAGGATTACAGGTGCCCACCACCACACCAGGCTAATTTTTGTATTTTTAGTAGAGACAGAGTTTCACCGTGTTGGCCAGGCTGGTCTCAAATTCCTGACCTCAAATGACCCACCCACCTTGGCCTCTCAAAGTGTTGAGATTACAGGCGTGAGCCACTGCACCCAGCTAGTTTGGTGTACTAAGTGTTCTATTGGTAACTTGGCATCCCTAAGCATATTACTGACCGTCCCCTGTAGACAGTAATCTCAACTGTAAAGTAAGAGGTAAAACTCCATGTAATCTACGAGGTCTGTGGTCAGAGCCTATGGTTCTAATTGTCCAAGTGAACAGCAGTCTCAAAATTAAATGGAGAGAGAGTTTGCTTTTAAAAAGATGGAAGTTGGATGTGGCGGTGAGTCCCTGTAGTCCCCACTACTTTGGAGACTGAGGCGGGAGGATCGCTTGAGCCCAGGAGTTTGAGGTTATAGTGAGCTATGATTGTGCCACTGCACTCCAGCCTCAGCAACAGAGGGAGAGCCTGTCTCTTAAAAAACATTAATTTGAAAAGGTAGGGAAAAAAAGAATAAAAAGATGGAGACCCCACATTGGCATGGAGTCTGCAAAGGGGTATGTTTAGAAATCTTTCCTGTTGACTCTAATTTAGAGTTTTTAGGTCTAGATGAATATATTAATTCATCATATGAAATGACACCAGGAAGAATCTGGTTCCTTATTGAAAAGGAAAGACGTACGTCCCCTGTCCAGGCCACCTCGGTGGGGCCCCAGGGAGGGGCTGGCTGCTCTACCTTTTAATGTTTTCATTTTCCTTTGCTTTGCAATGGAGATAACCAGGGTGTTGATGTACCAGAAGTGCTGCAAGGAGAATGGTTTGGTTTCTGGCACCACAGTAAGCCACAAAGAGGACCAAAAATAAAACAAAAATTTCCAAAAGAAATGGAAAAGAAAATAATCCAAATGTAGCCGACAAGTTTCAGTCTGCTTTGTAGCCGACAAGTTCAGTCTGCTTATGCAATTTCCACCTTAAGCTCTGACTCAATCTTTCTTCTTCAGCCAGCACAGGCCAGCCAGAAGATGACATTGAGACTACAGGTACGGAAGGCGGTGTTGCCATGCCAGGTGCCGAAGATGATGTGGTGACCCCGGGAGCCAGCGAAGACCGCTATAAGTCTGGCTTGACAACTCTGGTCAGTGTCCTGGGAAGAGGAATTTTTTCTGTAGGCATGTGATCACATGCAAGGCTATGATGTATATTAATTTACTTTATATAAAAATATATCTATCTATAAAACCAGCATGAGCCACCATACCAAGGAATAGTTATGTGGCTCAACAAAGAGGAATAAGTCCTCACTTAATGTTGTTGATAGGTTCTGGGAAACTGTGACTGACTTGAAGCAAAATGACTTAGAAAGAAACAACATTATTTGAGGACCCTACTGCATGTCATTTTCCTTAAAGTCGCAGTTTCCAAGAATCTATCAGCAAAGTTAAGTGAGGACTTACTGTCCTTCCCAATTTCATCCACTTAGCTGGTGTGCTGATCACAGGTGGTTTGAGAGTAGAAGCCAGAGCTTCTCAAATTGGTAAAAGCAGCCAGGATTTTACATTTCCAATCTGTTACAGCCCAACTTTCAATACAACGAAAGTTTTCGTGGGTGTTGTGGCAATGTCATTGCTATAAAGGGTTCTAAATATGTCTTCTGGGCCGGGCGTGGTAGCTCACACCTGTAATCCCAGCACTTCGGGAGGCTGAGGCAGGTGGATCACCTGAGGTCAGGAGTTCGAGATCAGCCTGACCAAGATGATGAAACACTGTCTCTACTAAAAATACAAAAATTAGCTGGGCGTGGTGGCGTGCACCTGTGATCCCAGCTGCTCAGGAGGCTGAGACAGGAGAATAGCTTGAACCCGGGAGGTGGAGTTTGCAGTGAGCCGAGATCGCACCGCTGCACTCCAGCCTGAGCAACGAGTGAAACTCTGCCTCAAAAAATAAATAAATAAATAAGTAAGTAAGTCTCAATTTCTTTTCTCACTATAGACTGGTAATAAACAGGACTAGAATCAGTCCACAGACCACAAGATTATAGACTATTTAGCCTCTCGACCAACACATTCTTAACCTGATGAATTTTAATTAACTCATATGTGTTACATACCTACCATAGACAAGACAAGGTGCCAGGCATTGGGAAGGATTGAGGAGGTCAGTGAGCCACATCCTCGACCTTTGAGGGAATCTATGATTTCCTTGGTAACAGAACGGAGGTTCCTGCCTGCCTGTCTGACCTGTACACCAGCATCTCCTTCACTTTGTCTTTTTCTGCCGTCTTGGCCTTTCTGACCTTTGAACACACTAAGCTTGTTCCAACTTAGGCTTTTGTTTTCTCTGCCTAGAACACTGCCCAGATCTTTCCATGGCTGACTTTTTCTTATAATTCTCAAGTTTGATGCCATCTCAAACAACCTAAAGTAATCTCACCCCCACATCTGTTGGAAGTAAAGCTCAGAGTCGCAGAGAAAACGAACACTTAAACAAGAGATTCTTCACCAAGGCAAATTTATTTCTGTAGAAGGGTGTTTCTCACAGGACTGGTTGTCACAAGAGCACACCGAACAAAGGAGGGAAAGAGTTTTTTTATTCTTAACGCAGTTTTTCCCTACGACTGTGTCCGTTGGCTGGAGTTGGACCGCACAATTTAAACTGAGGCCGACTGGCTAACTTGACAGACAGTTTTGGAGGGAAGAGTCCTTACAGCGGGAGGGGTAAATTACAGAATGGTGGCTGACTTTTTCTTACACTTCTCAAGGTTGATGCCATCTCAAACAGCCTAAAGTAGTCTCACCCCCACCTCCATCAGAAGTCACCTCTAGCCCTTAGGTCAGCAAACTACCCACCAGATTTGGCCCACCTACTGTGTTTATAAATGAAGTTTTATTGGAACACAGCAATGCCCATTCAGTTGAGAATTGTCTGGCTGCTTTCCTACTGTAAGAGTAGAGTTGATTAGTTAGAACAGAGACTGTGGCCTGTACAGCTGAAATATTTACTCATCTGGCCCTTTACAGAATAAATTTTCCAAAGGCTAGTCTAGTCTAGACAAGGCTAGCTTGTATTTCTTTCAAAGCACTCAAAATCATATCAAACCACCCTTTGTACTTATTTACCTACTAAATGTTCACAGTCTGCTACCCCACCCCAGAATGCCAGCTTCAAGAGAGCAGAGAATTTATATTATTCACATTATAGTACCAGGGCTTGGAACCATGCTGGGCCCATAGGAGGTGCTCATTAGCATATGTTTTTTATTGTGGTTAAAAAAGTAACATGAAATTTATCATCTCAACCATTTTTAAGTGTACAATTCAGTAGTGTTAAGTATATTCACATCATTAAACTGATCTCCAGAACTTTTCATCCTGTAAAACTGAAACTCTATACCCATGAAACTAACTCATTCTTCCGTTCCCCAGCCCCTGGCAGCCACTATTCTACTTTCTATCTTATGAATTTGACTCCTCTAGGCACCTCATGTAAGTGGGATCATACAGTACTTGTCTTTTGTGACTGGTTTATTTCACTTAGCATAATGTCCTCAAGGTTCATCTGTGCTATGGCATGTGTCAGAATGTTTGTCCTTTTTAAAGCTGAATAGGCTGGGTGTGGTGACTCACGCCTGTAATCCCAGCACTTTGGGAGGCCGAGGCGGGCGGATCACCTGAGGTCGGGAGTTCGAGGCCAGCCTGACCAACATGGAGAAACCCCATCTCTACTAAATATACAAAATTAGCTGGGTGTGGTGGCGCATGCCTGTAATCCCAGCTACTCGGGAGGCTGAGGCAGGAGAATTGCATGAACCTGGAAGGCAGAGCTTGCGGTGAGCCGAGATTGCACCATTGCACTCCAGCCTGGGCAACAAGAGCGAAACTCCAGCTCAAAAAAATGAAAACAAAAAATAAAGCTGAATAATGTTTTGTTGCATGTACAGACCATATTGTGTATCCATTCTTCTGTCCGCAGACGCTTGGGTTGCTACCACTTTTGGCTGTTGTGAATAATGCTGCTATGAACATGTGTGTACAACCGTCTCTTCGAGATCTAATTGTTTCTGTTCGTTTTCTTACTTCTACTTGCAATTCATGCCATCATATGTTCCATATTTTTATGCCACCTTAAATCCTTTTATAAGGCAGGGTATATATTTTAAAGACAGTAGGCTTTATTTCCTGTTTTTCCTCATTTACTACACCTACAATAGGTAGCAACAAATGTCAACAGTGTAACAGGCATTCGCATCGAGGATCTGCCAACTTCAGAAAGCACAGTCCACGCGCAAGAACAAAGTCCAAGCGCCACAGCCTCAAACGTGGCCACCAGTCACTCCACGGGTAAGAAAACCAGCCACCTCCATGGGGGCTGATCTACTTTTGCGTGATCGGTGCATTCCAAAGTCCATCAACAAATACAATAATCAATAGGGGACATATTGGGATGCAAGAGTGACTTCTGAACCAAGCTTTATATGGTAGGTTCAGAATTCGATTTGAATTGATACATTTGTAGTGGGTTGCTGAACATACCTCTCTACCTAGAATAACTAGTGATAACACCCGCACAGGGTGAGTTAAGTAGCTACTGAGGTTGCATGGTGGACCCCAAGCAGATAAAATGTGACGTGAACAACTTGTGTTGACATCCAAGGGCACGACACTCAGCCATCCTCTGTAAATCTTAATAGATTCTATATGACTACTTAAGTACCTTACCTTGAGTTCATGTCTGTATGCATGGTACAAGAATCTGTTCTCCGCCTGGCGCGGTGGCTCACGCCTGTAATCCCAGCACTTTGGGAGGCGGAGGCGGGCGGATCACAAGGTCAGGAGATCGAGACCATCCTGGCTAACACGGTGAAACCCCATCTGTACTAAAAATACAAAAAATTAGCCGGGAGTGGTGGCGGGTGCCTGTAGTCCTAGCTACTTGGGAGGTTGAGGCAGGAGAATGGCCTGACCCCAGGAGGCAGAGCTTGCAGTGAGCCGAGATATGCCCACTGCACTCCAACCCAGGTGACAGTGTGAGACTGTCTCAAAAAAAAAAAAGAAAAGCCTTTTTTTTTTTTTTTTTTTTGTACCTCCATGTTTATAGCAGCATTATTCACAATAGCTAAAATACAGAAACAACTCAAGTGGCCATGGATAGTTGGATAGATAAGCAAAATGTGGTATATATGACGGAATATTATTCAGCCTTGAAAATGAAAATGCAGACACATAATACAACATGGAGGAACCTTAAGGACATTATGCAAAGTGAAATAAACCAGTACAAAAAAAAATACTGTATGTCTCTACTTATATGAGGCCCCTTGAATAGTCAAATTCATGGAGACATAAAGTAGAGTGGTGGTTGCCAGGGGCTGGGGGAAGAGGAGAATGAGGAGTTACTGTTTAGTGGGTAGAGTTCCAGTTTTGCAAGATGAAAGGGGTTCAGGAGGTGGATGGTGGTGATGATTGAACAACGGTATGAATGTACTTAATACCGCTGAACTGTACATTTAAAAATGGTTAATTTAGTACATTTTATCCTGTATGTTTTACCACAGTGTTGGCGGGAGGGAGCCTTATAAAGGGCTTTGAGATAAAACCTGAAGCTCACTCCAAGCTGTTAAAGAAATGATTAACATTTAAACACCAGAGAAAGCCAAGTTGAGCTAAGCAAAGAACGAATAATCAATATAAATGATCATTGGAAAACATTTCAAAATTTTGGAGAATTGCTCATTTGTAACATGGGTTGACAGCTAATTAGCAGCAGAAAATTGTGCCATCCATGTTGAGTATTCTGTCATACTTCATACTCCTTTTCTATTCCTTTAAAAAAAATTCTCAGTTGCCTGGGAAGTAACTCATGTTACTGTTTCTTCTTGTCCCCTGCCCCACCCTGTCACAAAATTGCCCCTTCCTGTCACAAAATTTGTGACTTTGTGCACATTCCTACTTAATACAGCATTATCCCAAGACATTTTCACATGTGAGCCAAAATGTCATTATAAGCACTCAGTTTTGAAGGGGTAATTTTATTAGAGCAGCAGATGTTCAGTTTTGCTGTGAAACACCCAAATACGATGACGTGCACATGTATGATGCATGCTCATGATCACAGTGCCATTGGGAGGGAGATGGGAAATATGGCACTGATAAGCTCTAATTTAATAACAAATCCTTCACAAACTTTAGTAATATATTTTTTAACCAATGGTGTCTTTGATAATGGTATATTAAGAGCCTGGAATCAGCAGCCACGTGGTAGGACGTGATAAGCAAATGATTGACTTATCTCTGCGGGCAGTTGACCTAGCAATGACATTTGGGGAGTTGATTTGATCCCATCTTTATTCTGGGAAAGCTCAAACCCAGCCCTGTCCTATATGGTGGGGTAGCACAGTCAGCATGAGCTCTTACATGCTCTATACCCATGGGCTCAGCTTGTGCAAGGAGTGCTGGCTTCTGGCACCTGTACCCTGGGGCCATCTTGAGGAGGCGCCTTGTGCTGAGGAGAACCTTGGTACAAAAGAGATGGTTTTCAAACCCAACCATTAGAAAAAGTGGGCATCTTCTATGTGATAGTTGGCTAGTTTTACCACTGATTAGAGAAGCTACTGGATATCTGGGGTATTTTGCAAGCTGTGAACTAAGATTTTAGGACAGGGCCTGATTGATGATTAACTTCTCCAATTTCTTATTAAATCAAGGCATCTTGACTTTTTCTCTATCTGCAAACTAGTCAATAGCCACCACCCAGAGCAGTTAAGGACTCATTATATAAAGAGGTCAAGAAGAAAAGACATTTTTATTTTTAAATAGGTTATTGCATAAAATTATTCAAAAGAAACTCACAATGACAAATACTCACATGTAACTATTAGACTAGGTTTGACTGCAGATAGAAACCCCTAAAATAACAGTGGCACAAACACAAAGGGTGTATTTGCTCATGAAACTTAGCTGGGCCTATTGTTGCCTTGTAAAAATCTAGATTTTGCTACCAAAGAAGTAGCAGGAAATAATATTGAGATTTAATCACAATCTTGGTCACATCTTCCCAAACTAAAGTATTAATCTCAAAGTGAGTAATACCTCTTCACAGTCTGTCCCTTCTCTGTGATCTTGACATTGGACTCAGAATCCACAGCTCTGGATTCTTCTACTACCTTAACCTCTGATACTTCTTGATCATTCATTTAAGATCTTTGTGGCTCAGTTTCCTTTACTCTGCTTTCTAAACTATAAAATTAATACATAGAAAAGTGCTATGAACCCATTGGTGTGAATAAGGGTCCATAAATTAGATAATACTAGTTACAAAGACAGTGTCACATCGGGGCTTGTTTAAAAATCCCCGGATCCAATTTATTTAAGAAGCCATCCTCTTGGTTTATGTTTTGCTACTTTCCACTTGGGTAAATTCATCTTTTGCCAATTGTTAAATTATAGTTATTAAACCCTAATAATTCTACATTATTATATCTTTCTATTCACAGAGAAAGTGGATGGAGACACACAGACAACAGTTGAGAAAGGTAGGCTAGATTTTGGCATCAGAATACTCTTACTGGAGGTTTTTAAAATTTCTTTGAAGCTAATTGTTGAGATGAATTGCATTCTTTTCTGGATTGCAGTCAATGAGAGCAGAATAGAAAACATTCTGAGAACAGATTTCAAGCTTTTTTTTTTTTTTTTTTTTTTTAAAGAGAGAAAAGGGAATTTCTTGTATTTGAAACTAAGCAAACCTCAGATGAGTCTATTCCCTTAATGTCAGATATGGGGAATGGTATCATTTGACAGTTTATCATTACTAAGGATGAAAATAGGGGCCAACTTAATAGTCATATGTAAACAGTACCCAAAAATTAACACTGAAGCCAATGTGAGTGTTATGTTGATAGATCCTCAGGCCCAGAAATCCTCCCATTCGTAAAATAGGATTAGACTAGCCCAAATTTTCTGCTTTTGGAAGAAATGCTCCATGCTCAAATAACATAGAGCAATATTTGCTATGTGCAGTAGGGCATTGGCTTTGTTTATATATTACATATTTTCACTGATGTAATTTTTCTCTGGGGCTCATGCTTTTTTCCTCTCTCTCGTTCAGATGGTTTGGCAACAGTGACCCTGGTTGGAATCATAGTTGGGGTCTTACTAGCCATTGGCTTCATTGGTGGAATCATCGTTGTGGTTATGCGAAAAATGTCGGGAAGGTACTCGTAAGTAAATAGCTTACACCCATGTGACAGGTAAATGAAGGCCATCATGTCTAGAACTCAAATCTTTGAACTAATAGAAATCTCTAATATAAGCTGGGTGTGGTGGCTCGTGCCTGTATTCTCAGCTGCTGGGCGCCTGTAGACCAGCCTGGGCAACATAGTAAGACCCTGTCTCAAAAAAATAATCTCTGGTACAATGGTCATGTTCCAAAGTTCCTTACTTGGGGCTCTGAGTGCAGTGGCTTACACCTGGAATCCCAGTGCTTTGAGAGGCTGAGGCAGGAGGTTCACCTGTGCCCAGGAATTTGAGGCTGCAGTGAGCTATGATTGTGCCACTGCACTCCAGCCTAGGTTGACAGAGCAAGACTGTGTCTCTTAAAAAAAGAGCCTCTTAATCTTCAAAAGGACTACATCTGAAATTTCCCCAGAAGGACAAATGTCTACTTAGACCTTATAAATTTCCAAAATAAGAGAGTCAGAGCCACAGGTGGCTTGTAAGTTGACTTCTGTTGAGATCTGACCACATTTGATCTCTTGTTTTAATTTTCCAACTAACTGAACTGGGAAGAAAACCCAAACCAAGTTTTAACCTGATGCCTAATCAGCCTGTCTCCAACCATCCAAGATAGGTGGCTTCTAGAAAACCACCTGTCACAGAGTTAGCAGCCCATTCTGATTTAGGAGTTCCACTGAGGATGGGGTCTTTTTCATTGAGATCTTTTACTCTTGCCCTGCGTGCACCCACATACGTGGTCATAGACTCCTAGCTTTGACTATTGATGAAGGCAAGGAGTTTTTTCTCCTTATTAAACTTCCTTAAGAATTCAGAATATCTACACACATGGCCAGAGGGAACCTTTTTCTTTTTCTTTTTTTTTTTTGAGAGAGTCTTGCTCTGTCACCAGGCTGGATGGAGTGGTGCGATCTTGGCTCACTGCAACCTCTGCCTCCCAGGTTCAAGTGATTCCCCTCCCTCCGCCTTCTCAAGTAGCTGGGACTACAGGCATGCACCACCACACCTGGCTAATTTTTTGTATTTTTTAATAGAGATAGGGTTTCACCATGTTGGCCAGCATGGTCTCAATCTCCTGACCTCGTGATCCACCCACCTCAGCCTCCCAAAGTGCTGGGATTACAGGCATGAGCCACCACGCCCGGCCAAAAACCTTTTTCTTATATGTGTTGGAGAGATGATATATGATGGAAGGGAGGGGAGAGGACAAATGATAAACACCTGGAGGGTTGAAGGATACAGGTGACAACACAGCTGTGGACTTAGCGTGTTTGGAAAAGCCAGGAGGTTTGACCCTGCTGTGTGAGGACGAAGGCATGGAGGAGGAATGTCAGGAACAAGAGATGATCACCAGGTGTCAGAACTTGAAGATTTAGAGCAAAGGACAATAGGAAAAAGGACTCACGGGGTTACTATTCACAATGCCAGTAAGAGACACGACTGTCACCCTTCTCTATTTTCACAGGCCCTAAAGAGCTGAAGGGTTACGCCCTGCTGCCAACATGCTTAAAAAAGACCGTTTCTGACTCTGTGCCCTGTCCCTGAGCTCGTGGGAGAAGATGACCCGTGGAACACTTCCCCAGCCCACTCAGAATCCATGGTGACCTCTCCGCTTGCCAAAATAACCGAAGGAAAGACCATTCACCAGACTTGGCTCCTCTAAATATTTGCTTTTCAAACATATTTTTGAATATACATTCTATAAAAGATTATTTGAAAGACAAAATTCGTAGAAAATGGAGCAAAACTGTATAAACTGATTTGTAACTAAGACTGGACCATTGGATCGATATTATATGCTGTAACCATGTGTCTCCGTCTGACCATTGTTATTGTTAAAATGCAGAGGAATCTGGAAATATTTATATTCACGGAGTCCTTGGATCCAGTGCTACGTCAGTAAATAGCACCAGCATTTTGCAATTGCTGATCTGCTGAAATGTACACATTCTGGTCTAGTTTGGTCTATCTTTTAAAGCCTGATCTGGTGTGAATAATCAAGTAGAAAATCTAAACTTGGATAACACGTGATGAACAACTGCCTTTAGCTGGTCCAGATTAATCATTTCAAAGACATCCATTTTAGATCACAAGCAGGAAGTCTGTAGTCTCAAAGGCACTTTGTTTCTCCCAAGTAGGGCACCAGGCAGCCTCTAGAGTTGCTTTACCCAAGTCCTTCTCCAGCCATGACTTGGTGACTCCAAGCTAGCTCCCACCTGCCTCCTCCACTTCCCTCAGATGATGAGGAGCCCCAGGGCTAAGGGGGCAGCCTTCTATCTTCCCAGTGATGCACATCCTTCAAATTGGCTGCATTGTTCTGGAATATGGATATCTCAGCCTGGATGCCGAGGAAGCTGCTGCATGCTTAATGGTGCTAGAGGCTCAAGTGTTTTTGAAACCAAGAGCCAGTTGGCCCCCGTGCAGAAAGAAATCCTATGTGAGCCTCTGGTATGAGAAATAAAATCTGCCAGTTTTATAACATTCACTTTCTGCCTCTGAGGGCAGAGAATAAAAATCAATTTGTACAATCTTAATTTTAAAAGCAGCTTGACTAAATACCTGATTTAAAAATAGAAGATATCCCCAGTCCTCATGACATGCCATAAATATCTGTGGGATCCTATTGAAAAGAACAAAATAAAGGAGCCCAAAGGGGTCATTCTGTCTCAGCACCATCCAGCTTGGCACTTCTCTTCCCATATATCCATTGGATTTTTTTTTTCTAAACAAAGTTTTCATACTGAGCAGATGCTCTGTCATGATTGCGGTTGTGCAATTCTGGTATCCTCTAAATTTGTAAGCATTCATAAAACAGGAAAAAGTAAACTATCATTCGGAAGCACAGCCCATTCCTCCCATTTTTTGCAATAATGTGTGGATGTTATTTTAAACAGTGTGTCTGTGTGTTCCCAAATCCAGCTGGCCCCACCGGCTCAGATTGCATATTTTTGTGTGTGTGTGAAATGTAGTCTGCAACCCTGCCTCCCGGCAATTGTACATGTGTCAGGATGTCAAAAAGCAATTCTCCTGCCTCAGCCTCCTGAGTAGCTGGGACTACAGGATCCTACCACCACACCCGGCCAATTTTTGTATTTTTAGTAGAGATGGGGTTTCATCGTATTGGCGAGGATGGTCTCTATCTCTTGACCTCGTGATCTGCCCGCCTCGGCCTCCCGAAGTGCTGGGATTACAGGCGTGAGCCACCGCACCCAGCCTCAGATTCCATATTTGAACACCAGCTGATGGAGAGAAGGGGAATGAGAAGAGCTGGATGAGTTTAAATAACTTTCATTGTTCAGATTCCTGAACAGGAGTTGGGATAATGGCCATCTTTTCTTTCCTATCCTTTCTTCCCTCCTCACTGTGAAAAATAACGGTCCACCCCAAGTCATACACTGGACCCAGTGCCTGCGGGGACAGGACTGTGGGTTTCTTGGTCACACCTGTGTTGGTGCTCAATGCGGTGTAGACATGTTTTCAAATAAAACAAATGATTGTGTACAACAATGAGTCAGACTTTTGTTGGAAAAAGCAAGTCTGGGCCACACTTGGGAACATCTCCAGATAAGATTACAACTTAGGTAAATGCCTGCCTGTTGCCTTGCTTGAGAGTGGATTATAGATGGACAGGGGAAAGAATTCCACAGGAGGAAAACACACCTACACCTTTCAGCTAGGTCTGCCAAAGTAGAGAGGTCAAGCAGAAGCATGGGCATGGGAGACACGTGGCACCTGGGGGCGCTCTCCCTCTCTGGTCCCAAAGGGTTAATGAGGTTTTGCCTGATTTTTTTGTTTGTTTTGAGATGGAGTCTCGCTCTGTCGCCCAGGCTGGAGTGCAGTGGCGCGATCTCGGCTCACTGCAACCTCCACCTCCTGGGCTCAAGCAGTTCTGTCTCAGCCTCCCGAGTAGCTGGGACTATAGGTGTGCACCACCACGCCCACCTAATTTTTGTATTTTTAGTGGAGACGGGGTTTCACCACATTGGCCAGGATGGTCTTGATCTCCTGACCTCGTGATCTCTCCCTGCCTCGGCCTCCGAAAGTGCTGGGATTACAGGTGTGAGCCACTGTACCCGGCCACCTGATTCTTAATTTCTCAGCACTGGAGGGTAAAACCAGGTGAGGGAGCAATTTCATCTTGCCCCTGCTAGTGCTCCCTAGAAACCTCACCTCGAGAGAGGTAAATCCCTGTTGCTGGGGGATGCCCCACGGTTCCTTGCTCATCCCGACCGAGTCTGGAGATTGCCCTGGCCAGCTCCTGGGTGGGTGCTGCAGATCTGCTCCTCCCGACCCCACCTCACCGCTCCATGTGGATTTCATCCTCCTGATGCAGGTCCCTTCCCTGCCAGCTCTATCCCCACTTGTAAGGGTCAGGTGCTAGGAGCAGGAGAGTAGTTAGCCCCATGACTTTCCTCGAAATAAATATTCAATATTGTTAAATTAGGATTGTTGAATTTGTCTGTTGTCAGTAATCCTGGGTGCCCATTTGAGTTCCAAACGAGGAACCATATTGTATGCCTGTAGTTCCAGCTGTTTGGGAGGCTGAGGTGGGAGAATAGTTTAAGCCCAGGAGTTCAAGGCCAGCCGGGGCAATAAAGTGAGAGCCCCATCTCTTAAAAAATGGACCAGGGTGCTAGTCCTGTTCTGCTCCTCCACACCTGTAACCCTTCAGGGAAGTCATTTAACTTCTTTGGGCTGCAGTTTCTTCTAAGAACTTTCATGAGATTGTCAGAAAGTATCCCTTTTCTAGCAGAAAACTAACCACGTCTACCTAGTCCAACAGATTGAAAGAGAACGGACCCTCAACTGTGTTACATGTAAATTTACATTCCATTACATGCCACCCCCAGGAGATGACTGGAAACTGGGGGAGCTGCCAGCGTTCTGGAAGTCTAGGGAAACAGCTCTATCAGAGACATCTGGGAGCAGGGGGTGCTGAGGTTAGCTCTTTGCATGATATAAAGGCCTTGTTTTTAACCTCTACTTTTTCCTCTCAACCTGGGAAAACCAGTTGAAAAGCCAGGGCTTAGTTTTGCTTCATGGACCACCTTCAAGGCTTGGCTTTCATGAACAGGAAAAAGCAAGAGACTGTTAATCCCTTTGCTATCTCTATTTTTATTTTAATTCAGATTTATTTAGTATTCAGGGCATGGGGCAGTTTGTGACATGCTTCGATTGGGGAATGGTCCATGTTTTGATATTAAAACTTTTGCCAATTAAAAGTCCATTGAAAGTGGAAAAAAAATTCTCCCCGAAATATAGCTGCATATTCACACATACACTAAGAATAGAGTCATCCCCTTGTGTGCACTGGAGGACTTGTTCCCTGAAACATTGCCTTTTTCTTTGCTCTTCCTGAAGCTTAAAATTGGGTTAGAACATATAATAGATCCTGGATTTTTCAACTCAGTAAATATAAATGATGTAAGTGTGGTTATTGGTCAACAATGCAGAATGAGTCTAAAATCACACTCGTGTGAATGGGAGTTTTTTTGGCCCAGGGGCCCAGCATATAGTTACATACCTGGTACAGGCAAAGCCAGCTTGAAAGCACTAAACACTATTCCTCAGCACTGTTTCTTACTCTGAGATTATTTTATCAGACGCTGACTCAAAGCACAGCATGTTCTATTTCTGCATCCAAGGGCTCCGGGCCATAGTACAGACAGTCCTATGCGTGGTTCTGAGACCTTGCTCCTCCTCCCATTTTTTCTTTCCTACCTCCTCCTCTACTGCTGCCTCTGCCTTTCCACTGATGCAAATCTTTGAGAAAATAATCACGTGCCGGTCACATACCGGGGCGATCAGCAAATGTTTCTGAAGTGACGGCTTCCCTCTGGATGCTGCTGAAGTAGTCAAAGAGGTCGTCTGAAATATGTGCTTGAATAAATGCACTTACGGTCCTCCGCATGTAACCCCAGGAAGGTGTGCAGTTGTCCTGACCAAAGCAGAAAGTGGACCCCTTCCTCTTGCTCCCGTTCCCACCCTTCCACAGAGCATCTATAGGTGAGGCTGGATCTGTGGATGGCCCAGGGCTCACTGGAAAGGGAGTACATGGTGTGGATGCTTGTCCAGCAAGATCCAGAAACAAAAGACACTCCCTTGGGTATAACTGCTGAAGAACTTTCATGGGACAGGAGTAATCTGTTCCTTCGTTTATTTATTCATTCAAACATTTTATGTTCAGGCCCATCCCAGATGCTGGGAATCCATAGTGCATGAAACCAACAAAAGTTCCTGCTCACATAGAGCTTACATTCTAATGCTGGAGACTACCAAAAAAAAAAAAAAAAAAGTAAATCATAAGAGTGTGAAAATGAGAGACAATGGAGAAAAACACAGCAAGGAGAGGAAGTTCAAGTTTGGAGGAGCTGCAGCATGGAGTCTGGGGTGGGAGAAGGCCTCTCTGAGAGTCAAGCCATGTTCCTGAAGTGGCAGGGCGAGGAGTGATCCTGATGGGTACCTGAGGGAAAAGTATTCTGGGCAAAGGGCATAGCAAAGGTCTGAGGCAGGAGCACCCCTTGGCATGTTTTAGGGAATGCAGGGAAGCTCAGAAGGCTGGAGCAGTCAGCGCAGGGGACCATGGTAGGAGATGACATCAGAGAGATGGAGTGCCCTTGGAAATGGGGAGCCATGGGAAGCTTTTGAGCAGAGGAGTGACATGATCTGACTTACATTAAAAAAAAAAAAATCCTCACTTCTGGTTGGGAACTGGCCAGTGTGAGAATCCAAGCAAGAGATGATGGCAGTTCAGACCAGGATGATAGCAGTGGACGTGGTTTAAGGTGGTCTGGTTCTAGTGATAATTTGAATGAAGTCAACAGAATTATCTGATAGATTGGATGTGGGATATGAGAAAAATGGGAGGCTCAACATGACACCAAGGATTTTGACTTGGGCAACTGGGATAATGGAGTTGCTATCAGTTAATAGGGCAAGGATGCTGCAGGCTTGATAGGGCAGAGTTGGAGTTCTGTGTTAAACATGCAGAATTTGAGCTGAGTACAGATACCCAACCGGGGGTATGAAGCAGGCAGTTGGGCACATGAGTCTAGAGTTTAAATGAGAGATGACTGGAGACATAATTTGGGAGTTGCTAGAACCTAACAACCATGATGCTGATGAGCTCACCATGGGCATGAGTATAAATAGAAAAAGGCAAGTCCAAGAACTGAGCTCTGGTGTACCTCAAGATTAAGACTCAGGGATATGCAGACAGATCACCAAAGGAGTGTTCCACCATGGACTGGATGAAATACATTTCAGGATTAGCCATTTCGGTTGTTCTCTTCCGTACCATCTAACAGTCTTCTGATTAAAAATCCAGCTTCCGGCCGGGCACGGTAGCTCACGCCTGTAATCCCAGCACTTTGGGAGGCCGAGGCGGGTGGATCACGAGGTCAGGAAATCGAGACCATCCTGGCTAACACGGTGAAACCCCATCTCTACTAAAAACACAAAAAAAATTAGCCGGGCCTGGTGGCGGGTGCCTGTAGTCCCAGCTACCCGGGAGGCTGATGCAGAAGAACGGCGTGAACCAGGGAGGCGGAGCTTGCAGTGAGCCGAGATTGCACCACTGCACTCCAGCCTGGGCGACAGAGCGAGATTCCATCTCAAAAAAATAATAATAATAAATAAATTAAAAAATCCAGCTCCCAAAGTAGCTTAATACTGGAACGAGGGTGTCCTGGATAATGAACACAAATATTCCCACCACTGGAAAAGAATATTTGTTGAAAATTACTAACTTGGCGTTTGGGGTTATAATCAGTTTCTTATGAGTTGATTGGCATGAGTTAGGTCCTAAGACCTGCTCAACCCCAGTTACTGTTATGCAAATAGGATTTTAAAACTATAAATCTTCAGGCCAGAATGATGACCACATCAAAATACTCTTGCATGTTGGGCGTCCAACTCTTTCCCTAGACAGCACTTCTATTGTAAGTCCCAACTGTAATGGTTCCTACTGACCTCTCAGTTTAGCATCCATCCGCTGCACTGAGTTGCTCTGATCAAGCTTCCAAATGACCTCCTGTATGTCAATTCCAGGCCCTCTTCTTGGTCTTGTCTTCATTCATCCTCTGCAGCCATCAGCCCTGTTTTTGTCCCCTTCTTGAAGCTGTCTTCTCTCGCTTGGTCTGCATGACATGCTCCCATATTGGTTGCCCTTCCTGGTTCTCTGCAAGCTGTTCCACTGGCTCTTGTCTTCACTTCCCCCTCTTTGCTCACAGGCATGCTTCAGGCTTACTTTTTGCTTCTCTATGGTCTTTCCCTTGGAGAACTCATCTATTCTTAGAGCTTCAAATGGCATAAGCTCCAGAAGAGCAGGCATCTGTTTGGTTCTCGGCTACATCCTTAGCCCCTGCAGCAGTAACTGGCACATAACCAGTGAACAGTGCCTCCCCCTTTACATGTGCACCACCAGCCTCCTAATTGAGATCCTCAAGCAAAATCTCATCACAATTGCAAACTTACATGCCCACATCCCCTCCTCCAATCTGATCTGCATTCTACCAATGGGATCTTCCTAAAATGTACTTTTTTTGTTTGCACATGTCACCACATTCTAAAAATGATCCAGTAATTTCCTACAAAATAACTTGATGGTCAAGGGCTTCTATGCTTTTTTTTTTTCCCCCTTAAGAGATAGGGTCTTGTTATGTTGCCCAGGCTGGATTTGATCAAACTCCTGGACTCAAGCAATCCTCCCACCTCAGGGTCCTGAGCAGCTGTGACCACAAGCATGCACCACAGCACCCAGTGGCTGATATACTCCCATCCAAGTACCAGCCAGGTCCGACCCTGCTTAGCTTCTGAGACACGTCCAGAGTGGTATGGCCATAGGCACTGGCAGCTTCTATACTTTATCATGGGGCTGATATCACATTTGTACATCCACTGTATTCAAGTGAAAAGAGCATGGCTCTAGACCCTGGCTATTGCAGCTTTGGTTCCAGGCTGTCCTACTTCCAGTGTGGAGGAAATTGCTTAACGTTTTTACGTCATTGCACTCTTGATTTAAAGGAACCAAGACTCAGAAAGAAAGCATCCTTATGCAATGCTATGTGTTACATGTATACATGTGAAAACATGGGAAACAAATCCTATGGGAACCCCCAAGCAGCCACATAGCTCAGCCTCCAGGAACCGAGAGTTTTCTACACAGCACTGGATTCTGGATTATCTTGACACCTCTACCACTGTTCTGGACAGTTTTCCTGTGCCCTGGTGAGTCTATTCTCCCCTTTTCCTCGCCTGACTCTGTGACCTAAGAGGTTGACTTGAATAGACTACATCAACCAAGATCTCTTGCTCTCAAGGTTCTGATTGGGTTTGGCCAATGGAAGGCACTGAGAGGTGATCCAAAGGCAACAGAAGAGACAGGCTGAAGTATTTATTCTTCCAGCTTCTTCTCTGCAAGGCCACATGCTGCCAGTCATTGTGTTTTTCTTTTTTTCTTTTTTGAGACGGAGTCTCACTCTGTCACCCAGGCTGGAGTACAGTGGTGCGATCTCGGCTGACTGCAACCTCCACCTCCCGGGTTCAAGCAGTTCTCCAGCCTCAGCCTCCCGAGTAGCTGGGATTACAGGCGCGCGCCACTACGCCTGGCTAATTTTTTGTAATTTTAGTAGAGATGGGGTTTCGCCATGTTGGCCAGGCTGGTCTCGAACTCCTGGCCTCAAGTGATCCACCCACCTCAGCCTCCCAAAGTGCTGGGATTATAGGCCTGAGCCACCGCGCCTGGTCCAGTCACTGTGTTTTTCTACCAAAAACCCCAGCTCCTATTGGGTGGCCCTTTGCTTTTACCATAAGTCTCACCAGGTTCCAGGAACAAACTCCTTTTTTTGTGTCTTTAAACCTATGGATGCTAAGGGCTTCTTACAGTTGCTAACCTTCAGATGCTTCACCGTCCCTTTTTGGTTTCCTTAACCCTGTGTTGCCACTGGTAAACAGTTCCTTCCTCCAACTCTCTGCCATCACTCTTTTGAGGGTGCCATGTGTTTCCTGCCGGCACAATGACTGATAAAACCACATGGGCATGTGTTGGTGGCCAATATTAGGGTGATCTAGCCCTTCATTTTTCTTCCCTTTGTGATTCCTACCACTACCAACCAATGATTTATTTTCTGCTCTGAGCATCTGTTCTCTACTTCCTGGTTTCTGCTTATTGGTAATGTCCACTGATTCACCCCTTAAATCGCACATGGACTGGTAAGGCCCCACCCTGCCTCCGTGGCCTCTCTTTGTGTATTCTCTCAGCTTTAGCCCTGGCTATCAGCAGACTGATACACTCCACATTTCCGGGACTTCTGATGTCTAAGGAAATCTGGTTGGCCTGGCTGGTCACCACGGCCTCTGTTGGCCAGAGCTTCCTGTGCCAGGCCTCAGGTCACTGCTTACCGCAGATACCCACTCTGCCCCCGCAAGTCATTGTCCTTTCCTTGTTGACAGGGGTAGTTATGGAAAGACGAACGCCTGAAAAGGTGTGAAAAATAATACTCATATCACAAAGTTTTTATCAGCTTTAAAGTAAATAATGAATGCTTAATGCCTATATGAAAACACAGAGACTATTCTGTAATTAACACAATTATTCCAACAACCACTTCTTACTTCCATTATTATAGTCAGTTACTCTTATAGCATCCCTGTGAAGCAGGCAGGGCAGAAATTATTTCCAATTTGCAGGTGAAGAAATTGAGATTCAAACAGTTACGTAAAACTAGAGTTACCCAATGCCCGAAGTACAACCACGATGCAGGTGTCTTGATTTGTTCTCCATCCCTCTTTCGTTTAGTCCACTTGTCCTTTTCTTTTCTTTTCTTTTTTCTTTTTTCTTTTTTTTTTTTTTTTTTTGAGACAGAGTTTCGCCCTTTTTGCCCAGGCTGGAGTGCAGTGGAGCAATCTCGGCTCATTGCAACCTCCGCCTCCCGGGTTCAAGCGATTCTTGTGCCTCAGTCTCCTGAGTAGCTGGGATTACAGGTATACGCCACCAGGCCTGGCTAATTTTGTGTTTTTAGTAGAGACGGGGTTTCACCATGTTGGCCAGGCTGGTCTTGAACTCCTGACCTCAGGTGATCCGCCTGCCTCGGCCTCCCAAAGTGCTGGGATTACAAGCGCGAGCCATCGCGCCCGGCCCCACCTGTTGTCTTTAAAATCAGTTGTCTCCCCATCAGCTCAACAGTTGTGCATTTCAAAGACATAATTTCTGCAGCCAGTGGGGAATAGGGAAGTTATTTATTTATTTATTTATTTATTTATTTATTGAGATGGAGTCTCACTCTGTCGCCCAGGTTGGAGTGCAGTGGCATGATCTCAGCTCACTGCAAGTTCCGCCTCCCAGGTTCATGCCATTCTCTTGCCTCAGCTTCCCGAGTAGCTGGGACTACAGGCGCCCACCACCACGCTCGGCTAATTTTTTTGTATTTTTAGTAGAGACGGGGTTTCACCGTGTTAGCCAGGATGGTCTCGATCTCCTGACCTCGTGATCCGCCCGCCTCGGCCTCCCAAAGTGCTGGGATTACAGGCGTGAGCCACTGGGCCCAGCCAGGGAAGTTATTTTTTAAAATATAAAATATTTTAAACATATGGAAAATTACAGAGAATAATGAAAAAGCCTCCTATACCCCACCATCTGGCACTAGCAAATCTTAACATTTTCTTGTATTTTCCATATAATTTTTTTTTAGAAATAAAAACTTATTCATGTTATCCCTCAGGAACCCTCCTGACATCAGTTCCTCTCTTCCCTCCTTCCCAGAGGAACCATTCTCCTGAACTGGATGCGTTTCGTATGGAACATGCATATTTTCTACTATTCTTATTTTGTATGTATATATTGATAATCAAGATGTAGCATGAATGTGCTGTTTTCAACTTTTATATACACAAAATTATTCTCTGCAGCTTGCTTTCTCTATTCACAATATTGTTTTAGATTTATCCTTGTGGATGCAAAGAACTCTGACGCATCTACATAGCTGGTGTCATTTTTAAGTCACCATTTACTTATGTTTTTTCCTGTCAATGGATATTTATAATGTTTCTAGATTTTTGAATTACAAACAATGTTTTGACAAAGGGGGTCATAATGAAAGAACTTTTATTTCCCTAGAGAGCAGGATTTTGCCCCCTAGGAAAAATAAAAATAAAAATGATTTAATTTTTTGGATATTTAAATATCCAGTTCAGGTACAATGACTCGTGCCTGTAATCTCAGCACTTTGGGAGGCTGAGGCAGGAAGATCGATCACTTGAGGCTCAGAAATGGAGGTTACAGTGAGCTGTGATTGCACCACTGCACTCCAGCCTGAGGGACAGAGTGAGGCCCTGTCTCTAATAAATAAATAAATGAATAGTAAATATTCAGACATGACTAGGAATTACCTGGCATTTTTCTTAGAAGAGCGATGCTCAGGCTGAGGCAGGCCAACTGTTTGAGCCTAGAAGTTTGATACCAGCCTAGGCAACATAGTGAAACCCTGTCTCTACAAAGAGTTAGCCAGGTGTGGTGGCTCATGCCTGTAATTCCAGCTGCTTGGGAGGCTGAGGCATAAGAATCTATTGAATCCAGGAGGCGGAGGTTGCAGTGAGCCAAGATCACGCCACTGCACTTCAGCCTGGTCAACAAAGCAAAACCCTGTCTCGAAAAAAAAAAAAAAAGTGATGCTCATAGAAAGGTGGTTTAATTAATTGGATTTAAGTGGCCAGTAACTTCACAATGATCCTTTGTCTCGATCCATCTATTTTCCCTCAGATGACCACCTGATCTGACTTTTTTCTATATGGAGGCATATGAATAAAATGTTTATCATTTCTTTTCAAAATGATAGAAATGTCTCATCTACATTCCATGAAAACATTTGTGGAGCTAATTAATGATTTCTAATGAAAACACGACTTAGTGCAAAGTCAGCAGTTTTTATAGTATAAGGTGATTTTTTTTTTGTTAAGTACAAGGTGATTTATTAGATGTTGGAAGAGATTTGCTTAATATGTAAAAGAAAAAGAACTTGAAGATGTGAAATTGGTCCCAAGAGAAATCCTTCTGGTCACCAGAGTCCAAAAAGATTTATGAGAGATATGTCAAAAATGGAGAATTTCATAATAGGCACCTTCTCTGAAATAAAAAAGAATCGCTAGGCACACAAAATTAATTCAACATTTCTTTCTTTCTTTCTTTTTCTTTCTTTCTTTCTTTCTTTCTTTCTTTCTTTCTTTCTTTCTTTCTTTCCTTTCTTTCCTTCCTTCCTTCCTTCCTTCCTCTCTCTTTCCTTCTTTCTCCTTTCTCTCTCTCTCTCTCTTTCTTTTTTTTTTTTTGACAGAGTCTTGCTCTGTCACCCAGGCTGGAGTGCAGTGTTAAGATCTCAGCTCACTGCAACCTCTGCCTCCTGGGTTCAAGCAATTCTCGTGCCTCAGCCTCCCTAGTAGCTGGGATTACAGGCATGCACCACCACGCCCAGCTAATTTTTGTATTTTTAGTAGAGAAGGGGTTTTGCCATGTTGACCAGGCTGGTCTCAAACTCCTGACCTCAAGGGATTTGCCTGCCTTGGCCTCCCAAAGTGCTGGATTACAGGCGTGAGCCACCATGCCCAGCCTTTTCTTTTTTCAAATAGGAAAGGAATATTCTTGATGTTGATTGGGAATTTCTCCACATAACATTTTATTCATTTTATTTTATTTACTTTTTATTGGTGAATGGTAGATGTACATAATTTTGCAGTACATTGAATACATTGATCTTTGAATACATCATTGGATACATTCATTTAATGTGTAAAGATCAAATCAAGGTAACTAGGATATCCATCCCCTTGACACGTATCATTTGATCATCATCACTTTCAGAAAGTAACTGGAGCCAACCCCACTTGTAATGGGTTGAATGGTGGCGCCTAGAAAGACAGGTCCAAGTCCTTACCCCTGGTCCCTGGGAAGTTGACCTTATTTGAAAAAAGGGCCTTTGCAAATGCAATTAAGTTAAGAATTTTGAGATGAGATCATCCTGGCTTAACCGGGTGGGCTCAAGTCCAATAACAAGCATTCTCAAAAGAAGAGGAGACACAAACAGGAGAAGAGAAACACAGGGAGAAGGCCACACTAAGAGGCAGAGAGACTGGAGTGATGCTGCCACAAGCCAAGGAACACTTGGCACCCCTAGAAGCTGGAGAAGGCCAGAAGTCCCCCCTAGAACCTTCAGAAAGAGATGGCTCTGCTGACACCTGGATTTCAAACTCGATGCAAGAATACATTCCTGTTGTTTTAAGCCACCCAATTTGTGGTCATTTGTCACAGCTGCCCTAGGAAATGAATGCGCCTTCCAAACAACCATCTGTGAAGGCAGCTTCCCGCTACCCATCCAGCCCATCCCAGATGGAAAGCAGCACTGACCTTTGCGTTCTGACCCCACACCATTCCCTTGATCCTTCCAAACAATGGATTGGCAGCCAGCATGCTTCCTTTGTGACAGACAGATGTTACCAGATCCTTCCATACTGTCATTCCAATTTGTCACTCATGCTGGAGGAATCGATGGTGAAAGAAATGTGGCCGAGAACAATAGGCAGAGCCCACCCTTGCATGACGAGCGGAACACACAGGCAGACCTTGCTGCGTTAATTCCTCCACCCCATGATGACTAACCCTGATTAACTTCCTTATCCAACATTCACCTTCAGTGGTCAGAAATACTTTGATGAATGAAATCGCAATGTCTAGTTATTTAGTGAGCATTGAACAGATATTCACTAAGTGTCTCCTCTAAGTTAGACACTATGCCATAGATGCTAACATTGAGATGAAAATACTCTAGGCCGGGCGCAGTGGCTCACGCCTGTAATCCCAACACTTTGGGAGGCCGAGGTGAGCAGATCACTTGAGGTCAGGAGTTCGAGACCAGCCTGGCCAACATGGTAAATCAGCCGGGCAAGGTGGTGGGCACCTGTAATCCCAGCTACTCGGGAGGCTGAGGCAGGAGAAGCACTTGAACCCAGGAGGCAGAGGTTGCAGTGAGCCAAGATCGTGCCCCTGCACGCTAGCCTGGACGACAGGGTGAGACTGCATCTCAAAAAAAAAAAAAAAAAAAAAAGAAAGTATTGTAATAATCCATAAAGCATGCCAGTAAAAATATTCCTCTGGGTCTGTTGCTAAAGGAGAAATTATTTGTTTGGTCTTGGAGTATTGTTCATTTATGGAGCACCAGTGGGACTAACTTACATTATTGATGCTGCTTGCAGATTACAATCAGGCAGCCAACCACGCAGCAGCACAGTTTCAAAATCGAGGGCTTCTTTGCCACCTGCCCACCTCCCGTTTTTTCCCCACTCACCCCTGGCTCCTAGTCTCTGCCCTATTCCCATGGGGTCTACCCTCAGCAGGCTGCCAACTGATCTCCTGAGAAGAGAAAACCATGCAGTAGCAGCAGTCAAGTGTGAGAAGACCTGATTTGCAGTTCACGTACAGAATATTACCTGTCTGTTTCTTTATCTGTAAAACAGAAATAATAATACAGTCCGGTTTAGCTCAGAAGACTTCATCTGGAGCAAACAGATAGTGCTTGTAAATGTTTTGTATATTATAAAGCAACACACAGCAGCAATACAAGCTACTGTTTGGCAACCATCACGTCTAGGCACCATGGGTTCTCTACACACATTGCATCCGATTCTTAAAGCAACCCTGAAATCATTTTTGTCCTTCTTCAGGTGAGGAAACCAAGAGCTGGAATGGTTGAATTACCAAGGCCACCCAATAGTAGGTAGAGGGGCTGGGCCTTCAACTATGCCACTGTGTCCCCAGTATAAGATATTATATCTGCAGAGGCTCACTCAGATGAAATACTGTGTCTAGTCTAGAGAAATAAATTGTTTTAAAAATCCAAGAATCAAAGGAATATCACCAATGGTGGAATTTCAGGCACTGGGACTGGTAGTAAAATATCTTTTTAAAAGAGGCCCTGCCGGACGCGGTGGCTCACGCCTGTAATCTCAGCACTTTGGGAGGCCGAGGCAGGCGGATCACGAGGTCAAGAGATCAAGACCATCCTGGCTAACATGGTGAAACCTTGTCTCTACGAAAAATACAAAAAATAGCCAGGTGTGGTGGTGGACGCCTTTAGTCCCAGCCACCTGGGAGGCTGAGGCAGGAGAATGGCGTGAACCTGGGAGGCGGAGCTTGCAGTGAGCCAAGATCGCATCACTGCACTCCAGCCTGGGCGACAGAGTGAGACTCCGTCTCAAAAAAAAAAAAAAAAAAAAAAAAGAGAGGCCCTGTGGGACGTGGTGGCCCACTGCTATAATCCCAACACTTTGGGAGGCCAAGGTCAGGAGTTCAAGACCAGCCTGACCAACATGGTGAAACCCTGTCCCTACTAAAAATACAAAAATTAGCCAAGCGTGGTGGAGCATGCCTGTAATCCCAGCTACTTAGGAGGCTGAGGCAGGAGAACTGCTCGAACCCAGGAGGCGGAGGTTGCAGTGAGCTGAGATCACGCCACTGCACTCCAGCCTGGGTGACAGAGCAAGACTCTGTCTCAAAAAAAAAAGAGGCCCTCCCAGAGTCACCGATTTTATGGCATGGAAGTGGCCACCTGCCCTCTGTATACACTTGATGTCTATGTCAGACCTGGGATGTGGTTTAATGCAGTCTTACTCTTTATTGCAGGCCAGTCCACCACTGCCACCTCTCCTGTTTTTGATAGTCAAGTCATTGCTATAGTGAATGTGTATTGTGCAGCCATGAAGCCTCAGGCGGGCACCACGGCAGGGCACACAGGGGAGTGTCCCTACTCATCACTCACACCCCAGCACACAGCAGCTACCCAGAGCATATATCTGTAGCATGCCATGCACACTTGGTCTCTTAAAGTCAGGTGGAGCTTTTAGGGTGCCTTTAAAATGTTCCTATTTTTCCTATTTAGTGGGTATGGCATGGTTCCTCCAGGGAAGGGCCTGACAAAGGGCATGGCAGATGGTAAGGAGGGGACAAGAGAAATTCTGGGGAGGAGGGCTCACTTTGCTAGGTTTGGGCTCAGATTCTGTTCCCAAAATCATCCATTCCCAGCTCAGTGCCCCAAATCATGATAATCCATATTTTCCAAGTCTCCAAGAGACTTGCAAGAATCAAAACACAAACTTATTGAGCTTCTGCATGTGCCCTGGGCTAAACTAGGTAAGAGTGTCAAGTTTGATTAGCCAAGCATGGTGGCTTGAGCCTGTAGTCCCAGCTACTTGGGAGGCAGAGCTGGGAAGATCGCTTGAGCCCGGGAGTTCAAGGCTACAGTGAGCTATGATGGTGCCACTGCACCCCAGCCTGGGCAACAGAGAAAGACCCCATCTCTAAAAAAATTTAAATTTGATTATACTAATCCAACACTTTTAAAAAAAATTGAGACAGGGTCTCACTTTATGGCCCAGGCTGGAGTGCAGTGGCATAATCTCAGCTCACTGCAACCACTGCGTCCCGGGCTTAGATGATCCTCTAACCTCAGTCTCCTGAGTAGCTACTGCAGGCATGCACCACCATGCCCGGCTAATATTTCTATTTTTTTGTAGAGATGGAGTTTTTCCATGTTGCCCAGGCTCTGATAAAAAAAAAAAAAACTTTTGACCACATGTCCCTAGGAGTAAAAGCTCTGTGAGCACTCACTCCTAATATGCTGTTAGGTCGAACCATATGAAACTGACATTTTTGTAGGGTGAAAAAGAAAAGTCCAACAATGACAATTCCATATTGTCCAATCCAATATATCGGGGGAAATTCAACCCCAATATTTCACGTAGGTTCTTTTCTATTTTCCCTAAGTGTCGGCTGGTCTGAGAAATAAAGGGACAGAGTATAAAAGAGAGAAATTTTAAACCTGGGTGTCCAGGGGAGACATCACATGTTGGCAGGTTCCGTGATGCTCCACAAGCCGCAAAACCAGCAAGTATTTATTAGGGATTTTCAAAAGGGGAGGGAGTGTACGAATAGTTGTGGGTCACAGTTATCACGTGCTTCACAAGGTAATAGAATATCACAAGGCAAATGGAGGCAGGGCGAGATCACAGGACTGGGGCAAAATTAAAATTGCTAATGAAGTTTCGGGCACACGTTGTGATTGATAATTATCAGGAGACAGGGTTTGAGAGCAGACAACCGGTCTGACCAAAAATTTATTAGGTGGGAATTTCCTCATCCTAATAAGCCTGGGAGTGCTATGGGAGACTGGGGCTTATTTCATCCCTACAGCTCGACCATAAAAGACGGCTGCCTCCCAAAGCAGCCATTTTAGAAGCCTACCCTCAGGGACGCGTTCTCTTTCTCAGGGATGTTCCTTGCTGAGAAAAAGAATTCAGTGATATTTCTCCCATTTGCTTTTGAAAGAAGAGAAATATGGCTCTGTTCCGCCCGGCTCACTGGCGGTCAGAGTTTAAGGTTATCTCTCTTGTTCCCTGAACATTGCTCTTATCCTGTTCTTTTTTCAAGGTGCCCAGATTTCATATTGTTCAAACACACATGCTCTACAAACAATTTGTGCAGTTAACACAATCATCACAGGGTCCTGAGGCGACATACATCCTCCTCAGCTTACAAGATGACAGGATTAAGAGATTAAAGACAGGCATAGGAAATCACAAGGGTATTGATTGCGGAAGTGATAAGTGTCTATGAAATCTTCAGAATTTATGTTCAGAGATTGCAGTAAAGACAGGCATAAGAAATTATAAAAGTATTAATTTGGGAAACTAACAAATGTCCATGAAATCTTCACAATCCATGTTCTTCTGCCATGGCTTCAGCCGGTCCCTCTGTTCGGGGTCCCTGACTTCCCACAACACCAATATATGTTTCTAAATTGTAAGTACAGTAAATACATGGACCGCTGCTAATTTTCCTGTTGAATATTAGAAAGGCTTAATTTCTTTCTTTCTTAAAGATACAAACTAAATATAAAGAATTCTTGGCTGGGCATGGTGGCTCACACCTGTAATCTCAACACTTTGGGAGGCCAAGGCAGGAGGATCACTTGAGGCCAGGAGTTTGAGACCAACCTGGGCAATATAGTGAAACCCCATCTCTACAAAAAATTAAAAACTATTAGCCAGGCATGTTGACACACACCTGTAGTCCCAGCTACTAGAGAGGCTGAGGTGGGAGGATTGCTTGAGCCAGGGAGGCCGAGGCTGCAGTGAGCTATGATTGTGACACTGCACTCCAGCCTGGGTGACAGAGCAAGACCCTGTCTCAAAAAAAAAAAAAGAATTCTCACATCTTCTTGTATTCCAAAGAACCATGGTGTGTGCACTCCACGCTGGAGATCACTGCTTACAGATGTAGGAGTGCCATGGACGCTATGACATGAAGGAGGGATATTTGAGCTGAGCCTTCAGAACGGGTGGAATTGCCTTTGTCCAGTGGAGGGACTTCCTGAAAACAGCAGAACCTAATCACAGAGGCGTGAAAGGGAGGTAGGCTGAGGGGTGATGGCAATTGCGTATCAATATCCTTAGGGCCAGCCAACCACTCACCAACATAAACACAGCCAGGACAGAGCCCCTTTCTGGAAAACCCTATTTGGCAGGATAGATAGCAATTAGATTTTTTTCCCCATATTCTGCTCTCTAACATTCTCGGACTAAGAGCACAGAAGAGAATGTGTCTGGCTATAATGGGTTCCACGGTGGCCACCCCAAAAGCTATGTCCATGTCCAAGTCCCTAGACGCCTTAAATGTGACTTTATTTGGTAAAAGGGTCTTTGTGAATGTAATTAAGTCAAGGATATTGAGGTGGGGAGATCATCCTGGATTACCCAGGTGGGCCGTAAACCTAAAGACAAGTGTCCTTCTAAGGACAAGACACAAGCAGAAGAGGAGGAGGCTATGTGACCGTGGAGGCAGAGACTAAAGTGATGCAGCCACAAGCCAAGGAATGACCAGTGGCCACCAGAAGCTGGGAGAGGCAGGAGCGATTCTTTGCTAGAGTCTCCAGAGGCAGTGCGCACCTTGATTTCAGACTTCTGGTCTCCAGAGTCATGAGAGATTAGATTTCTTTTCTTTTTTTTTTTTTTTGGAGTCTCGCTCTGTCTCCCACGCTGGAGTGCAGTGGCGCTATCTCAGCTCACTGCAAGCTCCGCCTCCCAGGTTCACGCCATTCTCCTGCCTCAGCCTCCTGAGTAGCTGGGACTACAGGTGCCCACCACCACGCCCGGCTAATTTTTTGTATTTTTAATAGAGACGGGATTTCACCATGTTATCCAGGATGGTCTCGATCTCCTGACCTAGTGATCCGCCCGCCTCGGCCTCCCAAAGTGCTGGGATTACAAGTGTGAGCCACCGCGCCTGGCCGAGATATTAGATTTCTGTTTTGTCAGGCCACTGGGCTCGTGGTACCTTGTTATGGCGCCTCAGGAAACAGTACAGTAGGCAAATGCCCTTCAACCCCCTGAGCAAAGATCATCTACCTTTGCTATGTTAATGCAAAACTGGGAGGTGGAGAGAGGAGATCTATCTTTGAACAGCTCCAATCCAGCCCACAGAAGACCCTCCAAATGCAACCATCTTAACATCACATTCAAGCCTCTGATGGAGCCTGCTCTTCCTGTTCCCCAGTGCTTTGCACCAGAGCGTAACTGTTCATTGGGGGAAAAGCCTTGCCGCCAGGCAGCCCACTGGGGGTCAGACCATGCTCAGTAATCTGAGCTCTGAAATCAGCTCCGGCTAATCCCAGCCCACCTTGGGAATCAATCTGTGGTTCATGAAGGACTTCCACGGTGGGCAACAAGATGAAGAGGGGACACATAGCTGGGGCATGGGGAACCATCAGAGTGGGTGCTGGTAGCAGCAAGGATCTAAATCACAGCCTTGGCTGCCCTCCAGCTGCAGCAGAGCCCACTCAGTAAATGAACCCCGCATCACACCAGCTATGTGTCTCTTTGCATCTGTGGATTTAGGCATGGAACCAATCTTACAGACCCCTCTCCATAACAAACAGTTGGGTGAAAGTACAACCTCCTTGCTTGTTAAGCTCTCGATGCTTGCACCAGAGGAGAGAGTTAAACCCCTGTGCAAATCACATTTGAAGGCATTTCTATTTCATACCTTTGCTGGCATATGTTTCCAATATCCAAGGGAGTCGTTCCCATCGCTTCTGCCTGGAGGCTGTCCCTCATGGGAACGGAGCATCCTGGGCATGGAGTGGGAATGAGCATGAGGGAAGAGGAGCTGGTGTTTTTTAAATTGAATCAGGAAGGTTCTCTGCATTCAGTAAACAGGTAATATGCTTAAAGCACCAATCCCCTGCGGTTGTTGAAATGAAAACATCCTATCACATTGAATGCATCTTTCAGACATCTTGATATGGAAAGCAAAGATCTGCTGGAGAGAAAGCCCTGGGTCCTTTAAGACTTCCAGGATCACTTTGTCGTGACTGGAGGGAAGCCAGAATTTGTGTGTAGTGTGAGTGATCTGAATCCTGTGCCTGATCAGGTATACCGAATTCCTTCGGAGACATGGGTTTGTACCCCCCCACCACTTGCTCGCCAAATGGTTTCCATCTTCCACACAGGACTCTCATCTCTTCCTCAATCCCAGCTTCCTTCAACAGAACTCTCCAAGCTCATTCACTTTCTTCTTCAAAGCTTTAGTGAGGTTTTGTTTGCTAGAAAATTCACTGTGAAGACTTTTGGAAATTAAAACCCCGGGATCTGAGCTGGGCCCCGGGATCTGAGCTGGGCTCCGGGATCTGAGCTGGACCCCGGGATCTGAGCTGGGTCCCGGGATCTGAGCTGGACCCCGGGATCTGAGCTGGGCCCCGGGATCTGAGCTGGGCCCCGGGATCTGAGCTGGACCCTGGGATCTGAGCTGGGCTACGACCCTAGCAGAGACAGCACTCAGGTTATTTGAGGCTCTGAATAGCTAGGAATAGAGAAGCAAGAAGCAGAGCATTCCGCACCCATAAGGAAAGAAAGGCAGCAGCGGAGAATGTGAATGAAGAATCTGTTCACTGCTTCGTGAACTTCAGGCAGGAGCCACCATAAATAGCTCGTTTCACATTAATGATGACTTCTTGAATTTCTAAGGTAGAAAATACAAATGAACAATTACAGTATAAAGAGTGCACTCTTTGGTGGCTTCAAAAATACTTAAAATTCTATTTAAAACATTACATACATCCAGTGGAATCTTGTTTTAGATAGCAGCTTGAGAAAATACAATTTTGCATCCAAATACTATAGTCCAGAGAAAACCTCAAAATCTCTTTTGATGACACATAATTTATTCTGGCACAACACTGAAATTTGAGCTTTGGATTCTGGGCTCTCTGGCTTTTTTTTTTTTTTTTTTAAGACAGGGTCTCACTCTGTCACCCAGGCTAGAGTGCAGTGGCATGACCTCAGCTCACTGCAACCTCCGCCTCCCGGGTTCAAGCGATTTTCCTGCCTCAGCCTCCAGAGTAGCTGGGATTTCAGGCATGTGCCACCACACCTGGCTGATTTTTGTATTTTTAGTAGAGATGAGATTTCACCATATTTGCCAGGCTGATCTCGAACTCCTGACCTCAGGTGATCTGCGTGTCTCGACCTCCCAAAGTCCTGGGATTATAGGGGTGAGCCACTGCACCCAGCCCCATGACTGTCTTACATAAGAGTCATTCCACCTCATTCTCTGAAAAGAAAGATAAAGTCTTGACCTAAACCTTCAGAGTCAGGGTATATATTGCAAAGGACACGGGATACAAACTTGGGATATTCATTTTATCTAAGATGAAGCAAGTAATGCTGTAATTTCAGAATTTATCTTTAATCCTTCATCCGTCATCATTTATCCTGAAAAACTGTAATTGCATTTAAATAATTGTTTCAGTGGCAGAAATGGGATCTGGATTTGATACACTTTTGGATCAAAGCTGACAAGCTAACTTTAAAATGGGTGATATTTTAAAGTTAGCTTGTCAGCTTTGATCCAAAATTGTATCTAGATTCCATTTCTGCCATTGAAAAATTACAGATGATTAGTTTGTGGGATGTGCTGCACGTGGTTCACCATACAAGTTCAACACACCCAAACTGGTCTATAATGGAGACTTTTTACTGGCTTCAATAAGATCAGTCACTGGTCATAAGCTTGGATGTCACAGTAATGTCAAAGTGCTATTAAAAAAATTTCTCAATGTTTACTCTCGATTTCTGTTTTTTTTTTTTTTTGAAAAGGAGTTTTGCTTTTGTTGCCCAGGCTGGAGTGCAATGGCGTGGTCTCAGCTCACTGCAACCTCCATCTCCCAGGTTCAAGAGATCCTCCTGCCTCAGCCTCCCAAGTAGCTGGGATTACAGCCACCTACCACCATGCCCGGCTAATTTTTGTATTTTTAGTAGAGGTGGAGTTTCACCATGTTGGCCAGGCCGGTCTCGAACTCCTGACCTCAGGTCATCCGCCCACTTTGGCCTCTCAAAGTGCTGGTATTACAGGTGTGAGCCACCACATTCAGCCCTGATTTATGTACTTTTTGGTCTTGAATGAGTAACAAACAGTTCTTAGGACAGCACTAGTCTACAAACTGATCTAGTCCAACCTCTCATTTTTTGCAGATTTATTTATTTAATCATTCGTTTATTCAGCAAATAGCAGTTGAGTATCCAGATTGTATTAGTCCATTCTCACACTGCTATAAAGACATATCTGAGACTTGGTAATTTGTAAGGAAAAGAGGTTTAATTGACTCATGATTCTGCAGGCTGTATAGGCTTCTGCTTCTGGGGAGGCCTCTGGAAACTTACAATCATGGTTGAAGGCAAAGGGGAAGCAGGTACACTTCACATGGCTGGCAGGAGAGAGAGAGAAGGGGAAGCACTACACACTTTCAAACAACCAAATCTCGTGAGAACTCTATCACGAGAACAGCAAGCAGGGAGTCTGCCCCCATGATTGAATCACCTCCCACCAGGCCCCTCCTCCAACAGTGAAGATTACAATTCAACATGAGATTTGGGTGGGGACACAGAGACAAACCATATCAAGCATCTACCAGGTATTGTTCTAAATACTGGGGCTAGAGCAGGGAACACTTCAGAGATGGTCCCTACCCTCTTTGTTGAGGTGGAGACAAATTATAGAAACAACAAATATGCAATATAATTTTAGGTTGTGACAACTGCTATTCAGAAACATCAAGCTGAGCAAAGTAATAGTGAATGGGGTGGAATTGAGTGCTAGTCCGAAACACAGTGGGGATGAAAGGACTCTCTAAGGAGGTAGAAGAGGTGAACATCTAACCTGAGCCATAAAATAAAAGCGGGGAGGGAGTCATGCAGGTGCCTGGGAGAAGAAAGATCCAGATTGAGGAAGCAGCAAATGCAAAGGCCCTGGGAGAGGAATGAGTTTGGTGTCTTTGAGAAAGAATAAAGCCAATGTGGCTGGAGTGGAGTGAGTGAGAGAGAGGGGAGTTAAGAGATGAGGATAGTTTAGTAAGGAAGGGCTGGATCACATCAGGCATTGAGGCAAGAAGTTTGGTAAGGACTTTAGATTTTCTTCTATGTGTTATGGGAAGACTAATGGGGATTTGTAGGCAGGAAAGTGAATTTTCGATTTGCAAAAAAAAAAAAAAAAAAAAAAAAAAGCTGGATCCAGTTCATGGGAATGACCCCAGTGATTCTCACCTTGTGATGGTCACACCCTCATGGAGACCCCTTCAACATTAAATAGGTCCAATCTCTGTAACCAACAGAATATTGCAGAAATGAAGGAGTGTGACTTTGAAACCTAGTTCATAAAAGACATTATGGTTTCCTTTTTGCTTTCACTTTTAGATCATTTGGCCTAGGGGAAATCAGCTGCCATGTTGTCAGGATGCTCAAGCAGCCGTATGGAGACATGCACATGAGAAAGAACTGAGGCCTCCTAACAACAACCAGCACTGACTAGCCAGTCATATGAGTGATGCCACCTTGAAGTGGATTGTCTGGCCTCAGTCAAGCCTTCAGCTGACCATCAGCTGACCATAGCCCAGGCTGGCATCTTGACTGCAACCTCATGAGGGACCTTGAGCCAGAAACAGTTGCTCCAGAATTCCTAATTCACAGAAACTATAAGAAAATAAGAACTTATTGTTCTTTTAAGATGCTAAACTTTGGAGTAACATGTTATTCAGCAAACAGCAGTTGAGGCTAGAGCAGGGAACACTTCAGAGATAGTCCTTATCTTCTTTGTTGTGGTGGAGACAAATTATAAAAATAACAAATATGAAATATAATTTCATAGTAACTTGTTATGCAGCAACAGATAACTTAGTATGGGGAACAGTTTTGAATCTTGGATACTAGTTTACCAATGCAGCTTGGAGGATAGAGATCCTAAAAGGAAAGTTTTTTGGTACATGAAGGTAAAGATGAATAGTGAGTGTTTAGAAAAGCGCACTAAGCTCAACCCCTTGTCAGTGAGAGTCCTACAAAGCAGGATGAAATGTTCATTAGGGAAGGTGGAGGAGAATGCATACTTTGGCTATCACACAAAATACTTGGGACAGCTCAGTGAAGATCTATTTCCCAATATAAGCAATCTCTGAAAAGAGACTAATCAGCTTTTCTGAAATAAGACAGGAGAATTGTGAAGATGACTTCATTCATCCATTCAAGAAATATTTATTGGTAGCCAACTCTGTGCCAAGTGCTGTGATAAGTATTGGAAATCAAGCAGGAAATACCATTTTGGCTCATGTTCATATGAATATTTCTGTCATGGGATAGGAAGACTAACAGCAATCAAATAATCACACTAACAACTAGTTGGTGCAGTGGGGTAAGTACATTGAAGGAGAAGGAGGTAAAACATGCCAGTGTCTTAGTCTGTTCGTGCTGCTATAACAAAATGCCCAAGACTGAGTAATTTATAAAGAACAGAAATTTATTTTCATACTGCTCTGGAAGCTGGAAAGTCCAAGATCCAGGAACAGGCAGATTCAGCGTCTGGTGCAAGCTTGCTCTCTGCTTCTAAGATGGTGCCTTGCTGCTGTGTCCTCATGTGGCCAAAGGCAGGAGGGCAAAAGGGACAAATGTTGTGTGCTCACATGGCAGAGGAAATAGTAGGGCCAGGCAGCTCTCTGAAGCCTCTTTTATAAGAGCATTAATCTGGCTGGGCACGATGGCTCACACCTGTAATCCCAACACTTTGGGAGGCCGAGGCAGGTGGATCACAAGGTCAGGAGATCGAGACCATCCTGCCTAACATGGTGAAACCCCATCTCTACTAAAAATACAAAAAATTAGCCGGGCGTGGTGGCAGGCACCTGTAGTCCCAGCTACTCGGGAGGCTGAGGCAGGAGAATGGTGTGAACCCGGGAGGCGGAGCTTGCAGTGAGCCGAGATCATGCCACTGCACTCCAGCCTGGGTGACAGAGTGAGACTCTATCTCAAAAAAAAAAAAAAAGAAAAAATTAAAAAAAAAAGAGCATTAATCCCATTCATGAGAGTGGAGCACTTGTTGACTTTTAATCACTTCCCAAAAGTCCCTACTTCTTAATATTATTACCTAGGGGTTTAAGTTCCACCACATGAATTTTGGGGGGACATATACACTCAAAACATAGTACACAAGGACATGAAAGCTAGTTTAGGGGGTTATAGAGGTCTCCCTGAGGAAGTGATGTTTACATGGGGTCTGAGGGGCTAGCAGGAGTCAGGCCAAGACAGGACAGATGGAGGAGCATTCTCAGCAGAGGAAATAGCATGTGGCCAGGCTCTCAGGCAGGAAGGAGCCAAGGAAGGCCAACGTGGCTGTAGTGCAGAGACCAAGGGGAGCAGCAGGAGAGGAGGCCGGGCCAGTGAGTGGAGTCAGGTCATGCCCAGCCTCACAGGCATGTGAAGGATTTGGGTCTTGATCCTAGTGTCAATGGGAAGCCTGATGATTCCAATTCTGCCATTGGGCCTCTGTAATATCAACTTAAACCCCTTCTTATTGACTCTCCAATTTGTTTTTGTGTGTTTTCCTAACAAGGTAACACATCCACACAGACCATTGGCCAAGTCCTAAAAATGAGAAGAGTGTTAGTTGATGATGGTAGCAGCTGATGCCCAAAGGATGCCCATTTGCCTTCAGTTATAGATCAGTGCATGCTCTGAGTTATCCACACCACAGCTGCCCCAGAAATAACACTGCAAAGAGTCAATTTGTGGTCTGGCAGCATTGCTCCAGCTTGAGCTTTGGATGAAATTCAGTCCATTTATCCATATTTTAAAGAGTCTCCTTTAGAATAAAGGCTAAGTGTCTCCAGCTTTGCATTCAGCCCTGAAAACACAAACAAATATTTGCATGTACTGACCTTCTAAATTTGTCAGATGACTTTTCACATAACCTGTGATTACTGCTAATTTTTCTTCAAAGCAAACACAGTTTTCTTACCTCTGAACATGTATTCATGATCATTTCTCTGAACATGAAAACATGACCATTTCTTCAAGTGAACTGTTGCTCTAGAAAATTACATTTTGTGCTGTTGTGAGGACAGTCAACAGCTATAGATTAGGAGGCCAGGGCAACACCATTAATACATCTATCAGAGTTGTATTAAAAGGACTTTGATATGTCCAGCAGTCATTAAAGTACCAAGCCTGGCTGTCAAAGGAAGAAGAGGGACATTGAGCCTGCTCTATAGGGCCCTGAGGCTGCCGTACCTGTGCCCAGCTCACCTGGTGATAGTCTCCAACCACTGAGAGCTGAAATCATGGAATGAATTTTGCTATTCAGTGAGAATGGTCTAATCCACAGTGAGATGCTGCACCTGTCTCTGGCCATTATTGCTGTACAGACTTGTAATTCATGAAGAGAGGTGACAACCTGTCGTCAACTCCCCAACATCCATTACTCCCAAGCAGTCAATATAATTCAATCTGGATCTCATTTCCCTTGCCAGTGATTGATTTAGAAGAGGCATGGGGACTAATCCCGACCATGGAGAAGAGAAGAGAATTCTGTTGTGGGTGGGAGCCTCTGGGAAAGCTTTTCTTATTCCTAAAAAGAGGCCCAAGAAAAAGATGGCTTTTTTCGTTTTAGAAGTGGTTATTTCTGAGTGTGCTGCCTGGAACTACTGCTCCCATCTGGCATCCACCCATGGGACTCAGGCTCAGCCAAAAACAGAAGAGATGAGAGAGACAGAGAAACAAGGCCAGAGCCACAACAGACTAAGCCTGCAGCCTGCCTTACCTGTGGACTTATTGCTATGTATGATAATTCATTCCCTTATGTTTGTCTTAGTCCATTTGTGTTGCTATAAAGGAATACCTGAGCCTGGGTAATTTATAAAGAAAAAAAGTTTATTTGGCTCATGGTTCTGCTGGCTGGAGGACTGGGCATCTGGTGAAAGCCTCAGGCTGTTTTCGTTGACAGCAGAGGGCAAAGAAGCAGGGCAGGCATGTGCAGAGATCACATGGCAAGAGAGGAAGTGAGAGAGAAGGGAGGTGCCAGGCTCTTTTTATAGGTTGGTGCAAACGTAATTGCGGTTTCAAACCATGAATTTTAAATCATTATAACGGCTCAAATACATCTTTATTAATCAAAATAGAAACCATTACAATCAACACATTTTTGCCGATGAGAAATAAGTTTGTACATTCCTGTAGCATAAAAATTCATGCATCAGGATTCAACAAACTCTTGGAAAGTGTTTTCTGCATCCTGCCGGTTGTGGAAGCATTTTCCCTGCAAAACATTGTCGAGATGTTTGAAGAAGTGGTAGTTGGTTGGCAAGAGGTCAGGTGAATACGGCAGAGGAGGCAAAACTTTGTAGCCCAATTCATTCAACTTTTGAAGCATTGATTGTGCAACATGCAGTCAGGCATTGTCGTGGAAAAAAGTTGGGCCCTTTCTGTTGACCAATGCCAGCTGCAGGCATTGCAGTTTTTGGTGCATCTCACCGATTTGCTGAGCATACTTCCCAAGTGTAATAGTTTCACTGGGATTTAGAAAGCTGTAGTGGATCAAACGGGCAGCAGAGACCACCACACAGTGACCACGACCATTTTTGGTGCAAGTTTGGCTTTGGGAAGTGCTTTGGAGCATCTTCTCGGTCCAACCACTGAGCTGGTCATCACTGGTTGTCGTGTAAAATCCACTTTTCTTTTCTTTCTTTTTTTTTTTTTTTTGAGATGGGGCCTCGCTCTGTCGCCCAGGCTGGATGCAGTGGCGTGATCTCGGCTCACTGCAACCTCCGCCTCCCAGGTTCACACCATTCTCCTGCCTCAGCCTCCTGAGTAGCTGGGACTACAAGTGCCCACCACCACACCTGGCTAATTTTTTATATATATATATATTTTTAGTAAAGACGGGGTTTTACCGTGTTAGCCAGGATGGTCTCAATCTCCTGACCTCGTGATCCGCCCGCCTCAGCCTCCCAAAGTGCTGGGATTACAGGCATAAGCCACTGCTCCCGGCCTTAAAATCCACTTTTCATTGCACGTCACAATCCAATTCAGAAATGATTTGCTGTTATTGTGTAGAATAAAAGAAGATGACACTTCAACACGATGATTTTCTTGATTTTTGGTCAGCTCATAAGGCACCCATTTATCAAGCTTTTTCACCTTCCAATTTGCCTCAAATGCCAAACAATCACAGAATGGTTGATGTTGAGTTCTTTGGCAACTTCTCGTATAGTTGTAAGAAGATCAGCTTTCACGATGGCTCTCAATTGGTCATTGTCAACTTTCGATGGCCAGCCACTATGTTTCTCATCTTCAAGGCCCTCATCTCCTTTGCAAATCTTCTTGAACCACTGCACTGTACGTTCGTTAGCAGTTCCTGAGCCAAATGCATTGTTGATGTTGTGAGTTGTCTCTGCTGCTTTATGGCCCATTTTGAGCTCGAAAAAGAAAACTGCTCAAATTTGCTTTTTGTCTAATATTTCCATAGTCTAAAATAAACGTAAAATAAACAGCAAGCAATAAGTCATTAGCAAAAAAAAATATAAAGCAAGAAATGCCCATTAAAATGATGTATAACATAACCACATTTATTTAAGAACGTATTCCAATATCAAATGGCAAATTCCAACAATGCAAAAACTGCAATTGCTTTTGCACTTACCTAGTAGCAACCAGGTCTCTCAGGAACGAATAGAGTGAGAACTCACTCTCACCCCCACCCCTGAAGGGTGGGCATTAACCTGTTCATGAGAGATCAACCCCCGTGATCCAAACTCCTCCCATTAGGCCCCACCTCCAACACTGGAAATCAAATTTCAACACGAGATTTGGGGGCAAACATCTAAACTACAGCACTGCTGGTCCTTGCAACTGAAGACATGGTAACTGATACATCATGCAAATTTCTTACTGATTTAGCAAACGACTGAAATGATGGGGAATCCGTTGAATCAACTTGGTATGTGGAGAACAAGCAAGGATTTCAGTTCTGATCACAGGTTAAGTTTGGATGGGTTTCAGCCAGGGTTTTTTAGTGTGTTTTAATGTAATCAGATCGAGTCGCTAGTCAAAAACACATCCTTGGGAAGAAGAGCTTTGGCCATTTTGGTGGCAAGCATTGCCTGGTGGTTAATAGGTGAAGCCATGCAATCAGGCTGGCCTGGATTGAACTCTGGTTCTACCACTTACCCTTTTTGTGTCCCTGAAAATGGAGCTTTATTTCTCTGAGAGTACATTTCTTCATCTGCATCTTCCCTAAAGAGCTGTTGCAAAGATTCAGTGTCATGCTTATGAAGATGTTTTGCTTGACATGACCTCAGGACGTTTTTTTTTTTGAGAAGGAGTCTCCCTCCGTCACCCAGGATGGAGTGCAGTGGCGCGATCTCGGCTCACTGCAACCTCCGCCTCCAGGGTTCAGGTGATTCTCCTGCCTCAGCCTCCCAAGTGGCTGGGACTACAGGCACATGCCACTATGCCTGGCTAATTTTTTGTGTGTTTAGTAGAGACGGAGTTTCACCGTGTTAGCCAGGATGGTCTCGATCTCCTGACCTCGTGATCCACTCACCTCGGCCTCCCAAAGTGCTGGGATTACAGGCGTGAGCCACCACACCTGGCCTGGACCTCTATACACATATATTATTAAGGCCCACAGAGAGAGCTTTTGTTTATGTGGCATATTTGCCAATAGTTAACATACTAGAAGTTAAAACTGAGAAAATTAAAAATATGTGTTTATCTATTCATTTTAAAATGACAATAATAAACCCATTGCATATTAACATAATGAATTTTATGAAAAATAACTATATCTTCCAAAACAAAAACAATTTGTGAGAAGAGTGGCATTGTCTTACACTTTTGCAAACCTCCTCCATGTCTGGCATAACAGGGGATAGCAGGATGCTCATATCTGCTTCTGTGTTCAATTAGTTAGCTTTTGGTTAAAGTATATGAAGAAAATCTTGCCTCACACAGATAGGTTGGAAAAGGGAAAGGAAGTCCTAGGTTCTCTTCCTGGGACTCCATTTCTTCATCTGTGTCTTCCCTAGAGAGCTGTTGCAAGGATTAAGTGTCATGCCTAAGAAGAAGGTGCTTTGCTTCTGTAACATGATCTCATGTTACAAGCAAACATTTACTTTACATGCAAACAACTCTTGGCCCCAGAACCCCTTAGAAATTCTTGGACCAGGCTTTCTAGTGTGCTCTAGAATCATTGCTGTAGAAAACCAAACATTGATCAGTGGATCCAGAAACAAGCTACTGTCTTTCGTGGAAAGTAAGTACTCCAGATAGAAGAGGTATGATGGGCCGGGCGCGGTGGCTCATGCCTGTAGTCCCAGCACTTTGGGAGGCCGAGGCGGGTGGTCACCAGGTCAAGACATCGAGACCATCCTGGCCAACATGGTGAAACCCCGTCTCTACTGAAAATACAAAAGTTAGCTGGGCGTGATGGCATGCACCTGTAGTCCCAGCCACTGGGGGACTGAGGCAGGAGAATCACTTGAACCCAGGAGGCGGAAGTTGCAGTGAGCCGAGATCGCACCACTGCACTCCAGCCTGGGGACAGAGCGAGACTCCGTCGAAAAAAAAAAAAAAGAAGAGGTATGATGACTGATCCAGTCACAGACAGGACACCTGTCGGCCTTCAGGGCTTTTTATTTGTGAACATGCCTCTGTGATGTATTTTGGCCTGAAACATACATTTGACATTTTGATGGGCAATGCATGCATTAAACTGGCAACTGAGTCAGAGAATCAAAAGGTCTCAGAGTCAAAGGGAACCTACGAATGACCTTGTAGCTCATGTTCTGTTCATGAATCTCTTGGAAGGACAAACTCCCTGCTGCATGAGAGAGTGGTGTGTTCAAAGAAGCAACGAAGTTGGGAATCCCCTCAATGCCATCTCACACACCATGAAGCAACTTGCTGCAGGCCACACAGTCCGTGATTGGCACAGCTCAGCTCTTCTTATTCCCAACCCAATGTGTTCACTGGTTTTCTTATGTTCACTTTTTTTTTTTTTTGAGTCCAAATGATAAAAACATGTCTTTTTATGTGCTTGCACTAAAGAAATATTTCTTTCTGGGAATGAGCAAACCAAATTGCTTGGTTTTGTTCTATATATTTTAGGCAGCCAAGGCAAGTCTGGGGACTATGGGACACGTTTACTAAATGAATTGCATCATCCTGTTCCATTGAAGTAAAGGAGGGTTTGGAAATAAAATGTTTCTTTGGTACATAATGAAGACAGAGCAGTTCCAGAAGAGCCCCTCTCACTGACTCTTACTGTGTGCCTCTTTTTTTTGGCCTGTATGGAAAAGCCATTATCAGCACAGATGTGACCAGATGGTCCATCTGGAGGTGATACATTGATCATCTGAAATATTTTTGGCAAAGTGCCGTAAAGATTGACTTTTTCTTCTTCTTCTTCTTCTTCTTTTTTTTTTGAGATGCAGTCTCATTCTATCACCCAGGCTGGAGTGCAGTGATGTCATCTCAGCTCACTGCAACCTCCACCTTTCTGGGTTCAAGCTATTCTCCTGCCTCACCCTCCTGAGGAGCTGGGACTATAGGCACCCACCACCATGCCCGGCTAATTTTTGTATTTTTAGTAGAGATGGGGGTTTTTAGTGGACATGTTGGTCAAGCTGGTCTTGAACTCCTGACCTCAAGTGATCCGCCCACCTTGGCCCCCCAAAGTGCTGGGATTACAGGCATGAGCCACCATGACCAGCCAATGATTAACTTTTAAAAAACATTTTATTGGCTGGGCGCGGTGGCTCGTGCCTGTAATCTCAGCACTTTGGGAGGCTGAGGCGGGAGGATCACAAGGTCAGGAGATCGAGACCATCCTGACCAATATGGTGAAACCCTGACTCTACTAAAATACAGAAAAAAAAAAAAAACTAGCCAGGTGTGCACCTGTAGTCCCAGCTACTCAGGAGGCTGAGGAACGGGAATCGCTTGAACCTGGGAGGCGGAGGTTGCAGTGGGCCGAGATCGCACCACTGCACTCCAGCCTGGTGACAGAGTGAGACTCTGTCTCAAAAATAAAAAAATAAAAAAATAAAAAAACATTTTATTGTAAACATTTTCATCACAAAAATATAGTAAGTAGGATAATTAACCCCATAGACCCATTCCTCAAATTGAACAATTTCAATGTTTTGATTTTCATTACACTTGCTTGATCTAACCATTCTTTTTCTCTTTCCCTGCCTTTCTTTGTTTTCTTTGTTTGCCATTTAAGGCACATCCTTGACACCATGTCATTTCACCTCAAAATACTACTTCACCTCAAAATATTTATGCCTTTGTTTGTTTAAATTGCTTTAAAAAATTTTTATTTTAGGTTTGGGGGTACATGTGAAGGTTTGTTATATAGGTAAACTCGTGTCATGAAGGTTCGTCGTACAGATTATTTCATCACTCAGCTATTAAATCTAGTACCCAATAGTTATTTTCTTCCTTCAAGTAGACCCCAATGTCTGTTGTTCTCTTCTTTGTGTTCATGAGTTCTCATCATTTAGCTCCCACTTGTGAGAACATGTGGTATTTGGTTTTCTGCTCCTGCATTAGTTTGCTAAGGATAATAGCCTCCAGCTCCATCCATGTTCCCACAAAAGACATGATCTCATTCTTTTTTATGGCTGCATAGTATTGCATTCACCTTAAAATATTTCTAAGAAATAAGGCCATTTCTCATATCATTATCACGTCTAACTTACATTAAAAAAATCCTAAATAAGAATGATTAGTCAGTTTATACTCCAATTCCTCCACTCATTGCATTTGATTATTATGGCTCTTAAGTCTTTTTATAACCAAGAACATCCCCCACTTCTTTTCCCCCTGTTTTCCTTATGTCCTTGACTTGTTTTGAAAATTGGATCCGTTTTGCTGTAGAATGTCCCACATTCTGCATTTGTTTGATTACTTTAACTTACTGGTTTGACCCTTGTTTCTCCCATAATCTGAAAGTGAGGTCGAAAGTCTGAATTAGATTTGGTTCAACCTCTTCGACAAGCGCATGTCATGAAAAAATCCTATTTATGCATCAAACAGTGCATAATCTGGTGCATACATTTAGTGAGGTGAGATGAGTCATTTGGTTCAGGTGATGACAGTCTGATCCTTCCACTGTAAATTTCCCTGTCCACCATTTTCCATTAGGTTTTGCATTAATCTCATCTCTGGACCTATTATTCAATAAGGGCTAGAAAAAGATGATTTTTTTTTTTTTTCAGACGGAGTCTCGCTCTGTAGCCCAGGCTGGAGTGCGGTGGCACGATCTCGGCTCACTGCAAGCTCCGCCTCCCGGGTTCACGCCATTCTCCTGCCTCAGCCTGCCCAGTAGCTGGGACTACAGGCGCCCGCCACCACGCCCGGCTAATTTTTCTGTATTTTTAGTAGAGACGGGGTTTCACCGTGTTAGCCAGGATGGTCTCGATCTCCCGACCTCGTGATCCACCCGCCTCGGCCTCCCAAAGTGCTGGGATTACAGGCATGAGCCACCGCGCCTGGCCAAAAAGATGATTTTTAACCATTTTTGTTCTATTATTCCTTCTAAGTATATTAGCTGGAATTCCCCTGTAAAGAACTTTCCTTGATCAAGTAGACCTTTTTGGTAACCTGGAAATACAGTTCAGATGTAACAGGCAGGATAAATGTTAAATTCTTTTTCTTAAATTACCAATTATCAGAGTAAGGAGTTGGTTCCCTAGCTTCCTTCAGAGTAAGGAGTTGGTTCCCTGTGATTTTTTTTTTTTTTTTTAGCTGCTATTATTTCTGTCTCTATTTCAATTTCTTTCTCAATCTCACCTCAGTTATCATTATAAATACATTGATTTTGTATATACTTGCTATGTTTTAGTCAATTATGGTCATTCTTCTTTTTGATGCTCTAATTATTTTATCTTAGGCCAGGGGAGCCTCACAAATTGGCTTTTTGATGTGACTCCCATTAATCTTTGATATCATCCTTGCTTTCTAGTACAAGAAGCCCCAGGATCAACTCATACTTCGCCTGCCTCCAGTTTGTGCTTAGCCATTTCTCTAAGGAGCCCTAGCTTGTTTTAGTTGGGAATGGTGTATTCATCATTGTTGTTATTGCTTCTGTTGACTAACCTAGAAAATGAATATTTTTAAAGCCTCAAAAGTTAATAATAATATCTCCATCTCAAATCTGACATCATTAAGTTTTGACTGAACTTGTTTTTTTTTTTTTTTTGAGATGGAGTTTCACTCTTGTCTCCCAGGCTGGAGTGCAATGACATGGTCTCGGCTCCCTGCAACCTCTGCCTCCCGGGTTTAATCTATTCTCCTGCCTCAGCCTCCCAGTTACTGGGATTACAGGTGCCTGCCACCACGCCCAACTAATTTTTGTAATTTTAGTAGAGACAGGGTTTCATCATGTTGGCCAGGCTGGTCTTGAACTCCTGACCTCAGGTGATTTGCCTGCCTCGGCCTCCCAAAGTGCTGGGATTACAGGCATGAGTCACCATGCCTGGTTTGATTGAACTTCTTTAATTTTATATGTATGTGTCTTTTCTGTTACACACACAAAAATCTTGATTTCTAACAATAGTTTTTATTGCTATAATGCATTAATCTTCAAAACGTATATAATAATTCAAAAATTATAGTACCAACATTGCTACTAACAGAAAGACTACTGAATGAAGTTTACATATTTTTGCAGTTCTTTTTTTTTGACCTTAGAATATATTCTACTAATGATGTACAGTCCAAATGCAGCATCCAAAAGTAACTTGAACTAGCTCTTTTATCTTTGTGGTACACCATCAATCTGATACATAATTTAGTACCTATTTTGATTCATTTTCAAGTTTTAGGAAATGCTTTATTTCCTATCTTTTGACTTAATTTAATTTTTGAATATATAAAATATTTAAATGATTTCAAAGTCAAAGCTTTAGAGCAAGATACATTCAGAGAGGTCTCATTTCCATTAGTGTTTCTGCCTCTCACTCTTTCCTGCCTTGTCCCAATATTTCTCCCACTGGTTTATCCTTCTTCTGTTTTCATTTGAAACTATGAGCAAATTGTGTGTGTGTGTACGTATGTGTGTATTTCCCCTCTTTTTTACTGATAAGGTGGTGCACTATATACACTGTTTTGCAGGTGATATTTTATTTCCTTTACTGATATACTCTTTTTTTTCTTTTTTTTCTTTTTTTTTTTTTTTTGAGAAAGAGTCTCCCTCTGTTACCCAGGCCGGAGTGCAATGGCGCAGTCTCTGCTCACTGCAACCTCTGCCCCCTGGGTTCAAGGGATTCTCCTGCCTCAACCTCCCGAATAGCTGGGACTACAGGTGCGTGCCACCATGCCCAGCTAATTTTTGTGTTTTTCATAGAGACGGGGTTTCATGACGTTGGCCAGGCTGGTCTTGAACTCCTGACCTCAGGTGACCCACTGGCCTCGGCCTCCGAAAGTGCTGGGATTATAGGCTTGAGTCACTGCTCCTGGCCTTACTGACATATTCTGGATATCACTCCACATCAGTGTCTATACAGATTTCTTCTTCTTTATTTTTTACAGCTTCATTGTGCTCCATTATGTAAATTATTTTATTACTTTAGTCAACCATTTCTTACTGATGGATGTTTGGGTGGTTTCTAGTCTTTTGTCATTACAAATAATGTTGGAATGTATAACACAAATATGTCATTTTCTTGTGGTTTTTGTTTGTTTGCAAATGTATCACCAGATTACAGTCCTAGAAATAGGACTACCACATCAAAGGATAAATGCATATGGAATTTTGCCAGATATTGCCAAATTCTCCTCTAGAGAGTTTATATTATTTTGTATCACCACTAACAATGTATGAGGGTTCCTGTTTCCTCCACAGCCTCACTCCAGGCATTTGACGTCAAAGTTTTGAATTTTTGTTAGTCTGTTGGAGTCTGAAAGAGTGTCTTAATGTAATTTTTCTCATTTCTCCTATGAGTGAGGCTGAGTACATTTTTCATATCTTTAAAGATAATTTGCTTTCCATTTTCTGTGAATTACAACTTCCATCCCTTTAAAAAAAATCAGTCTTTTTTCAACTTTTAGGAACCCTCTCTATAAATTCTTTAACATAAGTGGCAAATATTTTCCCGGTTTATGATTTGCCTTTTCTCTTTGCCTATAGTATTTTGACTATTCAGAAGACTTTGTTGTTGTTATTGTTAGGCAGTTCAATTTACAATCTTTTAAAAAATTCCTTCTAGATTTCAAGTCATTATAAGATTTTTTTCCACTCCTAGACTACAAATGACCTTTTTTCCTGCTATTATGTAATTTAACTAATAACATTTAGATCTTTGGTCCGAAAATCATCTTGACTTGCTGTGTGATTGATAATTTTTTTCCTTTTTTCTAAAAATCTATGATTGATTGTGCTTTTGGTTCAGTTAATTAAAAGGATTGATATTCAGATCATTAATATCTTCAGTGAGAGTAAAATATTATCTTTTTCAAATTTTCAGCACATTATGATTGACAGGCTAACACTGAAGAATTTTCTAAAGGTCACAAGTCAAGATCATAGGAAATTGTTGTTACTTTCAGCCCTGTTGTTTTGGAGTTCGCTAACTACACCACTCACATTCCTCTCACCATATCAGTGTGGTACGTAATGTTATACAGGAAATCAGGAAGAGTATATTCATGATTTTTTTGTGTGGTTATCTTTCAACCCCACCACTAATGCCTACTTATGATATGATTGACATTTAAATAGTGAGTCAAGCTGACAAGACTGTGTGCTTCCTCTCCACTTCTTTTTTTATTTTATTTTATTTTTCGAGTAGGAGTCTCACTCTGTCACCCAGGCTGGAGTGCAATGGCACAATCTCAGCCCACCGCAACCTCCGCCTCCTGGGTCAAGCAATTCTCCTGCCTCAGCCTCCCGAGTAGCTGGGATAACAGGCACCCGTCACCTCGCCCAGCTAATTTTTGTGTTTTTAGTAGAAACAGTTTCACCATATCGGCCAGGTTGGTCTTGAACTCCTGACCTCGTGATCCATCTGCCTTGGCCTCCCAAAGTGCTGGGATTACAGGCGTGAGCCACCACGCCCAGGCGCCCTCTCCATTTCTGATGCATATGACACACCAGATATCGTGAAGGATAAGAGAATCTAACACTTGCTGTTGACAAAAACAGTAACTCACATGCATCACAAAACATTGCCCGTGGGAACACTCTCTGTCTCTGATCGCCACCAGAGCGGACCACTCTAAGTAACTCTTAGAAATGCCATAGCTGACACTTTAGGTAAATTAATTACGCACATTGCAAATAATGATATCTCTGACCTATTTTAGTAATTTTTAAAGCAGAATGTATAATCACAATAGTATAATAAAACAAAACTCAATTTGTGAAAATTTCTTAAGTATTTTGAAGGGTAATAATATACATGCAGCTCAAACAGAAATGGAATTATCAGGATATTTTTACCAACAGATAAACCATTTCTTCTGTGATTTTTGATCATAAAATCTTCTTTCACTTGTTGAAGATAACAGAAGTGGCCAAAAGGTAGTAGAATGTAAACTTCTGTATTTTTTTCCCTTCAGTAATAGTGAAACACTTACAATGCTCCAAAGCTATAGCAGTATTTTCATTGACCTCTGTAAAGTGGCTGACTGTAGCCATGGGCTCAGAGGAACTGCACCAGACCAAGAAAGAATCAAAATTTTGACTTTAGCCTAATTAGTGGTATACTCTAGTCAACCAAACCAGTTATATTCTAACTGGAATTACAGTTAAGCAACTATTATCTATTACCAGGAAACTGATCACTATTTAAATGTCAATCAAATCATAAGTAGGCATTAGTGGTGGGGTCGAAAGATAACCACACAAAAAATCATGAAGAAGAAAATAATAATAAAGAACAGAAATAAGAGGTAATAACTATACATTAGAGAGAATCAATAAAGTCAAAAATTAGTTCTTTGACATTATAACATTGACAAACTGCTGTGATTCAAATGAGAGAGAGAATTCACAAGTCATTAATGCCAGGAATGAAAAAAGGGGTATCATTATAGGTGCTACAGTCATTCAAAAGAAAATAAAACATTATCAAAAACTATATGACAATAAATTTGAAAATTTAAACCTAATGGACAAATTCTCATGAAAAATGACTTAGCAAAACTGATTTCAGAAGAAATAAAACACCTAAAAATTCTAAAGTTTCCTCAGTAGGGTAAGTCTAACCCTATTGAAGAAACTGAATTGGTAATTTCAAAAGATTTCTATTAAAATTCCAGCCAGCCTGCACATGGTGTCACACCTATGATCCCAGCACTTTGGGAGGCCAAGGCAGGAGGATCACTTGAGCTCAGTAGTTCAAGACCAGCCTGGGCAATATAGTGAGACCTCATCTCTATAAATTTTTTTTTTTTGAGACGGAATTTCCCTCTTGTTGCCTAGGCTGGAGTGCAATGGTGCGATCTCGGCTCACCGCAACCTCCGCCTCCTGGGTTCAAGCGATTCTGCTGCATCAGCCTCCCAAGTAGCTGGGATTATAGGCATGCGCCACCACGCCTTGCTAATTTTGTATTTTTAGTAGAGACAGGGTTTCTCCATGTTGATCAGGCTGGTCTCGAACTCCCGACCTCAGGTGATATACCCGCCTCAGCCTCCCAAAGTGCTGGGATTACAGGCATGAGCCACCACACCCAGCCAATTTTTTTTTGTTTTGTTTTCAGACGGAGTCTTACTCTGTAGCCCAGGCTGGAGTGCAGTGGCGTGATCTCAGCTCACTGCAACTTCTGCCTCCTGGGTTCAAGCAATTCTCCTGCCTCAGCCTCCCGAGTAGCTGGGACTACAGGCGTCTGCCACCATGGCTGGGTAATTTTTTTTTGTATTTTTAGTAGAGATGGGGTTTCACCGTGTTAGCCAGGATGGTTTTCATCTCCTGACCTCGTGATCAGCCTGCCTCGGCCTCCCAAAGTGCTGGGACTACAGGCGTGAGCCACCGCGCCTGGCCCAATTTTTTAAAAATGAAGCAGGAGGCTCGCTTGAGCATGGGAAGTTGAGACTGCAATGAGCAGTGATAGCACCACTGCACTCTCACATGGGTAACCAAGCGAAATCCTGCCTCAAAAGAAAAAAGAAAGAGAAGGAAAGAAAGGGAGAAAAAGAGAGAGAGAAAGAAAGAAATCCAGACTTAGATGATTTTACCAGTGGTTTTCACCAAACGTTCATACGAGACATTATTCTAGTTTCACATATACTCTTTCACAGAAAAGAGATTTCCCAACTCTTTTTGTGAGGTTAGCATAACCTCAATTCTACACCAAAACAAGGTAGCCAAGAAAGAAAAAATAAGCAGTCAGTCTCACTTGTGAACATGGCTTCAAAAATCCTGATAGAAAAGTTAACAAATCAGATCCAGCATTAGATAAAATGGATAAGCTATGTGTTGGGTTTATACCAGGAATGCCAGGTTGTTTTATCATTTAAAAATTTCGTTAATGTTATTCACAATATTCAGAAATTAAAGGAAAGATATCATATGCTTGCTTCAATAGATGCAAAAGAAGTATTTGATAAAATTTCACACACATTTATGAGAAAGCTTAGCAAAATAAAAACCTACACCAAATACATTAGTGGCAAAAGCTCTTCCTTTGCTATCAGGAGCAGGACAAAGATTGCTGCTATCTATCACCATCACTACTCATCATTGTAAAGGAGGCCAAGAAAATACAGTATACGAAAAATAAAACACAGTTTTATTTTTCAGGAAAATATAAATAGGCAACAGAGGAAGAGAAGAGCTTGTGTGTCTAGTTGAGGGTATAATAACACATTTATCAGAAAATGTATCATGTAAATATCACAATGCAAAATAATAAATAGTGGTAAATAGTAAGTAGTAAAAGAGAGCTCTGGCTAGCTAGTTCTGTTGGCTTTTTTTTTTTTTTTTTACGGAGTCTCTCTCTTTTGCCAGGCTGGAGTGCAATGGTGCGATCTTGGCTCACTGCAAACTCCGCCTCTTGGGTCCAAGCGTTTCTCCTGCCTCAGCCTCCTGAGTAGCTGGGATTACAGGCATGAGCCGCCACGCCCAGCTAAGTTTTATATTTTTAGTAGAGATGGGGTTTCACCATGTTGGCCAGGATGGTCTCAATCTCCTGACCTCGTGATCCGCCCACCTTGGCCTCCCAAACTGCTGGGATTACAGGTGTGAGCCACCGTGCCAGGCCAATTCTGTTACTTTTTTTAGGGAGGACTTTTAACAGCACAAATTTGGGGATTAGTATTTTTGTTATTATTTATTTATTTATTTATTTTGTTTTGTTGGGGAGGGTTAGTATTTTTATTCAGATACCTTTGTGTTTAAGCTCTCTACCCAAAAATAGGTACCATTTATATTATAAAATTCAAGACTAATAAAAAATAAGTTTATGTGTTCGAGGTGGAAACAATACGAAAAACAGAAAATTCTTGTGTCGAAAGAGAGTTTAAAGAGCATCCCATTCAAAAGGACCTCTCTTTGGTGTTTGTAAGTGAAGCTACAGGCTGCAAACACCTGGGCAGGAATGTGAGAACTGCTTCCTCTCTACTGATAAGCCAGACCGTGGACATGATTTAAGGGCATCATGCCAAACAAAGAGGAACGACCCACACAGGTTGACAAATCGTGGCCAGTTCAATGTCACTGCAAGCTTACTAAATGGTAGCCTAGCACCAGCTAGTAGCAAGAATTAATGAAGACATTATTTGCCACGAAAAATAAAGAGAACATTTGTCATAGGGAAATCTTGTATCTCAATGCCTTAACCTCTTTTTAGGTGCCTTCCACAGTACATAATTTTTACCCTCTTGACTAAATAGTAGACATCTTCATTTAAAATGGTGAAGGATGCTATTCAGCTGAAAAACCAATGAGCAACTTGAGTGACATGGTTGTCAGAATCCTGGGAGGATAGTTGAGGATGGGGTGGGTAACGAAGGAAATAAAAGGTCCTCGTGTTTGGAAACAAACAAACAAAAAACTGCCCTTTAATCTGTGTAGCTTTCACAGATCTTGTTAGCACATTGCAGTTTCTCGGTATTTCACCCTAATTTAGCCTGAAGGACACTCTAGCTGTCCTTGATGGCTGCTAGTAACCATCAGACCCCAGCCCATTTATCACATCTAATACTATGATGGAAAAGCTGGAATTTCAAGCAGACTCACCAATCACAGTCTATGAGCCAGCTCTGACAATGTCTTGCTGGGTCTATACAGACAGAAAATTAAGGACTTCTATGGTGCACTTGACATTGGTGGCTATATTGGCAGCTAACCTGCTTTGCCATTATTACTGGGTTTACACACCCAGGATATCTAATGAGTTGATACAAGTACACCCAGCATTAGTTCATGATGATTATGAGCTAGGATTAAACTGGATGCAATATCAATAGCTATTTTTTGTGGCTATAAAGAAAAGGATTGGAAAATGCACTTGCTATCCAAGAAAGGTTCTTTTATTTTTATTTTTTAACAACAGCAGGAAGTTTTATTCCATAAAGCTTAAGATATTTTAATGAGAAAACAAAAACAAAACCTGTTGGGAGAAAAGCTGAGTGTTGGGAGAGAAGCTGAGGCAGGGCTTGCATGTCTGCTAGACTTGCTGGCTCCTTGCTTTTCAGCACTCCCATTATCTCAAGCAGCCATATGTTTCTCATTCACTTGATACACTGTTTCCTTTCAACCCCCACATCCTCACCACCTGTTTCTTTGTTTGATCATCAATAAATAGCATGGGCTCCCAGAGCTCTGGGCCTTGGCACAGCATCCACATTCGCAATGGCCCCCTGGTCCCACTTTCTCTCTCATACTGTCTTTTTCTTATTCCTTTGACCCCGTCGGCTTTCGTCACCCCCATGACCTGGTGTTGGGGCTGATCACCCCAACAAAACCAAACCTTAGTCTCATGTTTCTATCTAAAGACACTCAAAACTAGTTTTTTTCTTGCCCATCCCTTTCCTAGCTGCAACTTTATTTGTGACCATGTAATAAAGGCCAGTTTAAAGATTAAAAAAAAAAAAGTTTAAACCTTTTTTTAAAAAATTAAACAATCAGGCTAGCAAAAAGGTACTCTACATATTTTCCTTATATCAAACAAGCTAATACTTCAGTACAATATAACTATACAGAATATATACAATACACTTAACGTTCAGAAAGCAAACACTGTAGGCTCAGAACAGATTTGAAAAAACATGATATTCACATTGACTACAATAACTCTAAAAATAACTGCAACATTGAAACGGCATTTAGTTTACAAAAAAAGTCGTATATATGTGACTATATATATACATACATATAGTCACCAAGAACTATGGTTCCTGTAAAATACTAATAGCCAGATACTAGTCTATAAAATGTGAAGTTTTGACATTGTAGCCATATTTTGGAAATAAAACAAAATCCAAAACCATTTTTGTTATTGTTAAAAGTCAAACATGCCAAGTAACTTAGCTATGGCCAGTGTCACCAAGTAAAGCCATACTTGAATGAGATGACAACTGGATACAAAGCTGGTGAACTGGGGCCTGGCACAGTTAAGAGTTGTACTAGTTCTAGGAAAGGGGTAGAATACATAAAAAGACTCATCTATGTAATTTAATTCACATTTTCTCCCCTGCATCACCTTCCCTTAAGGGTTTCAAAAATGCCAGTGCCCAGAAAGAATCATAATGCTATAAGTGGCAGGGTAAAAAAAGTCCCCCCACCCCGACTTCCTTGCTGCCGGGCTACAGGCAAATATTAAAGCATGCATCAGCTACACAAAGCCATCAGTCACCTGTCTGGGAGACTGTAGTGTACAGTTTCCACCTAGGCTGCTTGTACTTTTAAAACTAAAATCCCAGGAAACAGAATTATCTTGCTAAACTTAAAACTTGCATTTTAAAAGGTCATTATCAAAAAATTAAAACTTTACTGGTAGAGCATTTTGTTCTATAGTATTTCTAAGATCTGGCATATATTTTAAAAAGAGACATACAAACCCACAGAGTAATGTGTTTGTATTAAGAAATTATATATGTGTGTCGGCTGGGCATGGTGGCTCACGCCTGTAATCCCAGCACTTTGGGAGGCCGAGGCGAGTGGATCGTGAGGTCAGGAGATCGAAACCATTCTGGCTAACACAGTGAAACCCCGTCTCTACTAAAAAATTAAAAAAAAAAATTAGCCGGGCGCAGTGGTGGGCACCTGTAGTCCCAGCTACTGGGGAGGCTGAGGCAGGAGAATGGCGTGAACCTGGAAGGCAGAGCTTGCAGTGAACCGAGATCGCGCCACTGCACTCCAGCCTGGGCGACAGAGCGAGACTCCGTCTCAAAAAAAAGAAAGAGAAATTATATATGTGTGTCTATATGGATATATTTATAAAATCCCAACACACAGTGAAGTTCCCATTGGTGTGCTCTGGCCTCTGAAAAGTAATTGACTCAATGGTAATTGGCCTTTAGTGACAATGTACTTTAATGATAGTGGCTTATGTGATCTGCTAATGTTAAAGTCCCATGTCTTGCTGAGTTCCTTTGTGATAGTGAGTGATATAGTTTGGTTGTATCCCCACCCAAAATATCATCTTGAATTGTAATCCACATAATCCTCATAATCACCATGTGTCAAGGGGACCAGGTGGAGGTAATTGGATCATGGGGGTGGTTCCCCCATGCTGTTCTCGTGACAATGATTTTTCATGAGATCTGACGGTTATATAATCGTCTGGTACTCACTCCATCCTGTCACCCTGTGAAGAAGGTGCCTGCTTCTCCTTTGCTTTCTGCCATGATTATAAGTTTCCTGAGGCCTCCCCAGAAATGTGGAACTGTGAGTCAATTAAACCTCTTTCCTTTATAAATTACCAGTCTTGGGTATTTCTTCATAGAAGTGTGAGAACGGACTAATACAGGTTAGTTCTTCTGCAGCTCACCTGCTACTTACAAGTGGAAAGAAGCAGCTCACAGACTCTTCATCTCCAAGACTCAGACTTTCAGGGCCTCCCTCAGCAAACCTGCATGGCTTCCTCCAAGGCAGAAGTCCAGGGAATTACTTATGACTAATGCGGTCAGACCCAAAGCAGTCACTCCACCCAATCGGAGGGAGTCCTACGCTGGCTGCTGCCTCCCCACCTTCCTCACTCCCATGCTCAAAACCATGACACCCAGGTCATTGACACCTGTGTCTGCAGCTGGCAGGGCCACAGTTCTGATCACATTCACACATTCCTTCATTCGTCATTTCATTCATTCACACACCCTTATTTGAAAACTGACAAATGGTGGATACTGATGTTTCTGAGATAAAGTACCCAGTTTGCTGTTAATGCAAACTAAATACGGCCTGAGAAGGACTCCGTACTTCTATATTCGAGTCCCTGTGGATGAACTGTGACCTAGCTTAATAGGCAGACAAGGTTGAAAACCTAATTTAGGAGTATACACCTGTAACAATTACAATAGTTGAGTCTTGACCAATCCCAGCGGCCGTACTTCAACCACTCAGAGACTGCTAAGTGTTCGAACTGTGTTCAAATAAGACAAACACCAGCCTGTAACCAATCCAGCTGTTTCTGTACGTCACTGCCGATTTCTGTATGGCACTTCCCTTACTTTGTCTATAAATTTGTTCTGACCAGGGGGCATCCCTGGAGTCTCTCTAAATCTGCTGTGATTCTGGGGGCTGCCTGATTGGCGAATCATGCATTGTTCAATTAAACTCATTTAAAATTAATTCAGCTGAAGTTTTTAACACTGCCCTTACTAACTTTGCAGCCGTGGGGAGAAGTCATGTGACAAATACAAAGTGAGGAAAATACTCCTTAAATTCCTAAACTGTGCTACCAATGTGCTAATAAAAGATTTATGGGGATTATTTCATTTAATCCTCACAACAACATGAGGAGGTTGATACCATTATTATCTTCATTTCGCATAGGCACCTCACCCCCCACAAAGAAAAGAGGATTCAGCAACAGGCATAGCAATTTGCCCAAGATGACAAAGCTAGAAATGGTGGAAATTAGCCAGGAAGTCACGCTGACTCCAGACTCTGTGTAATTTACATGTCTCAGGCATCTTTAAAAGAAAAAAAAAAAAAAAAACAGGCACAATGTCTCATGCCTGTAATCCCAGCATTTTGGGAGGCCTCAGTGGGAGGATTGCTTGAGCCCAGGAGTTCGAGACCAGCCTAGGCAACCCCATCTCAAAATAAATAAATAAATAAATAAATAAATAGCTTTTTAATCCTCTAACCTAGCAATTCTGCTTCTAGAGGAATTGTTTTATAATTGTTTATAATGGCAAATAAACTGTCCTACATTTCCATCAAGGAGAGAGTGTTTACAAGACTGTAGTATGCTCACCCCGTGAAGTATTTTACACACAGTGATGAAAATGCACGCACGAGGGCTACATTCGTAAATGTTAGAAACATAAGACTGAATTTTTAAAAGCCAAAGACCACACACCATTTGATGACATTTTGGAAGCTCAAACCCAGTAAAAGAAGATAACACATTGTTTTGACAACACACAGCTTAGGTAAGCAAATTTTTTTTTTTTAAGTCAGAGAATGATAAAGACAAACTTTAGGGTAACGATCATCTGGGAGGATGGATCTAGGGAAACAGAAGAAGGAATTAGGGGGGTGGGGATTGTCCAGGTAAATGTGAGGCTTTTTGTAATGGTTTAGTTCCAGGATTGACAAGCTAGAGCCTGCAGGCCAAATCTGGCCCTTCAGCTGTTTTTGTAAATAAAGTGGGTTTTTATTGTTTTGTTTTGTTTGAGTTGGATTCTCGCTCTGTTGCCCAGGCTGGAGTGCAATGGTGCGATCTCACCTCACTGCAACTTCCACCTCCCGGGTTCAAGCAATTCTCCTGCCTCAGCCTCCCGAGTAGCTGGGGTTACAGGCACCCACCACCATGCCTGGGTAATTTTTATATTTATAGTAGGGACAGGGTTTCACCATGTTGGCCAGGCTGGTCTCTTTGGTCAGGCTGGTCTCGAACTCCTAACCTTGTGATCCGCCCACCTCAGCCTCCCAAAGTGCTGGGATTACAGGCGATAAAGTTTTATTTGAACACAGACACACCAATTTATTTACATATTGTCTCTGCCAGCACTCACTCCACAACAGCAGAAATGAGTAGTTGCAATGGAAACTATATGGCCCATAAAGCTTGAAATATTCGCTATCTGACTCTTTACAGAAAAAGTTTGTTGTGACCTCTGTTCTTGCCTTAGATTGAGTAATAGAGTTCTCTCTTTAATAGCGGTAAGACATTCACCTCTCTGGGTCTCAGCTGCCCTATCTGTAAATGGGATGATACTACTCTGTGAAGTAAGAACCTGTATCATCCTTTAATGTATGGAAAGTGGATTAGCGGTTTTTTAGGGCCAACGGATGGTGCTGGGGGGAGATGAGAATATGGAAATAGGGACTGACTACTAATGAGTAAAATGTTTCTCTAAGGGGGATAAAAATGTTGTAAATCAGACTGTACTGATGATTGCACAACCCTATCAAAAGATCCATGGCTTCCTGCGGGATTTCTCAACCTCAGCACGATTGACGTTTGGGGCTGGGTACTTCCTTGTTGTGGGGCTGTCCTGTCAATGTAAGATGGTGAGCGGCCTCCCTGGCCTCTGTAGCACTCACCAAGTTGTGAAAACCAAAATGTCTCCAGACATTGCCACATATCCCTGGAAGCAGCAAGAGGGAGTAAAATCACCCCCAGTTGAAAAACCACTGTCCTGTAATAATAACCTGAGAAATTTCCTCTGCACAGCATTACCACAGAAAGGAGAGTCAAAAGTCTTGGAGTAAATAGTAGGACCTTTTTACCATGGAATATGATCAGCTTTGAATCACTGGGTAGGGACTGAACTGGGCAAGTCTTTGCAAGGGCAACTTCCAAGGAGCAACAAAGGTGGCATTTGAGTAATTTGGAAAGTGATACTAAGCAAGTTGGAAGGCTGCTGTGTTCCGCTCATGAAAACATCTGCACCTAAGTGGTAAGAGTTAGCTGTGTGGTCCTGGCCAATTTCCAGCTCAGGTGACTGCAGTCTCCTGTTCTTAGTCTTCCCTCCAATTTCTGTAGGGCATGGTGCTTTTCCTTCCTTCCTGTTCCATACCTGATGACTAAGCCATCATTAATCTCTTCTAGTGATTAGTTAGGAAATATTAATTTTAAATCAGCAAAGCACTAGGGGAAGAAAAGGACAACTTGGGTTTCCCTTTTCATCCCCAAGGGATGTAACAGTGCACCTGTCAAATCCTTGGTGGAGAGAGAAACCTCCTTGAAATTATCTTGCCAAAAGAGAAAAACGGATTAGTCAATAGTTCATAAATTTGAAAGCATAGCGCTTTCTTTTGATGAAGGCCAATTCCTAGAGGAATGGAGAGGAAGCTTGATCACAGAGTTTAGACACAGTTGAAGAACCCAGTGCTCCCCATTTCCCCTCCCACACATGTCTCTAATCTGATGGGGCCCTTACACCCCATCCTTGCAGGAAATTGATTCTCCTTCCAGCCTTTGCTCAATCCTTGCTCACATTTATTTTTTTTATTTATTTACTTTGAGACGGAGTCTCTGTCACCCAGGCTGAAGTGCAGTGGCGTGATCTCGGTTTACTGCAACCTCCACCTCCCAGGTTCAAGTGATTCTCCTGCCTCAGCCTCCTGAGAGCTGGGATTACAGGCGCCTGCCACCACACCCTGATAATTTCTGTATTTTTAGTAGGGATAGGGTTACGCCATGTTGGCAACGCTGGTCTCGAACTCCTGATCTCAGTTGATCCACCCGCCTCGGCCTCCCAAAGTGCTGGGATTACAGGCGTGAGCCACCATGCCCGGCCCCTTGCTCCCATTTAAACGTCAACCCCGAGCTTCAACCCTTAGAGGCCTGGTTTCCGCCCAGCATCAGAGTGAATGGGATAGTCCTAAAGGGACCAACTTGTCTAGATTGGTCCAAGACTTGGTGGATTTTAGCACTGAAGGAGGTCCCGGGCAATCTTTTGGTCCCCAGCAAAACGAAAGGGTTGGATAGCTTAACTCTCTGAAGGCCTCCTCCATATTTCATCTCTTGTAACCTCACAGCATCCAGGTCAACAAGTGATTGTGCGTCTTAAAACAAAAAAACAGAGCAAACCACTTGAATGAGACAAGCAAATTGCAAATTAACTGCACCTCTTCCTGATGACCACCAGAGGGCTCCTTCTTCCACATAAACAGCCCTGCTGTGCCCAAAGGAACAGAACATTCCGGATTAGAGCAATCAAGACGCCTCTGACAGTCACTGCCTCACAGCAGAGGTAAAAGAAGAGGGCTACGTCAATGCCATTTCTGCCTCTGTTAACAAACAGAAAACACTGCTTATGAAATGGGTTCTCCATTCATGTTCCAGGAATAGCCTTTATTCCAGATCCTCACCAGAACCTTGCAAAGTGGGAATCGCTGGTGAATGGCCTAAGGTCACAAAACCATCAAACTTCAAAGACCGCAGTCTTTCCACTGTACCAAGTTACCTTGTTATTTCAAAGAACAGTGAAATGAGAGCGTTACAAGCTGTTCCCCGGGCTTCGGGCTGTGGGTGTGGACAAGGGAGGCTGGATGTGGACCCAGTGCCTGAAGGGGAATTTGGTCAACAGCCATAATGAAGAGCAGGAATAGGGGTGGGCGTGCAAGGGCATCGCTTCACAGTGTGGACACCAACAGGAGCGAGAGAGTAATAGGGAGGCAGGGACAACCAGCCCTTGTAAATTCCCAACTCTAAAACAGCTGACAACAGCAGCTACCATGGCTGCCCCATCTCAGGGAGCTCAGAGCACGCAGCAGATGGGATGCAGGCAGAGAGTTCAAGGCTATTAGGCCTCAGCACTAACCAGGGAGTCCTTAAGGGAAGCAGGTGGGACTGCATGTGCCCCAGGCTCCAGGCCACCTGTGACTGCCATCTGCCAAAAGAAACTGACAGAGTCAACCCAAACCAAATTAAGAACCAAAGTGCCAAGAGTATCCATAAAAAGAAAGGGTATCTGCCAGTTGTTCTTAAAGCAAAGAAAAAGGAAGAACATGGCAAGTCTACAAATGAACCATGGTATGTGTTAACCCTGGAGTCAGTGCAGAGAACACACAACATTCTGGAAAGGGTTGGGGTAGTTGAGTGGGGAACTTCTCTTAGAACCGAAATCTTGCAATTCAGTTCGATTTCGACTCCTCTGCTGCTTTCACACTTTACAGATAGGCCCAGCAGCCCTGAGGCTTGCTTGTTCTCACTTTCTTCTTTTTTGGAGAAAAATTCAGCATTAGGTTTCACTATGGCATAGAATAGTTTTTTTTTTTTTTTCTTTTTGTTTGTTTGTTTGTTTTTTAGTCAGTCCCTACCATTTTGACAATCACACTTGGAAGACCAGCTGAGCTGTCAGGAAAAGGACTCCTCTCTGCATTACTTTAACCAAAACAACTATGGTTTTTAAAACTATACATTAGGGCAGCTGAGCGTGGTGGCTCACACCTGTAATCCCAGCACTTTGGGAGGCCAAGGGGGTTGGATCGCTTGAGGTCAGGAGTTGGAGACCAGCCTGGCCAACATGGTGAAACCCTGTCTCTACTAAAATTACAAGAATTAGCTGAACGTGGTGGCGCATAACTGTAGTCCCACCTACTTGGGAGCCTGAGGCAGGAGAATCGCTTGAACCCAGGAGACAGAGGTTGCAGTGAGCCGAGATCGGGCCACTGCACTCCAGCCTGAGCAACAGAGCGAGACTCCGTCTCAAAAAAAAAAAAAAAAAAACCAAAAAAAACCCCCTATACATTAGATTACTCTATCAGCCCTAGCTTGCCACCAAACGAACTAGGTTATCATTTCTGAGTTGCAAATAATCCTTTCCCCATGGATATATTTTTATCCACAGTAACATCTCTCTAATTCAAGACTTGAAAAATAAAGCCCACGTGATTTCAAGAAGATGTGCATTTTTAAGTCGTGAAGCATGTTGTAGCCTAAAAAAGAAAAACGTAGTCTTCCAAGAGAACCATCTCTCCAGTAAGAAAAAAAGTTCTTTGACTGACAGCTCTTTTCAAGTGCAAATGAGAGTGACAGCAAGAAGAGGTTTAAAATTCTCATTGGGTTTGAGGGTACTTTTGCTTTTTTAATGTAAATATTGATATGTAATCTGGGTTTGCCCTGTCAGAAAGCATTCATGCATACAAACATGCTCAGGTTTTTTTTGTTGTTTTGTTTTATTTTGTTTTTTTGAGACAGAGTCTCGCTCCGTCACCCAGGCTGGAGTACAGTGGCATGATCTCAGCTCACTGCAATTTCCACCTCCTGGGTTCAAGTGATTCTCCTGCCTCAGCCTCCCAAGTAGCTGGGACTACAGGCACGCACCACCACACCTGGGTAATTTTTGTATTTTTAGTAGAGACAGGGTTTCACCATGTTGATCAGGCTGGTCTCTAACTCCTGACCTCGTGATCCACCCGCCTAAGCCTCCCAAAGTGCTGGGATTACAGGAGTGAGCCACTGCACCCGACTCATGTTCAGGTTTTTTGTTTTTTTTGTTTTTTTTTTTTTTGAGATGGAGTCTTGCTCTGTCGCCCAGGCTGGAGTGCAGTGGTGTGATCTCGGCTCACTGCAAGCTCTGCCTCCAGGGTTCACGCCATCCTCCTGCCTCAGCCTCCCAAGTAGCTGGTACTACAGGCGTGTGCCACCACTGGCTAATTTTTTGTATATTTAGTGGAGACAGGGTTTCACTGCGTTAGCCAGGATGGTCTCGATCTCCTGACCTCGTGATCTGCCTGCCTCAGCCTCCCAAAGTGCTGGGATTACAGGTGGCAGCCACCGCATCTGGCCTCATGCTCAGGTTTTTATACATATGCTCCAGTTCCTTCCCTAGGTAGACCCTGTATTCTTTTCTTTCTGTTTTGAGATGAGGTCTCACTTTGTGGCCCAGGCTGGTCTCAAACTTCCAAGCTCAAGTGATCCTCCTGCCTCAACCTCCCACATAGCTGGGATTACAGGCACGTGCCACTGTTTCTGGCCTGTTTTCTTTATAATGCCCTTCTGGGAAGGCAGAGAGTGTGCATTATGGCTGATTTCAAGAAGGCAACTCTAAAGACTTGCACCCCAAAAACTTGCCCATGAATCAGTGAAAGAGCCAATATGATTTTGTAAGTGACAATCTCATTGTTTTTCCGTCTGGTTAAAGTTTTTTCACCAGACTTGTGAAAAAAGGAGTTGAATATACCGATGTCCAAAACACACCCTTCCATATAGCACGGGAGGGAGTGTCGTGAAGTCACCGTGGACAGAAGGGGTGGCAACACGAAAACCTCAGTGTTTCTCAGACTAGCTGCATCTGTAGGGTATTTAATGGAGCTTTGCTGTATAGGCAGCTATCTGCATTTAGGTCAACATATTTTAAACTTCATTATAGTTCTTTGATATTTAAGCACTATAACAAAGGGGCATTTTAAAATTAAGAATAATAATTGTTTATATTAGTGAGCAGGATAATACTGTCTCTTCTCTTTTAAGAAGGCGTCCATCTTTTTGTTTTTTGCTTTCTAGTTAACACATAAAGTTTATTTTATTTATTTATTTCTCAATTTTACTTTAAGTTCTGGGATAAATGTGCAGAATGTGCAGGTTTGTTACATAGGTATACGTGACATAGTGGTTTGCTGCACCCATCAACCCGTCATCTAGGTTTTAAGCCCCACATGCATTAGGTATTTGTCCTAATGCTCTCCCTCCCCTTGCCCCCACCCCCCGACAGGCCCCAGTGTGTGATGTTCCCCTCCCTGTGTCCATGTGTTCTCATTGTTCAACTCCCACTTATAAGTGAGAACATGCAGTGTTTGGTTTTCTAGTCCTGTGTTAGTTTGCTGAGAATGATGGCTTCCAGCTTCATCCATGTCCCTGCAAAGGACATGAACTCATTCTTTTTTATGACTGCGTAGTATTCCATGGTGTATATGTGCCACATTTTCTTTATCCTGTCTATCATTGATGGGCATTTGGGTTGGTTCCAAGTCTTTGCTATTGTGAATAGTGCTGCAATAAAGATATGTGTGCATGTGTCTTTATAGTAGAATGATTTATAATCCTTTGGGTATATACCTAGTAATGGGATTGCTGGGTCAAATGGCATTTCTGTTTGTAGATCCTTGAGGAATCCCCACACTGTCTTCTACAATGGTTGAACTAATTTACACTCCCACCAACAGTGTAAAATCGTTCCTATTTCTCCACAGCCTCGCCAGCATCTGTTGTTTCCTGTCTTTTTAATAATCAAGAAGGCCTACATCTTTCATTGATGATGGATAGGTTGAACCAAAATCTGGTTCCAAATCCAATTGGTTTTGTCTAGTATTTCTTACTAGTTGCTATATTGGTCAGTCTGCTTTCTGCTGCAAGTGATAAACCTCAAATTAGCTTAATTTTTAAAAAAGGAATTCATTGACTTGTGTAATAAAAAAGTTCAGGGATACATCTAACTTCAGGCATGATGTCATCAAGAAAGGGTCCCTCTTCATCTCTTGACTTCCTATTTTTGTTTTTGTTTTCTGTGTTGCCTTTATTCTAGGCCTCTGTTCCTGTGACGGCAAAGATGACCCCAAGCTGCTCCAGACTCACGTGCCTTACTGCCTATGATTTGAAAACGACAGAGAGTGTTCCTTTCACAAAAAGCCCTGCGGCCGGGTGTGGTGGCTCATGCCTGTAATCCCAGCACTTTGGGAGGCCAAGGTGGGCAGATCACCTGAGGTAGGGAGTTCAAGACCAGCCCAATCAATATGGAGAAACCCTGTCTCTACTAAAAATACAAAATTAGCCGGGCATGGTGGCACATGCCTGTAATCCCAGCTACTTGGGAGGCTGAGGCAGGAGAATCGCTTGAACCTGGGAGGTGGAGGTTGCAGTGAGCCAAGGTCGCACCATTGCCCTCCAGCCTGTGCAACAGGAGCGAAACTCCGTCTCAAAACAACAACAACAACAAAAAACAACCCTGCAAAAATCTCCCACAGGGCAGATGAATCACTGATCCATCTTCCCAGATGTAAAGCCATCACCATGCCCTAGAAATGCTGAGCTCATTGGACAAGTAGCCATCCCTCAAGCACGGGAGGGCGTCTACATGGACCACACAGCTTGGAAGCAGGGAGGGGTAATTTCCCAAGAAAAATGTAGGAGGCTGCTATCAAAAAAAGTGGGGCATGTCTGGGTGTGGTGGCTCACGCCTGTAATCCTCTCACTTTGGGAGGCCGAGGTGGGCAGATCACCTGAGGTCAGGAGTTTGAGACCAGCCTGGCCAACATGGTGAAACCCTGTCTCTACTAAAAATACAAAAATTAGCCGGGCGTGGTGATGTGCGCCTGTAATCCCAGCTACTTGGGAGGTTGAGGCAGGAGAATGGCTTGAACTCGGGAGGAGGAGGTTGCAGTGAGCAGAGATCGTGCCACTGCACTCCAGCCTGGGCAACAGAGCAAGACTCCATTTAAAAAAAAAAAAAAGTGGGACATAATGCCTGGTAGGTAAAAACAATACTTGTCCACTTAATATACTAACTTAAAAGTTCCTAATTCATAATTTGTGACATTGAGAATGGCAGCAAGCATTTGGTGGCTCTCCCACGCAGTTCTGAAGATGCAGCTAGAACAAGGACTAGAAATCACAGACAGATCTCTCAGGGAAGTCTCCTTCCCATGCTCCTTCCCAGGGTCACCCAACCAGCAAGTCCATTTGAAGCTGGAAGATTCTGTGTCCATTTGGGAGGTAAGTCGGCTGTGAATTCCTCTCTCCTCTTTGGCTGCCATTGTCAGGTAAGCATTCGTTTTTGTTGTGTTGCATTTAAATGTGTTACTAAGATTATTTCCAATAATACTTCAGTGAGTTACTTCTTCATGGAGTATAGAAAATTCCTGATTTATTTTTTTTTATTTTTATTTTTAGTGGAGATGGGGTTTCACTGTGTTAGCCAGAATGGTCTCAATCTTCTGACCTCGTGATCCTCCCGCCTCAGCCTCCCAAAGTGCTGGGATTACAGGCATGAGCCACTGTGCCCGGCCTTTTGTGTGTGTGTGTGTGTGTGAGACAATGTCTCGCTTTGTTGCCCAGGCTGGAGTGCAGTGGTGCGACCTCAGCTCACTGCAACCTCTGCCTCCCGGGTTCAAGCAATTCTTCTGCCTCAGCCTCCCAGGTAGCTGGGACTACAGGTGCCCGCCACCACACCTGGCTAATTTTTGTATTTTTAGTAGAGACAGGGTTTCATCGTGTTGGCCAGGCTGGTCTTGAACTCCTGACCTCAGGTGATCTGCCCACCTTAGCCTCCCAAAGTGCTGGGATTACAAGCATGAGCCACTGCACCCAGCCTGAAAATTACTGATTTTTAAGGAAGAAGAAATCAAACTCTTTATGATTAGACCAGGTGCATCACAGTTTGATCTTAAAAATCCGAACCTCTTATAGCTTCAGTGCTAAAATCATGCAGTGTCATCCCTTGAGTAGGAGGCTCAGGTTGGCTGTGAAACTCAACACACACAGCACCAGTCTTGGTAGAAGTCGTTCTGATTGTATTATCAGAGCAAGGAGGAAATATTTTTATTATCATTCAGTGTTGAGAATGTTGTAGTTTCCCTTTTGTTTCCTTTACAGTCTATGAGTTGTTTCTTTCTTCTTTTTTTTTAAATTTTTTTGAGATGGAGTCTCGCTCTGTCGCCCAGGCTGGAGTGCAATGGCACGATCTCGGCTCACTGCAACCTCTGCCTGCTGGGTTCAAGCGATTCTCCTGCCTCAGCCTCCTGAGTAGCTGGGATTACAGGCATGTGCCACCATGCCCGGCTACTTTTGTATTTTTAGTAGAGATGGAGTTTCTCCATGTTGGTCAGGCTGGTCTCGAACTCCCGACCTCAGGTGATCCACCCGCCTCAGCCTCCCAAAGTGCTGGGATTAGAGGAATGAGCCATCGTGCCCGGCCAAGTTGTTTTTTTAAAGTTATTTAGTTTTCCAGACATATGGTATTGCTGTGGTCATCTTTTGTTATTAAATCCTAGTTTTATTGCATTGTAGCTGAAAAACCTGGTCAATATGTTATATATGATCCTGTTCCCTTGGAATTTATTGAGGTTTCTTTTACGGCCTAATTTACGGTCTATTTTTATCAATATTTTTTCCATATGTACTCAAAAATGTGCAGAAAAAGATGATATACTCTGGCCAGGCACGGTGGCTCATGCCTGTAGTCCCAGCACTTCAGGAGGCCAAGGCAGGAGGATCGCTTGAGCTCGGGAGTTCAAGACCAGCCTGGGTAACAGCAAAATCCCATCTCTACAAAAAGTATTCATAAAAAAATTAGCCAGGCTTGGTGGCACATGCCTGTGGTCCCAGCTACCCAGAAGGCTGAGGTGGGAGGATGGCTTGAGCCTAGGAGGCAGAGGTTGCAGTGAGCTGAGATCACACCACTGCACTTCAGCCTGGGCAACAGTGTGAGACTCTGTCTCAGAAAAAAAAAAAAAAAAGGTATATTCTGTTCTTTAATATATAGAGTTTCTTCTCCCTCTCACAACTGTATACATACATATTATACAAACCTATATTAATATAAGTAATATGTATTCTCTATAAACATATGCATGTGTTCATATGTTTATATATGTATATTTATGTAGCTTGAATTTATTAATTATATTTTTTAGATCTTTGCTATCTGTGTTTTTTTCCCAAAGAGAAGTTTTTGTTTTTCTTTAAGAGACTATGGGTCTTGCTGTGTTGCCCAGGCTGGACTCAAACTCCTGGACTCAAGTGATCCTCCTGCCTCAGTCTCTAGAGTAGCTAGGACTAGAGGTGGGCACCACCATGCCCAGCTTTTATCTGTATTTTTGATCTCCTTGTCCTATGAGTTTCTATGAAGGTTTGTTGACATCTCTAATGATACCTCTTGATTCATCTATGTTTTAAAACTCATTACTCATTGCTTGATAAATGTCGGAGCCGTAGTTAGCAGCATGTATACTTACAACTGTACACTCTCAGTGAGAAGCAGGATGAAGAGGAGGCAGTGTCTCTGGGCTGAGATCCACGAACCCTGGGAATCTGGAGGCAGAGGGTATTGTTGAGATGACCAGAAAGCAGCCAGTTGGCCCATATCTATTTCATCAAGTCCTCAGCCCAGTGGAGGTTTGTGCTGCCCTCAGACACTAGTGACCTGGGATTTCTGTAGTCAAGAGGCAGCTAATAATGGTGCCAGGGTCACTTGGGGGAAGAAGCAAGAGCAGGACTTAAGATCTTTCCCCAGTCTGAGCTGCTTCTGCCCCGGCTGGAATCACCAACATCACACAGCCCCTCCTGGGCAGCTTCAGTTAGGATGTCTAACTTCAGTTCCTGTTTTTGTTTGTTTGTGGAAACCATACTCTCTGTTTTTTAAGAAATCGTTTCTCACAGGAGGCTGAGGCAGGAGAATCTCTTGAACTTGGGAGGAGAAGGTTGCAGTGAGCTCAGATCATGCCATTGCACTCCAGCCTGGGCAACAAGAGTAAAACTCCATCTCACACGCACACACAAATAAATAAATAAAATAAAATAAAAATCGTTTCTCCAAGGTTGATTTTGGGGGGAAGGAAACTGCAACCTGCACTGGTTTGCCATTTTGACACAAATCAGAAAAATTACCCCTGAATCCAAAAAAAAAAAAGGGTTCCCTTAGTTTTCCCTTCAGTCATCTGTGGTACTTTCCTTCTCAGCCTATGTATTCAAAGTGTTCTTACAGCTTATTTTATTGCACCACATGCTCAAAGGATGTAATTCAGATAGAGATTTGATTATCTTTGCAATTTTAAAAATGAAGGTAGAGTTGGCATATCATAAAATCACTCCATTAAACTACACAATCCAGTGATTTTTAGCATATGCACAAAGTTGGACAGCAATCCCCAAATTGCAGAAAATTTTCATCACCCCAAAAGAATTGCAGAAAACGTTCATCACCCCATTTGCAGTCATTTCTTTCTGTCCTCAGCCCTGGCAACCACACATCTATTTTCTGTCTCTATGGATTTGGTTTGGTATTTTGGCTAATTTGTATACGTGCAATCATACAATATGTGGCTTTTGTGTCTGGCTTCTTTCACTAGTATAATGTTTTCCAGGTTCATTCTTACTGACTATTAGTGCTTCATTCTGTTTTACAGCTAAATAATTTGCATTTTTTGGGCTATTAGAAATGATACTGTATTGAATCTTTGTGTGCAAATTTTTGTGTGAACATATGTTTTCAATTTTCTTGGATATGTATCTAGAAGTAGAATTGCTGGGTCACACAGGAACTCTATGTTTAACTTTTTGAGGACCTGCCAGACTATTTTCCAAAGCAACTGCATTATTTTACATTCCCATCAGCAATGAATGAAGGTTCCAGTTTCCCACATCGTTGTCAACATTTGCTATTGTCTGCCTTTTTGATGATAGCCATGTCAGTGGTGTGAAGTAGTATCTCATAGTGGTTTTGATTTGCATACCCCTAAAGACAAATGAAATTGAACATCTTTTCATGTGTTTATTAGTCATTTGTATATCTTCTGTGGTGAAATGTCTATACAAATCCTTGGCCCCTTTAAAAATGGGGCTATTATTCTTTTTATTGTTGATTTGTAACAGTTCTTTCTATATTCTGGAGATCGGACCCTTATCAGATATGTGATTTATAAATATTTTCTCCCATTGTCTGGGTTGCTTTGTACTTTCTTAATAATGTCCTTTGATGCACAGGAGTTTTAATTTTTTTTTTTTTTTTGGACTAAGGTCTTGCTCTGTTGCCCAGGGTGAAGTGCAGTGGTGCAATCTTGGCCCACTGCAACTTCTGCCTCCCAGGTTCAACTGATCCTCCCATCTCAGCCTCCCGAGTAGCTGGGACTATAGGCACCCACCATCACACCCGGCTAATTTTTGTATTTTTTGTGAAGATTGGGTTTCGCCATGTTGCCCAGACTTGAACTCCTGAGCTCAAGCAATCCAGCTGCCTCAGCCTTCAAAACTGCTGGGATTACAGGCATGAGCCACTGCTCCCAGCCAAGAGTTTTTAATTTTGATGAAGTTCGAGTTGTTTGTTTTTTTCTTTAGTTGTTTTTGCTTTTGTTATCACATCTAAGATACCATTACCTACCAAATGCTATAGAGATTTACTCCTCTGTTTTCTTCTACAAGTTTGATGGCTTTATCTCTTACATTTAAGTATTTTGAGTTAATTTTTTTTTTTTGAGATGAAGTTTTGCTTTTGTTGCCCAGGCTGGAGTGTGGAGTACAGTGGCGTGATCTTGGCTCACTGCAGCCTCTGCCTGCTGAGTTCAAGAAATTCTCCTGCCTCAGCCTCCCGAGTAGCTGGGATTACAGGCATGTGCCACCATGCCCAGCTAATTTTGTATTTTTAGTAGAGACGAGGTTTCTCCATGTTTGTCAGGCTTGTCCCAATTGAGTTAAATTTTATGTATGGTGTGAGAAGTAGGTGTGTTGTTCCATTTTGCGTTACTATAAAGGAATACCTGAGGCTGGGTAATTTATCAAGAAAAGAGGTTTATTTGGCTCATGGTTCTGCAGGCTGTATAGGAAACATGGCACCAGCATCTGCTTCTGGTGAGGAGCTCAGAAAGCTTCCACTCATGGTGGAAGGTGAAGAGGGAGCAGGTGCGTCACAGGGTAAGAGAAGGAGGTTGTTGGAGGATAGTGCCATACTCCTAAACAGCCAGATCTCCTGTGAACTCAGAGCAAGAACTCACTCATTACCATGAGGATGGCACCAAGCCATTCATGAGGGATCCACCCCCAAGACCCAACACCTCCCACCAGCCCCACCTCTGACACTGGGGATTACATTTCAACATGAGATTTGGAGGGGACAAGCATCCAAACCATATCAGTTGGGGGTCCAACCTCACTTTTTGCATGTGGCTGTGCAGTTGTTCCAGCACCATTTGTCGAAAAGATTATTCTTTCTCCATTGAATTTTCTTGGCAATGTCAAAAATCAATTGTCCATAACTCTATGGGTTTATTTCCGGTCTCTGGATTCTATTCCATTGATGTATGTCTGTTCCTATGCCACCATCATACTTTTTTTTTTTTTGAGATTGAGTCTTACTATATTGCCCAGGCTGGAATCAAACTCCTGGATTCAAGCAACTCTCCCACCTCAGCCTTCTAAGTGGTTGAGACTACAAGTGTGCACCACTGTGCCAAGCTTTTATTTTTAAATTGTATATATTTAAGGTGTACAATATGATGTTCTGATATACATATACATAGTAAAATGATTACTATAGTCAAGAAAGGATTACTACAATCAAGCCAATTAACATATTCCTCATCTCACATAGTTAACTTTCTTTTTTATGGTAAGAGCACCTAAAATGGTCTCTCTTAGCAAATTCTCAGTATATATAATACAAAATTATTAACTGTAGTACTCATGGTGTACATTGGATCCCTAGACTTATAGTCATAACTACAACTGTGTGTCTTTGACTTGTATCTCCTCATTCTTTCCCTCAAATCCTGCCTCTGGTAACGACTGTGTTACTCTCTGTTTCTATGTATTTGACTTTTTAAAAAAAGATTCCACATATGTGAGAGACCATGCAACATTTTTCTTTCTGTATCTGGGTTATTTCACTTAACATAATGTCTTCCAGTTTCATCCATGTCCTTGCAAACGGCAGGATCCCCTTTTTATGGCTGAATAATATTCCATTGCCTATATATGCCACAAATCATTATCCAGTCATCCATCAAATGACACTTAGGTTGTTTCCAGTACTGCACTCTTGATTGCTGTAGCTTTGTAGTAACTTTTGAAACCAAGTAACCAAGTATGACTCCTCTACCTTTGTTCTTTTTCGAGATTGTTACATCAATATTTGATATTTGAATATTTCATGCAGACAGCATGGATTACAATGATATCTGTTTCTTTTTACTCTTTCAGTAATTGCCACTAGAAAATTTAAGATTATGTATATGGCTCACATTCTATTTTGATTGGACAGCACTGATCTGAGGTAGGGCAGGTTCCTGGGATTGGATGTTCAGGGCTGGGATCTTTTGTGATTCTCTCGGCCCTTCTCTCTTTTCTGTGTAAGTGTTATGCTCAAGCTGTTTCATGTAATGTCACAAGTGACTGCAGGTAAAATTGGGGTGACATTCTTTTTTGTTCATGTCTAACAGGAAAGAGGAAGAGAGAAAAAGAGACTATCAACTGTGGGATTTCAGCTCTTCCCTTCACTTGAATTATCTCCAGAAATAATCATACATCCAATCCCAGTACAATAACAGCTTCCAGGAGAATGGCACTGTATTAGTCCATTCTCATGCTGCTAATAAAGACTTACCTGAGACTGGCTAATTTATAAAGGAAAGAGGTTTAATGGACTCATAGTTCCAAATGACTGGGGAGGCCTCACAATCATGATGGCAAAGGCAAAGGAGGAGCAAAGTCACGTCTTACATGGTGGCAGGCAAGAGAGAGCATGTGTAGGGGAACTGCCATTTATAAAACCATCAGATCTCTTGAGACTTATTCACTATCATGAGAACAGCACAGGAAAGACCCACCCCATGATTCAGTTACATCTCACCAGGTTCCTCCCACAACACGTGGGAATTATGGGAGCTACAATTCAAGATGAGATTTGGGTGGGGACACAGCAAAGCCATATGAGGCACACACTGATTGGCTGCATTCTGATTTTCCCACCTATTATAGAAAAAGGAGTGGGATTATCATGATTAGATTAGCCTATTCCAGCTCCACCTCCAAGACTGGATATCCTCTTGGGGAGAACAACTGAACAAAATATGGCTTCTGTTATGTAAGCAAAAAAGGTGAAGACAACCTGGGCAGACGAACAGCAGAGTCTGCTCCATCTAATTTCCAACTTCTTTCTGTTGGTGTTTCTCTACTTAAAGAAGCAGGGTTATTCATTCAATTCATCTTTATATCCCTAGCAGCTAACATGGAACTCATGATGGTGGAGGTCATCTGACTCTCGTGGTAACAAAGCTTCATTGATAAGTTTTGGGGTTCCCATGGACAACAGGCAGATCTCATATAACTGAAGATCCTAACTTCTTTCTCAGGTTTCCTGCAGTGTTTATTTGGAATTTAACTTCTAATGCAGACAAGAAAATAGAATCAATGGGCCAGAGCTAAAATGTCTTCACGTTGTATCTTTTTTTTGGTGTTTCTAACTGGATCTGTGATTTAAAGTTAAATCGTTAATCTGTAAGTTCATACAGACCCTGGTTCCATAGTAAAAAGCTGATGGCAGGTACAGCTTGCTTTCTAGATCTTACTGAGGTTAGGCACAGAGTTTAGCTTTGATAACCAACTTCTCCATCTCTAGTTCATTCTGCTGTCATGTGACACTATACCTTCCCACAGGCTGGCTCCTCTCTACCCCATAGCCATGTTACTTGACTGCTTTCTTCCCAACTTTATTGCCACCAAACTCATTTTCTTCTAATTGGAAAAACAGTTTCTGCGGAAATCATTTTTTCTGCCAAGGATGGTGTCAGTTTCATTTTCCTGCATACTTTCCATGGGTTTGTTTGAATTACAGATGGCTTAACCTCTTATCTCAGTCTCTTCCAGCATCAGTACCTCGGAGCTCTTGAAAATAACTTGATCCTCGGAAAAACAAAACTCCACTTTCTAGTCTGACTTTCAGTATCATTCATAAATTGCCAGTGTTGCATGGAATTTTCCTGCCTGATCTCTAAATGGAAAAGAGAGTCATGGTATTGGGAACAATAATTGGCAATTTGATTTTGAATTTTTTTTTTTTTTTGAGACGGGGTCTCACTTTGTTGCCAGGCTGGAGTGCAATGGTGCAATCTCGGCTCACTGCAATCTTCACCTTCTGGGTTCAAGTGATTCTCCTGCCTCAGCCTCTTGAGTAGCTGGGATTATAGGCGCCTGCCACCATGCCTGGCTAATTTTTTGTATTTTAGTAGAGACGGGGTTTCACCATGTTGGCCAGGATAGTCTCGATCTCCTGACCTCATGATCCGCCTGCCTTGGCTTCCCAAAGTGCTGGGATTACAGGTGTGAGCCACCGCGCCCGGCCTTTGATTTTGATTTTTAAGAATTTTTTTCCTTTGTAAAGAATTTTAGGCCAAGCATGGTGGCTTATGTCTGTAATCCTAGCACTTTGGGAGGCCGAGGTGGGAGGATGGCTTGAGCTCAGGAGTTTGAGATCAGACTGGGCAACATGGCAAAATCCCATCTCTACAAAAAATAGAAAAAAATCAACCAGGCATGTGCTTGTAGTCTCAGCTACCCAGGAGGCTGAGGTGGGAGGATTGCTTGAGCCTGGAAAATCAAGGCTGCAGTGAGCCATGATTATGCCACTGTACTCCAGCCTGGGCAATGGAGTGAAACTTCATCGCATAAAAATTTTTTTACCTTTAACATAGTTTTATCCCTGAAATGCTGAGAGAAGTAATAATCATGAGATGCTTTCATGTATTTTTATTATCTTGGCAAGATTCAGCTTAGCTTCAGCCTTGTTCTGGCTTCTGGCTCTCTGCCAAAGTGAGGGGTGCTCTTCACTTTCATATTCAAGAAGATACAATTTTTTTTTTTTTTTGAGATGGAGTCTCACTTTGTCGCCCAGGCTGGCATGCAGTGGCATGATCTCGGCTCACTGCAAGTTCCGCTTCCCAGGTTCACGCCATTCTCCTGCCTCAGCCTCCCGAGTAACTGGGACTACAGGCGCCTGCCACCACGCCCGGCTAATTTTTTGCATTTCTAGTAGAGACGGGGGTTTCACTGTGTTAGCTAGGATGGTCTCAATCTCCTGACCTCATGATCCGCCCGCCTGGGCCTCCCAAAGTGCTGGGATTACAGGCGTGAGCCACCGTGCCTGGCCAAGGAGATACAATTTTTACAGCATACTGAACTCATAATCCCACCCGTCCCATATTCAATCCACAAACATGTTGAGTACCCGCTATGGGTAAGGCACTGTGGCAGAGGTAGAGGCGATATCCCTTTTTAATGAACACCATGCCACCATGTCCTACTATGTGACAGAGATTTCATCATAAATGGCTTATTTTTATGCGCATTGTCTCTAACTTCATAACCTCCCACTGAGGCAAGTATTATTATTATTAAACCTTTGGCATTATCATTGTTATTCATGGAGAGCTAGTAAGGTTTAGTGACTTGTCCAAGGTCACACAGCTAGTAAGTGGTGGAGGCAGAATTTAAACCCAAGACTACTAAGTGCAGAGCATAAAGCTGATTTTCACACTGCTATGAAGAAATACCCAAGACTGGGTAATTTATAAAGGAGAGAGGTTTAATTGACTCACAGTTCTGCATGGCCAGGGAGGCCTCAGGAAACTTACAATCATGGTGGAAGGGGAAGCAAACACATCCTTCTTCACAAGGCAGCAGGAGAGAGGAGTGCCAAGCAAAGGGGGAAAAGCCCCTTACAAAACCATCAGCTTTCATGGGAACTAATTCGCTATCATGAGACCAGCATGGGGGAAACTGCCCCCATGATCCAATTACTGCCCACTGGGTCCCTCCTATGACACATGAACTACAATTCAAGATGAGATTTGGGTGGGACACAGCCAAACTATCTCAGGTACTAATTAAAAAGTGCTTTAAAGAGATGCCCATTGCAGGAGACCCAAGAAGGAGGGCTTCCACCTGGCAGGTCAGGAAAGGTTTCTCAAAGAAAAAGGCAGTAAATTGAATTGTGAAGGCTAAGAACATATTTAGGAAGCAGAAATAGAGGAAAAGAATTCTGAGGAGCAGTCATATTCTGAGCAAAGTTATGCAAGTCTGTGATGGGTTAGAGGAAAAGTGTGAACTGGAATTTGATGCGTCTGGATGTGTAAGGTGTCAAATCTGGACAGGGAGGTGAAATAGATCTGTGGAAAGATCACAAAAGGATTAGGAAAGCATCAGAGTAGGGGTGATTTGAGATGTGAGGGAAGGGAAACGGGAGGAATAGATTTCTGCTCCCGAGGAAGATGACTGGCAAGACTGATATTGTCTGACTGAAGATTGGTTGGGTCTGAAGAAGGCAGGGACTGAGAGCCAGAAAACGTTTCTCTACATCCTTTAAAATCAAGGTTATGGATCCAGATTTCTATATAAGATTGAGATATTAATTATATCCTTGAATATTTAAGGGGAAGTAGGATGGAAAGTTGTCACTGCAAACATTTCTAGAACTGGAATGTTGATGTTTGCACCCCAACTCACTTTTCACATCAAACTAAATGAGTTTAAGTGATTTGCCCATACCCGTTCATTAATGTATTTGTCCCATAAGCATCTATCACATGGAGGGTGCTGTGACAGGTACAGTAACAGGAATAAATAGCCTTGGATCCTGTCTTAAGGGAATTAACAATCTAGGGGTGGAGGTAAGTCATGCGTGCAAATACAGCTGGTCCCCCATTTACAGTGGTTCGATTTACGATTTTTGACTTTACAATGGTGCAAAAGCAATAAGCATTTAGTAGAGACCATATTTCAAATTTTGAATTTTGATCTTTTCCCAGGCTATCACTATGTTTCACTTTATTCACTTCATTATAAAATAAACTTTGTGTTAGATGATTTTGCCCAATTGCAGACTAAAGTGTGTTCTGAACATGTTTAAGCTAGGCTAGGCCAAGGTCTGATGTTCTGCAGGTTAGGTGCATTAAACGCATTTTCTATTTATCATATTTTCAGCTTAAAATGGGCTTATCAGGATGTAACCCCATGATAAGGAGCATTCATAATGAAATTATAAGACAGAAAGTTTTAAATGTGATCAAAGAGGACTGATGAGCTCTAGGAAGAGTAGACAGTTTAGAAATGGAGGGGGACATTTCTCCACACTGTTGGGTGAGGAAGAACCAGGAATGGCTCACAAAGAGGCAGGTGGGCAGGGTCTTGAAGAGTGAAGAGAATGTGAACTCGTAGACAGGGAGAAGGGCTTCCCTGGAAACGGGGAGTTAGGAAGAGAAGTCATATGCCAGGGGCGGGAATAGAGTGAAGGGAATAAAGGCAGATGAAGCTGAAAGGTAAGTTAATGTGATGGCGTGCGAGGCCTTGACTTCCAGGCGGAATACACCGCCTTAATCAGCAGATTGTAAATCCCAGTCCCATAAAGGCAGGGCCAAGGTCTGTCTTGCTCACACTAAATCTCCCAAACCTTGCACGGTGCTCAATAAATCTACACTGAATGAATGAATGAATCTGGAATAATTGAATCTCACTTTGACACCTAGTTAATTTAGTGATACCCATAACAATTTTTTTCACAACTCTGGCTCAATTCATCTAAACCTGAACAGTGGGTTAAAAATAGGTAAAGGATGGAAGGTGGAAGGAAAGCAGCAGATTCTGTTCTTCCAGAAACCTCAAGAGAAAAAGGTTATTTAAGAGAAATAATAATTTTGACACTTGATGATGTTACATTTGCATTCTTCTTTTTGCTTTTAGTAACATCATTATAAATTTTTTTCCAATAAATGCCGTGCGTGCATACGTGTGCGTGCACTAGAACATAAGCATATTTTGTGTGAGAAATATACTTATACATATTTCTAACACAAATATGTATATCCTTTAAAAACATTATCAACCAATAAGAAATGTATGTGCATATTTGTATATGTAAATATATTTACATTAGTATATGTAATTACATTTACATTTGTAAATGTATTTTTATATACAAATACATTTCTGTCTATTGGTTGATAATGTTTTAAAAGGTGTTTGTATTAAAAATAAATACTTTATGTTATATAATAGTACTGAAGCAGTAACAAAAATTTCACTAGACCTCATGTCAAGACTCATCTGAGGCCGGGCATGGTGGTTCACGCCTGTAATTCCAGCACTTTGGGAGGTTGAGGCGGGTGGATCACCTGTCATCAGGAGTTTGAGACCAGCCTGGTCAATATGGTGAAACCCCGTCTCTACTAAAAATACAAAAATTAGCCGGGCATGGTGGCGGGTGCCTGTAATCTCAGCAAGCTGAGATTGTGCCATTGCATACCAGCTTGGGCAACAACAGCAAAACTCCATCTCAAAAAAAAAAAAAAAAAATGACTCATCTGAATGCCACACAGTAATCTGCAGCTAAAGACATGAAAATACTAAAATATCTATAAACATGATCACACTTGTCTTTACTGTAATGTATTTTTTTCATAGTAAGAATCTTTACTGGAAATTTTACACGCACAGGAAAAGAACAAAGTGTAACCAAATGCAGATTTGGCAGCAAGTATTCAGTGCTACCCTTTCAGATGAAATATTGTAGATCTGAAAAGCCAATAAAACCAACTTTATCTACAAGCATGGCCTCCAATACAGAAATCATTGATAGCAGGTATATATCAGATGCCATTTAATAGTATTACTGTATCATTGTTTTGGTTTATTTATTTATTTATTTATTTTGAGACGGAGTCTTTTTCTGTTGCCCAGGCTGGAGGGCAGTGGCGTGATCTCGGCTCACTGCAACCTCGCCTCCTGGGTTCAAGCAATTCTCCTGCCTCAGCCTCCCAAGTAGCTGGGATTACAGGTGTGCACCACCACCCCTGGCTAATTTTTGCATTTTTAATAGAGACAGGGTTTGCCAGGTTGGCCAGGCTGGTCTCAAACTTCTGACCTCAGGTGATCTGCCCATCTCAGCCTCTCAAATTGCTGGGATTATAGGCGTGAGCCACTGCGCCCGGCCTGTGTTGGTTTATTTTATGTATCAACTTGGAGGGTGTTTCTGCATGAAATCAACATTTAAATTGACAAATTTAGGGTAAAGCAGATCGTCTTCCATAATGCGTGTGGGCCTCATCCAGTCAGTTGAAGGCCTGAATAGAACAAACAAACAAACAAAAAATGGCCTCCACGAGCAAGAGAGAATTCTCCAGCACACTGTTTTCAGACTTCATCTGCACCGTCAGCATTCCTGGGTCTCAAGTCTGCCAACCTTTGGACTGGAACTGGACTGTTGGCTTTCCCGGATTTCAAGCCTGCCAGCCCATACTGCAGATTTTAGACTTGGCAGACTCCACAATCACATGAGCCTATATGCAATTAGCATATATACATATATATTATCCCATTGATTCTGTTTCTCTGGAAAGCCCTAATACAATCTTTTTTATTTTTATTTATTTATTTGAACATGTTTAAGGAAGGCTAGGCTAAGCTCTAATGTTCAGTAGGATAGGTGAATTAAACGCATTTTCTATTTAGGATATTTTCAACTTAAAATGGGTTTAGCAGGATGTAACTTCATGATAAGTCAAGCAGCATTGGTAATGAAATTATAAGGCAGAAAGTTCTAAATGTGATCAAAGAGGACTGATGAGCTTTAGGAAGAATAGAGTTTAGAGATGGGGATAGTTTCTCCACAATGTGGGATGGAGAAGAACCAGGAATGGCTCTTCTCCATCCCACAGTATCATTGAGTAGCAATGTTTATGTGATTTTAATGGTAGCCCTTGGCAGAACTGAGTTCTCTGATCTTAACTCTGTTGTTATGCTCCAGCTTGGGGAGGTTACAAAAATCAGGTGTAGGACACACAGTGTATTCAGACTATAAGGATGCTGCTGAGATAATGATATAGAAACATCTGTTGTATTCACTTCTTTTTTTTCTTCTGTTTTGCTTTCTTTACTTATTTTCACCCTGTCATACTGTATGTATGTGTGTCAGCCAGCCAGGTTATTTTAGGAATTAGATGGAATAGGAAAAAAACCCCAAATGAATGTATTAATGACTTTTCCTTATACATTTAGCTCAGAAATCTTGGCAGAAAATTTTCAGCGAAACTAGCAAAATTTAATCACCATTACGATATTGACTAGCCTCATACATACCACTCTTATAATTATATTCAGGCTTTTTGTATTGTAACTGCTTGTTAAATATACATTACAGACCTAGAGAAGATTTTTTTTTTTTCTGTTTTCAAGTCAACTTTTGTTCTATTATTTAGTAATCTTCCAACTCAGGGAGAGAATATGAATTTTTTGAATTAAAAAGGATGTTATATCACACTCTGGGGACTGTTGTGGGGTGGGGGGAGGGGGGAGGGATAGCATTGGGAGATATACCTAATGCTAGATGACGAGTTGGTGGGTGCAGCGCACCAGCATGGCACATGTATACATATGTAACTTACCTGCACATTGCGCACATGTACCATAAAACCTAAAGTATAATAATAATAATAATAATAATAATAAAAGAAAAAAAATAAAAAAAAATAAAAAAAATAAAAAGGATGTTATAAGTGACAGTACTTTTGTTCTCTGATTCAAAATAGTGACTATATATAACATATATTTTACGTTATATAAATATATTTGCCTATTTCATATTATACTTTCATATTATATTTATATGTTTTTATTTTGTATTTTACATATGTATTTATATGTATATTTTTATATATCCCTATACATATAAAGTAATGAGGTTTTTTTTTGTCATTGAAAGAACATCCTCATTTAACTGCAAATGTAGTTAAAATTTCGTAGAGACATCTTAAGAGGATTCAACATGAAGTCTCACGTTATATAATTGTGGTTTTCTTTGTTTTGCATTGTCCCCCATATGTCACCTGTGATAATAAAGCTGAACTGCATGTGATTTTTATTTCAATAGTTTTGTTGAAAAATACCAAAAGTTTTTAGAAAATGTTTATAAAATGTGTTTTTTAGAGTGTTTCTCGCAATGTAAGAGACAGCCTAACTATTACTCTATTTCTAACTCAAAATATCTCTCATTTTCAAATATTGCTGGTTTAGTTTTCAATTATAAAGCAGTCCTGGGGTAGTTTATATAAATACAACCAGAATAATAGATTTTAGAACTGGAAGGGATCATAGGGGTTTAGTCTAGCTTCTTAATTTTACACATATAAAAATCAGGCCCAGAGATGTTAGGTATCATAATTAAAATCATACAAATTCTTAAACCATGAATTCTTAAAAACAAAAAACACTAAAAAAGTTTTTAGAGGCTGAAAAAAAGTTTTAAAAAGAAATACAGGAGCCAATTTTACAGGTAAGAGTCATTTATAATGTTACATCAAAGATGGGTTTATTCCCTGCTAAACAATTTGTTTGCTCTCATCTAACTATAGCCGTCACATTTCACCATGGTCAACTATAAAAAGCAGTTGAGGTATTGTGATTTGTCAAGCCATGTGGGATATAAGAAACAATTCATAAGAATGCCTATTGCTAATTTTAATCATGTCAGAAGAAGGAAAGTTTAACAACATTGTCCAGGGAGTGCGGCTTCCTCTGGCATTGGTTTCTCTCTCTGAAAGTAGACATAATCCTGACTGGCATAAGAGAATGTTAATGAGGCTTCAGTCTTGCCAGTAAATTTTTTTGACATTTGCTCTCAGAATAGCATGCATAAAAAGAGTATTATTAATATTTAGCTTTCCATAGTGCCATCATTATGCATTGCATCATGAAATCAATCTAGAAGGAGACAAGGTCCCCATCCAGTCTGCATGGAGCATGAGTTTGTCGATATTTTTAGATCAGGTACTCGCAGTAAGCAGAAGTGAAGCTCTGGTTTTCTCATTGTAAGGGGGTTTTAGTTGGTTGTTGGGCATGCTGCCTCTTTGGCTCTGCTAAGCACAGTCTTCACGGATTTTATAATGACGAGCCAGGTGGCATGAAGAACATTCATTATTAAGAATAATGAGAAAATGGTATAATACCGAAAAATAAACTACAACATCCCTATTTTGACCAATGTATTTAGCCTCTGCACTAATCAACTGTTTTCTCCCTTAATCAGAATGTTATTGATCAGAGTTCATGCACTTTCAACAGGGGCAAAAACTGGTTCTTGAGGGTCACAAAATCTTAACCATAAAACAGTAAAAAATTCCTGGCCATAAATTCTTATAATAAAAACCAAACACCAAAAAGTTCTCAAAGGCTGAAACAGATATTTTAACCAGAAGCACAGGAGCTAAACTTATATTTTAAAACTGTTTATAAGTCCAGAAGTAAACCCACCCACATATGGTCAAATGATATTCAACAAGGGTATCAGGATCATTGAATAGGGAAAGACTGTTTTTTCAACAGATGGAGTTGGGAAAACTGGATATCCACATGTAAAGGAATGAAGTTGGACTCTTACCTTACACCATAAACCAAAGTTAACTCAAAATGGCCAAAGTTAACTCAAAATGGATCAAAGATCTAAGCATTAAGAGCTAAAAGTACAAAACTCTTAAAAACTTCTTGACATTAGATTTGGCAATAATCTCTTGGATATAAGAATAAAATCACAGGCAACAAAATAAATTATAGATACACTGGTCCAGATCAAAATTAAAATCTTCTGTGCATCAAACGACACAATCACCAGAGTGAAAAGGCAGCCCACAGAATAGAAGAAAATATTTGCAAGTCATATATCTATCAGATATATGGATTAATAAAGGATCCTACCATCCAACGATAACAAAAACAACCCAATTAAAAAATGAGCAACAGACTTGAATAGACCTTTTTCAAAGAATATATACAAATGACCAGTAAGCACATAAAAAGATACTCAACATTACAAACCATTAGGGAAATGAAAATCAAAACCACAGTGCAATAGCATCCCACACCTATTAGGATGGCTACTATCAAAACCAGAAAATAAGCATTATCGAGCATATGGAGAAACTGGAACCTTTGTGCACTTCTGGTAAGAATGTAAAAATGGTGCAAACCCTGGCACATACCTGTAGTCCCAGCTACTGGAAGGCTGAAGTGTGGGGATCACTTCAGTCTAGTAGTTTGAGTCCAGCCCAGGAAACAGAGTGAGACTCCCATCTCTAAAATAACTAACTAACTAACTAACTAAATAAATAAGGTGCAGTCACTACAGAAAGCAGTATGGCAGTTTCTCAAAAAATTAAAAATATAATTATCATATGATTCATCAATTCCACACCTGGGTATATACCCCAAAACACTGAAAGCAGGGTCTTGAAGATATATTTGTGCACTCATGTGCATAGCAGCGTGATTTACAATAGTCAAAAGGTGGAAGCAACCCAAGTGTCCATGGGCCAATGAATGGATAAATAAAATATGGTATATACATTCAATGTAATACTATTCAGTCTTTAAAAGGAAGAAAATTCTCACACATGCTACAACATAGATGAACCTCGAAGACACTATGCTAGGTGAAATAAGCCAGTCCCAAAAAGACAACTACTATATAATTCCATTTACATGAGGTAACTCATCAAATTCATGGAAATAGAAAGTAGAATGATGGTTGGCAGGGATTGAAGGAAGGGGGAATGGGAAACTATTGTTTAATTGGTATACATTTTCAGTTTTGGGCCGGGTACATGGGCTCACGCCTGTAATCCCAAAATTTTAGGAGGCCAAGACAGTAGGATTGCTTGAGTCCAGGAGTTTGAGACCAGCCTGGGCCACATAGTGAGACCCTGTCTCTATAAAAAATAAACAAAAATTAGCTGGGCATGGTGGCACGCTCCTGTAGTCCCAGATACTTGGGAGGCTAAAGTGGGAGGATCACTTGATCCTGGGAGGTCAAGGCTGCAGTGAGCCAAGATCATCCACTGCACTCCAACTCGGGTGACAGAGCAAGACTGTGTCTCAAAAAAAAGTTCGTTTTTTTAAGATGAAAATAATTCTAGAGATGGATGGTGGGATGGTTGTACAACAATGTGGCTGTACTTAGGTGCCACTAAACTGTACACTTAAAAATGGCTTAGATTGTAAACTTTACATGACATGTATTTTTGCCACAATTTTTTTTTAAAAAAGCTCTTTATAACCTTACATAAAAGATTAGCTTATTGCCTGCTACAATATGTTTGCTCTCCAGTAACTGTAGCCATTACACCTCACCAAGGTGTCTAAAGCACAGATATTCTATTAGTCCGTTTATCATGCTGCTGATAAAGACATACCTGAGACTGCGCAATTTACAAAAGAAAGAGGTTTAATGGGCTCACAGTTCTACATGGCTGGGGAGACCTCACAATCATGGCAGAAGGTGAAAGGCACGTTTCACATGGTGGCAGACAAGAGAAGAGAACTTGTGCAGGGAAACTCCCCTTTATAAAACCATCAGATCCCATGAGACTTATTCATTATCACAAGAATAGCATGGGAAAGACCTGCCCCATGATTCAATTACCTCCCACAGGTTCCCTCCCATAACATGTGGGAACTGTGGGAGCTACAATTCAAGATGAGATTTGGGTGGGACACAGCCAAATCATATCAGATATTTATACAGTACATAAGCAGATATATAGTACATCTATGATACTCAAATTTCACGGCAGCAGGAGGAGCAATTAGGGAAAAACTGTCTAAAGAAGTCACTAGGGAGGGAAGGTAAGGGAAGAAGGGAGATATACTTCCTTTCCTTGATGAGTCTGCAGTCCATACTCCAATTGAGTACACAAATGTCTAAAGGTGAGACTTGAAACTCACATACTGAATAACCTATAGCAGGGTTTTAAAAAAGACATTTTTGGCCTGGTGCGGTGGCTCAAGCCTGTAATCCCAGCACTTCGGGAGGCCGAGGCGGGTGGATTACCTGAGGTCAGGAGATTGAGACCAGCCTGGCTAACACGGTGAAACCCCGTCTCTACTAAAAATACAAAAAAAAAAAAATTAGCTGGGCGTGGCAGCGTGCACCTGTAGTCCCAGCTGCTTGGGAGGCTGAGGCAGGAGAGTGGCGTGAACCTGGAAGGCGGAGCTTGCAGTGAGCCGAGATCATGCCACTGCACTCCAGCCTGGGTGACACAGCGAGATTCTGTCTCAAAAAAAAAAAAAGGCTGGGCATGGTGGCTCAAGCCTGTAATCCCAGCACTTTGGGGGGCCGAGGCGGGTGGATCACGAGGTCAGGAGATCGAGACCATCCTGGCTAACACGGTGAAACCCCATCTCTACTAAAAATACAAAAAATTAGCCGGGCGAGGTGGCAGGTGCCTGTAGTCCCAGCTACTCGGGAGGCTGAGGCAGGAGAGTGGCGTGAACCCAGGAGACGGAGCTTGCAGTGAGCCGAGATCGCACCACTGCACTCCAGCCTGGGCCACAGAGCGCGACTCCATCTCAAAGAGAGAGAGAAAAAAAGACATTTTTGATATCTGGGGCTGAATAATTCTGTGTTGTGGAAGGGGACTGTCCTGTGTATTCTAGAATACTCAGTGGCATTTCTGATCTCTACCTGCCAGAGACCAGTAGCAGCCCCCACCCAACTAGGACAACTCAGACTCTCTCCAGATTTTTGTTTGTTTGTTTGTTTGTTTTGAGACGAAGTCTTGCTCTGTCGCTCAGGCTGGAGTGCAATGGTGTCATCTCGGCTCACTGCAACCTCTTCCTCCTGTGTTCAAGCGATTCTCCAGCCTCAGCCTCCCGAGTAGCTGGGACTACAGGCGCCTGCCACCACGCCCAGCTAATTTTTGTATTTTTAGTAGAGACAGGGTTTCACCATATTGGCCAGGCTGGTCTCAAACTCCTGACCTTGTGATCCACCCACCTTGGCCTCCCAAAGTGCTGGGATTACACGTGTGAGCCACCGTGCCCAGCGCTCTCCAGATGTTTCAGAATGTTCCCTTGGGGGCCACTGCTCTCCAATTAGTTAAAGTTAACTATAACTTGGCCAATGAATGAGTTTCAAGTAGAGGCTCATATAGGTTGGTTAGCAGGCTTATGAACCTAGCTCAGGTGTCTCAGCTCTGGCAGGTGTTGGCAGGTGTTCGTCTTGGCTGTGACACCTGTATGGCTCCCTCAAATTGTCTAAATGATGACTTAAATGTGACAGAGGAATGCCATGCGTTTTTGACCCTGTTTGTGCAGCTTTGGAAAGGTATTGTTATTCTACTGTTAGCCAAAACATCTTATAATGACAATACAGTTTGAATTCTTAGGGAGGGGTGGAGGAGGGAAACATAGAGTCAAGTTAAATTGGAAGAAAAATGAATTCAAAGTGCAGGCCCTGAGTTCTTACTTAGCTATGGCTAATGTGTTTCTATTTCAGAGATCATATTTAAATTACAAAATGGTTGTTATCAATCAACATTATTGATGGAGGAGAGACTTGTACTTACCACTGTTTGGATGGTGGAGATGTGTACAACTCTGTTCACACTCTCAGGGGCTTAAAATATGTTTGGGACTTAAGATACACACATACAGGCCGCGCTCGGTGGCTCACACCTGTAATCCCACACTTTGAGAGGTCGATGTGGGTGGATTGCTTGAGCTCAGGAGTTCGAGACCAGCCTGGGCAACATGGCGAAACCTTGTCTCTACAAAAAATACAAAAATTAGGTGGGCATGGTGGCACATGTTTGTAATCCTAGCTACTTGGGAGGCTGAGGTGGCAGAATGACTTGGGCCTGGAAGGTTGAGCCAAGATTGCACCACTGCACTCCAGCCTGGGGACAGAGTGAGATCCTGTCCAAAAATAAAAAATAAAAAAAGAAGAAAAATAAAAAAAGATACACACATACAGCAATCAGACCCTGAGGCGACACAGTATATGGACAATTGCTGATGGAGGTTATCCTTGGATTCATAAAATGAGGAAAAAATGAATGTGAGCTCCACTCCTGTACTAGGTTGAACACTGTCCTCCCAAAATCCATGTCCTCCTGAAATCGCAGAATGTGAACTTATTTGGAAATAGTGTCTTTGAGATGTAATTAGTTAAGATGAGAATGAGGTGTGGTCGCAGTGGCTCACGCCTATAATCCTAGCACTTTGCGAGGCCGAGGCGGGCGGATCTCCTGAGTCCAGGACTTTGAGACCAGTCTGGGGCAACATGGCAAAACTCCGTCTCTATTGGAAAAAAAAAAAAAAAAAAAAGATGAGGTCATACTGGACTAGGGTGGGCCTTAAATCTAATGACTGGTATTCTTATAAAGCAAGCCATGTGAAGACAGAGAGACACAGAGAGAAGATGGCCAGACGAAGACAGGGACAGATTGGAATAATTTATCTACAAGCTGCAGAATGTCAAGGCAACCACCAGAATCTAAGACAGAGGCATGAAACAGATTCTCCCTCAGACTGCAGAAGGAACCAACCCTGAGGCACTTCTGAGGCTGTAAGACAACACATTTCTGTTGTTTTAAACCAGAGGTCCTCAACCTTTTGGGCACCAGGAACCGGATTCATGGAAGACAATTTTTCCACCGACTGCTGGGGAGGGGTGAGGTAGCAGGGATGGAGGGATGGTTTTGGGATGATTCAAGCACATTACGTTTATTGTGTACTTTATTTCTATTATTATTACATTATAATATATAATGAAATAATTATACAACTCACCGTAATGTATTAGGCTGGTGCAAAAGTAATTGTGGTTTTTGCCGTTAAAAAGATAGCAAAAAGCACAATTACTTTTGCACCAACATAAAACAATCAGTGGGAGCCCTGAGCTTGTCTTCCTGCAACTAGATGGTCCCATCTAGGGGTGATGGGAGACAGTGACAGATCATCAGGCATTAGATTCTCATAAGGAGCTCACAACCTAGATCCCTCGTATGCACAGTTCACAATAGGGTTCTCGCTCCTGTGAGAATCTAATGCTGCCACTCATCTGACAGGAGGCGGAGCTCAGGCGGTAATGCCAGTGATGGGGCATGGCTTTATAAATACAGATTAAGCTTCCCTGACTTGCCCGCTGCCCACATCCTGCTGTGTCGCCCAGTTCCTAACAGGGTATCGGTTTGTGGCCTGGGGGCTGAGGACCCCTGTTTTAAACCACTGAATTTGTTTTGTGGCACTTGGTTACAGTAGCCTTAGGAAACTAATGCAACTATGGGAAGATTTCATCAAAAAGCTGGCTTCTGAGGAAAGGCAAAATTTGGGTGCAGCAGAGAAGGGGTGAGGAGTGAATCTTAGACAGAAAGCAGGGTGAAGAAAAATGGAGAGCACAGCATTTCTAGAATGCAGATGGGGATGGTGAGAAGCACAGATCCAGGGTAAGAGATTGTTCATCTTGGTGATGAGTGAGCACTGACTGGGTAGGTAGGACGGGTCATCTCATCTACAGATGCCCCTGTAAGGCAACACACTACAGCTTCAAATCTGGGGAAACAAATCCAGGCTTAGGGTTTTACTATCTCAGTGCAATCTGCTCATTTCTGGACCTGATTTATTTTCTATTCCTTCTCATGCTGCTTGCTATTTCCAGCTGAAAAATATTTTCACTTTATGTCTCTGCTGTCAATGTATATGTTTTATTCATGTTCTCAGGGTGGTGTATTAGTGAATTCATTCTGCCTTCAAGGAAGGCTTAAACTTCCCTTTGTATTCTCTGGAACAAACTACATGAGCCTTTGAGCTTGTTACACTAAAAGTTTTGAAAGGAGTGACATCTGTTTGGGAAATTCTGAACTTTTCACCTAATTTATTAACATGTTTGGTTCTAAAAAATGTGATATAAGAAATACAATGGAAAAATCTAGAAACAGTGCTCTGGATTTTTTTTTTTTTTTTTTTTTTTGTAGAATGGAGTCAAGTTATCTCTAGAGCCACATATTTGAATTGGTTAGAAATTTTAGCATCTTGGGTCAGCTGTGGTGGCTCATGCCTATGATTCCAGCACTTTGGGAGGCCGAGGCAGGCAGATCACTTGAGCCCAGGAGTTTGAGACCAGCCTGGGCAACATGGCAAAAACTCATCTCTACTAAAATACAAAAATTACCCGGGCATGGTGGCATGTGCCTGTGGTCGCAGCTACTCTGTAGGCAGGACTGCTTGAGCCTAGGAGGTCAAGGCTGCAGTGAACTGTGATTGCACTACTGCACTCCTGCACTCTAGCCTGGGTGACAGAATGACACAGTGAGACTCTGTCTCAAAAAAGAAAAAAAAAGAAATTTTAACATCATCAAGTCAGTTTTCTTTTTTTTCTTTTTGAGACGGAGTCTCACCCTGTCGCCCAGGCTGGAGTGCATTGGCGCGATCTTGGCTCACTGCAAGCTCTGCCTCCTTGGTTCACGCCATTCTCCTGCCTCACCCTCCCTAGTAGCTGGGACTACAGGCGCGCGCCACCACGCCCGGCTAATTTTTTGTATTTTTAGTAGAGACGGGGTTTCACCGTGTTAGCCAAGATGGTCTCGATCTCCTGACCTCATGATCTGCCTACCTCGGCCTCCCAAAGTGCTGGGATTACAGGCGTGAGCCACCGTGCCCGGCCTTTTTTTTTTTTTTTTTTTTTTCTTAAGAGTAATACTGGAAAGGAAAAAGGTGTGGGGAGCGAGCCATCACGGAGGACGCTGGGAGCACAGGAACGCGGTTCTGGTTTCACACCAGGCTAGCCTGCTTTGTAAATCCTGTCTCCTCCACTGGATCCTAAGTTCTTGGAGGACAGGATGGCGTCTTTGCCCATAGTGCCTAACAGCATCTTGATGACCTGAAGCAGAATGAACAGCGACTCATCATGGACTTTGACATCAGACAAGTCCTTCAATCCTGCTTCTTATTCCAGCCAGCTGTGTCTCTCAACAATCTGAGCTTCAGTTTCTTCATCTGCAAAATTAGCAGCTGTTGTTGCTGTCGAGAGGATGAAAAGACAACGTAGGATAAAGTGCTGGCTCAGACTTGGGGCTCAGTAAAGGTCACCCCCTTTCCCTTTCTCACATAACTACATTTCACCACTGCCAAGATCTGCCTATACATTTTGAGGCTGCGGGGTTTTTCTCACAGAAACTACGCAGCCAAAAGTGTCTATGACACGGTAAGATGTATCTTTAGCCCCCAGAGTTGCTATGTCTGGACTTCATGCGTGAAGAGTGCAAGCTTCAGATCTTTTAGTTGCTGGCGTGCTTGCTTGGATGCCATTCCTTGCTCAGGTAAATGACGTGGTAGAGGGATGGCGGGTGGGGAGAGTGAGGTGATGTAACAGAGAAGAGACGCTGGATCTCACGGAACATGATTTGCAGTCACAAGAAAAGGGTCTCATTTTTTTTTTTTTTTTGTTAAAGGTAAGCGATGTGTTATCTGAACAAAAGGTGAGTTCATTTGATTCAGCTGCACTGGATTCTCTTCCTTTGCCCATGCCTATGATCTTTTAATAGCTGTTCTTGCCTGACAGTCCAGGGACAGGATTTAGAATGGTGGCTTTATGTATCCAATGTTTTCTAATAATTCTGGCAATGAATAAAAAAAAATGTAAAAAAAATCCTTCCCAGCCCCTACCCTGAGTATGTCGATGGAGGAATGACTAGTTAGGTGCATGTAGTAGCATGGTTGTGTGTACCAGTTCCTGGTCTAGCTCTCAGGCTTGTGTGTGTGCGTGTCTGTGTGTGCATGCTCTGGGGGTGGGGAGGTTGCTTACTAGAGAGCTAAATGGTCTAGGTTCAAAACCTGGTTCCATTGTTTTTTTTCCATCTTAAATAGTCCTTCTCTTTCTTGCCTTGCAGAGCTAGTCCTAGTCTTATGACGGCCTTCCTAAGCTGAGAGGGAAATGGCTGTGTGTCCTGCCAAACTACCCTATTAGCTTGGTTGTATTACTAATGAGGCAAGTCCTTTTTTTTTTTTTTTTTTTTTTTTTTGAGACAAAGCCTCGCTCTGTCGCTCAGGCTGGAGAGCAATGGCGCGATCTCAGCTCACTGTAACCTCCACCTCCCAGGTTCCAGCAATTCTCCTATCTCAGACTCCTGAGTAGCTGGGATTACAGGTGTGCGCCACCACTCCTGGCTAATTTTTTGTATTTTTAGTAGAGACGGGGTTTCACCATGTTGGCCAGGCTAGTCTCCAAGTCCTGACCTCAAGTGATCCACCCACCTCGGCTCCCCAACGTGCTGGGATTATAAGCAGGAGCCACTGCGCCCGGCCAAGGCAGGTCCTTGAACCCTTCCTAGCTTCAGTATCCTCAGCTGTAAATGAGGATAGTGCTTATCACACAGGTTATGAGGATGAGTGAGAGAGTGCATGTAAAATACCTAGAACAGAGCCCAGCAGAGAATAAGTATTGTTATCATTCGGGGAATTTGAAGTCCACTTATTCTCATTGGCAATGTACTGTAAACTCTTGGATCTCAGCTGTAAGATGTGCAATCTTTTTGGAAGTGCTACAGGCATTCCAGCTGCTATGCAGCGCAGGAGTGCTGTGGTTCTTATTATAATAATATGAACAACATACTGTCATTTACATGCACAAGGTGCAGTCTACAACATACTTGCTGTAATACATCCACATTGAGAGGGCCATGGAGAAGCCTTTTTTTCCAATTAAAAATACCTGTTTAGCATTTATCGTGTGCCAGACACTCTTCTGGGTAGTGGGATGTTGTGGTGAATGATGATCATGTCTTCCATCACGGTACTGCCGCAGCAAGGTACAAAACCGGCCAGAACCGGTACCAGATGTACTGGGGTAGAGTGGAGTTTGATTCATGTTGTCGACTTGGACAAAGAGTATATTTTTATACTTCCATCCCCATACAGAAACAGCCTGCAATACATTTCACCTTTTCAAAGGGGCAAAAGAGTAATATTTAACATATCGCATGGATAATAAGTGCTCATTAAATTGTATTCTTGATGGCTCTCATCTTTTTTGGATTACAGAAATTACATATAATTATTTACCCTGAGAAATAGCACAGGTTGAAAAATAGACATATGTTCAAGAAATACACAGATGAAAACCACACAATGGCTGATTAAGGGTGGGGGGACCTTAGAGGAGACACCCAGCGTGGTAGGCTAAACAATACATTTTACCTTTTCAAAGAGGCAAAAGAATGATATTTAACATATCACATGGATAATAAGTGCTCACTAAATTATTGTATTCTCGATGGCTCTGATCTTTTTCGGATTAAACAAATTATATTTAATTATTTACCCTGAGAAATAGCACAGGTTGAAAAATAGACATATGTTCAAGAACTACACAGATAAAAACCACACAATGGCTGATTAAGGCTGGGGGGACCTCAGAAACGCTGAGGAGACGCCCAGTTTGGTAGGCTAAATAATGGCCCCATACCTAAGTCCACATCCCTAATGTCCAGAATCTGCAAATGCTACTTCATATGTAGTCTTGCAGATGTGATTAAGTGAAGGATCTTGAGATGGCCAGATTATCCGGGTGGGTCCTAAATCACATGTATCATTATGAGAGGGAGGCAGAGGGAATTTGACCACATACAGAGAAGATGACATGAAGATGGAGACAGAGATTTGAAGATACTGGCCTTGAAGATAGAGTGATGCAGTCACAAGCCAAGGCATGCTGGCAGCCACCAGAAGCTGGAAAAGGGAAGGAGCAATTCTCTGCTAGAGACTCCAGAGGGAGCCCGGCCCTGCTGCCACCTTAATTTTGTCCTAGTGATAACTGATTTTGGACTTGTAGCCTCTAGAGTTGTGACAGAATAAACTTCTGTTGTCAGGGTTGGGATAATTTGTTACAGCAGCCACAAGAAACTAATATAGCCAGTCACTTTGGATTAATGAATTAATAACCGGAAAGACAACCACTGGCTACTCTGTTAACCAACCATCTAGTATCCATTCTGGTTCACCCTGCACTTCTGATTTAACGTCCTTTATTTTCCTTTTGCATTCTATTGAATGCCAGGTGGCCCATAGCTTTTCTCTTAAAATGCTGATTTCTATGTCAGTGTTTTGATGGTGGATGGAACAGTGGGGCCTCCCTATTTTCTTCATAGATACCCCAGATAATTTCGATGCATGGATCCAGTTGAAAGGTATTAATCTAGGTAAGGGGTGCAGAAGTCTGATGACTTTGCTCCACAACACAGAATACTACTTTGATGACAGGCACGTGGTATCTCCCAGATCTAGGGTCTCTTTTCCTTGAATAGCGGAAGAAATAAGCAAACCCTTGAGGTTTGATTTCCTTTATTTCCTTATTTTCTTATGCCCTGTCACTTCTCAAGGCCTTAATAAAATTTACTCTGATGAGGTGATCTTCATTTGTTTACTATAACTGACTAGATCATCAGCTATAGCCTCATTCTTTTTTTTTTTTTTTGAGACTGAGTCTCACTCTGTCGACCAGGCTGGAGAGCACTGGGGCAATCTTGGCTCACTGCCAGCTCCGCCTCCCGGGTTCATGCCATTCTCCTGCCTCAGCCTCTGGAGTAGCTGAGACTACAGGCGCCCGCCACCACACCTGGCTAATTTTTTGTATTTTTAGTAGAGACGGGGTTTCACTGTGTTAGCCAAGATGGTCTCGATCTCCTGACCTCGTGATCCGCCCGCCTCGGCCTCCCAAAGTGCTGGGATTACAGGCGTGAGCCACTGCGCCCGGCCTAGCCTCATTCTTTTACAATAAGATAACATGATATATGTTGATACAACACGTTTTCTCTCTTTTTTTTTTTTTTTTTTGAGACGGAGTCTGTCTCTGTCGCCCAGGCTGGAGAGCAGTGGGGCGATCTTGGCTCACTGCAAGCTTCGCCTCCCGGGTTCACGCCATTCTCCTGCCTCAGCCTCCCGAGTAGCTGGGACTACAGGCACCCGCCACCTCGCCCGGCTAATTTTTTGTATTTTTAGTAGAGACGGGGTTTCACCGTGTTAGCTAGGACGGTCTTGATCTCCTGACCTCGTGATCCACCCGCCTCGGCCTCCCAAAGTGCTGGGATTACAGGCGTGAGCCACCTCGCCCGGCCAACACGTTTTCTTAAGATTAAAGCTGTTACATAAATGATCGTTCATAATTTTGGGAAGCACACCTGCCCTTAATATCCTGTTTTTCCACTGGGTGCTTTCTGCAGAGGGCCAACGTAGCCATCACATTCGGATTCTTCCTGACTTCATTCTCAGAGGATTACTCTATCTTGAAGTGCTCAAGGCTCCAGGCACCATCTATAACGACAACTCCCAACTTTCCAGCTCATCTCCAGCCTGTGCTTCTCCCCGACTCAACTCATTTTCAACCACGTGCTAGGCCTCCACCCTTGGATGTCGAAGAGCCATCTCCAGTTCCACCCAGTTCATCTTCATCAGAACATCTGAGTCGTCGTCTCTGCAGTCCATTTGTTTGCCCGCTTGGGAACAGTAAGCTCCTTAAGAACAGGGCTACTACCGCGCTCTCAGAGGCGCTGCACTGGAACAGCGCGGGCACAAGGCAGCGTCGGTCATTGCTCCTGGGTACTAGGGCAGCAAATAAACCCAGCAGCTGCGTCTGCCTGCCTGGAGTTGGATCTTTTTGGGCGAGGGTGTACTGGTCCTTCTGACACCAGCGAAGTATAAGGTCTACGTTTATGTACTTGCCAGATATTTAATGACCTCCAACGATAGACATGCCCCCCCAACACCTCCTTCAGTCTTTTTGATTCTTTGAGAACCTTTGAACCACGCAGGATCCTAGCCCTAGGGTGCGGTCGGACCTGCCGCGAAGCCAGCCGCCGGGGCTCCTTCCCGAGGCGCCGCCATGGGATCCGCGGTGACCTACGAGGGGCGGCTGGGTGGTGGCCATTGGGCGACGGTGCAGGGTCAAGGGCTGGGCTCCGGGATCGTGGGGAGACCGGGGGTCCCGGAGCCCCGCAGCCCCGTAGGCCACTGCCTCGCCGCCCGACGTCACTTCCGACTGGAGCCAAGATGGCGGCAGCGCGGCCTCGGGCGCCGGGGCCGGCGGAACGGCGGCGGCGGCGGCCCTCGGCGCTCTGAGGCGCGGGCGCGGCGGGCGCGGGTAAGGAGCGGCGTGGGTGGGCGGCCTCTGGGCTGGCGCCGGGACGCTGGTCCCTCCCCCCGAGGAGCGCGGCGGCGACGGCGGCGGCGACACGCTGGAGACCCGGCGTCGCAGGGATGGCCGGGCCGGCGGACGCGCCCCCTCAGAGGTCCCGGGCGTGCCGGGGGCCCCGGGACGAGGCGCGGGCCTCCGGGTCGGTGGCTCCGCGGGTGGGTGGCGGCGCCGGCCTCCTCTCTGTCGGCCGTGGGGTCCCTGCGACGAAGTTCGGGATTCGCTTTGTCGCCGTGAAGAGCCGCGCGCCCCGAGGGGGACGCGTGCGGGCTGCAGAGACTGGCCGGGTGCGGGCGGCGGTGGGGCCACCTGGGACCCCACGTGGGGCCGGGCGCCGTCCCAATTGTCAAGCCGCTGTGCTTTTCTCTTTTGTGTTCCCACTGAGTGTGTCTTGCACATTTGCACTCCTAATTTGTTTTGTGTCTTGCGTCTTTGTGTTTCCCAAATAGTTTTTGTGTGGTTTTAACCTGGAGATTGTCTCCCTCAATGTTCCCATAGACCCACGGGTGTGTGTGTGTGTGTGTGTGCGCGCGCGCGTGTATGTGTTACAGACGTGCAACTCTATGTTACTAATTTTGCTAATAAAGCTATCAATGAACCTCTTTTGATGGTGGCAAGTGAGACATGAAGTAAACCTAACAGGTCAGTGTTATTCCCCAAACCGTCGTGGTTCCTTCGATCCACGCGTGAGCCACCGACCCTCCGGGCTTGTAGCCTTGTGTCGGGCTGTGAGCTGCGGCAAAGACCCCACAGTTAACCGGGAAGTCCTGATTTCCTTAACTACGCAGCTGAAATTTCCCCCGACAGAAATTTCGTGCTGGCCCCTCACTTTTCTTTTAGTGTTGTATTGAGATTTTGGGTGTATTTGAGACGTGGAACGTCTTTTGCTGAATCCCAGTAGGTCCTTAGATCCCTTTAACCAGACACTAGAACAATCATTTTTACCCCAGAACTCGACTAAAATGTTTAAGTTTTTGTTTACTCCAGGTTTATTAAAAGTGACCGAAACTTTTAACAACAAATGGAACTCTTCAATGATTTCTTTTATAATGGTACAGACTTCGCCTCGGTTTGATCAGTTGTGTCCAAGTATTAGAAAAATGTAGGCCTTTTAAAAAAAACATGATACGAAATTTACATATATTAAGGAGAGGGAACTGAGACACACAGTCATACGTTCTTTTTTAGTAGGGTTCTGTGTTTTTGAGATGGTCCAAGCTGCCCCATCACTCTAGAGGCTTCCGGACTAACACTTATTGGCCAAACTTTTACATGTAGAATCTTAGTTTAGCCTTGAGATGACCTTTAAAGATCATTTTTATTAAACCCCCTCATTTCGAGCTATGGAAACAAATCAAAATTCATAGTGGAACTAAAACTCATTTACATTTTCTGTGATTCCAGGGCTCTTTTTACTCAACACATCTGTTTTGGTTTGATTGAAATAAGTTAATACATTTTAAGTGCTTAGAAAAGTGCCAGAACATGATAATACTGCTCAGTAAATATTTGCTTTTGTTGATTCTGAAGGTGGTTTCTTTAATTGAAAGGTTGGTATGTTCAGGTTTGTTTTTTCCTTATTTTGTGGACAGGGCCTGAAACAGTACAGTTTAAATCTGTAAGAATGTATTAGTTTTGTAAGTACAAAACATAACAAAAGATTCTCACTGTAGAAAATTGGAAAGTAGAGAAAAGCACAAAGAAGAAACAGAAATTGGGCATAACCTTCCCCTCTTCAGATAACCATTGTTAACGTTTGGCAGATCTTCCTGTCTCTCTTGGTGTGGGTATGTGTATTTCTTTCCTTATTTTACAATTCATTCACACATATATATATATATATTTACATTTTATACAGGATTGATAATATAGTGTATATATTGTTTGCAACCTGTCTTACCTTATGATACGGTGAGCATGTATCCATGCCACTAACTAGTCAATATTATATTTAATGGCTATTTAATATGTGGATGGGCCGTAAGTTATCAATCAAGTCCATATTGATCTGTAAGGTTTCTCAAGCCTGAGTTTTCTTTTCATTAAGATTTGTTTGAAAGTTTTTTTAAAATTTTGGGTTTTAAAGTTCTGTAATCTTTTGAGATTACAGTGAAAAATATAAATTCTGCTTTTTAGCATCTAAATATGCATTTTTCTTGCTGGTGCAGTCATAAGAAGTAACACTCAATTTCAGCTTCCTTTTTTCCGTTCTCGGCTGTGGCTGTGCAGTTATGTACATATATCTGCACATATTCTTTTGATGATTATTTTACGTTAGATGTTTATTTATTCATGGGACTGTTTCTTTAAGCAGCCTGTCTCTTTTCAAGTTCCAAACCTGATTTACAAACCCTTTTTAAGTCCTGTTAAATCATAGACTTTCCAGGATGGAAAGCACCTTAGGTTATTTACTATTTTCATGTCTTCTGAGTAGCTTTTCATGTTATTTTTAATACTCATGCAGAAAAAAAACCAAAACAGCGGACTTCTACTAGGAAACTCCATAATGGGGAGTGGAAGAGGAGGAGGTTGATGGTTGGGGGAAAATCGTCAAACTTGCATGACGATGGGTAGCTAAGGGAGTTTCCAGATGATGAGGGACATCACCTGACCGTCCTTACCACAGATAACTGCCGCCCTGTGTCTAGGGTTTCATGCTTTGTGCGCTGATCATCAGCTATACTGTCACCTATGGTTACAACATTTGGTTAGAGGCCTGGGGTGGTGGTCCATCTCTCTGTTTTTGAAGCTACAAGTTTCTAGTTAGAGCTGTAAAAACCACCTTTATGGAGTGTCTGAAAGCTGTGAACTCCGTTACTGAAAACAATACTTAGCTTCCATTAAAGCAGGGTTTCTCAACCTCTGCACTTATTGACATTTGGGTTAGATAATTCTCTGTTGTGGAGGACTATCCTGTACACTGTAGGATGTTTACTAGCATCCCTGTCCTCTATCAAGGAGATGCCAGTAGCACCTCCTTCCAGTGTGACAGCCAATAAAATCTCCAGACATTTCCAAATAGCACTTGAACCGCTGCAGTGAAGGAAGGCTCATCTAACTGTATGGTTGAATTATTGAAACAGATTATTGAATCTCTTTAAGAACTGTAAGGATAGACTAGATGGTTTACACTTTGAAGCCAAGAAATGGACTTCAGGTCTGTCCACGTTCCTTTCCACCTTTGGTTTTGTGACTTTATTGAATGGTGTTTCAGCACTTTTGCTTTGGCATCAGTTTTGTGGCATGAGGTAAAGCAATGTGAGGTATCCTGGAGATCATAAAGGAGTTTTCATGATGTGGAATCAGCATTCTTAGTATGCAGATTAAATTATGAAATTTGAATAAATTTGCATAGAGTTGATGCGTGGTAAATAATTTAAGCATATAGACCATTATGCAGAACAGCGCAGAAACAACTGTCTTCTAGAAAAGCAACTTGGTCCAGCAACCCCTTGAAGATTGATGGTAGAGGCTATGCTGTAGTTTTTCCGAAACCGGTTTTTTTTGAAAACAAACAATTTGAGGTTATGCACAGAAATGGTGAGTTTGCCCTGAGGCAATAAGGCTTACTTTTGAAGTGCTTACCTAACTTTAACTTAATACATTATAATTTAAAGCTAGTTCATTGATCTTTGTGGAAAACATGCAGCATTAATGCAGCTTTCCTCTAGGGGGAAAAGTATAAGTTGCCAAATCCTTATTTGTAATCTTTCTAAGTGTAGATAGTATTGATTGAATTTTTATTGTGGCATAAGTAATCTTTAGTCAGAATGTGTTGATAAATAAAACATGTGAAAAGAGATGTGCTTTTGGAGCTACATTTGGTAGGGGTGGTTTTCTGAATTACAGAACATCTGTATAATTTCACTGGAATGAATGCATGTGTCGCTTAAATATTCTTTCTTAAAGAGAATGCCTTCATTCCCCACCCCCACCTTCCTGAGGCCTGAATTAGAGTTATTGTGTGTAGTAAATCTGGCTCATTTGGAATGAAATATGCTTACAGTATTTTTCTTAGTACTGTATAGTATTTATTCTTAGAGTCTTGGTTCATGTCATGCCTATACTATGTTTTCATTTATTAGTCCTTTGGAACATGCAATAAAGGAGATTTTACTGAATACTTATTATTTTCCAGCCATTTTGGTGAAAAGAATATTTTGTAGCTCTTGCAATAAATCATACTCTGGGTTTTGCTTTGAAAGAGCTGAATTACTTCTTGGCACAGCTTGTCTGAAATATGTAAAGCTAAGTGCAAGTGTTAGTTTGATTATAGGGGGCAGTCTGTCTGGAAATTGGTAAAACCCACACATTTTATATGTGCTTATATGTAGTTTTACTAAGACCTATGTTAAACTCTGGTGGGATAATTCCGTGGCACTTTCACATAATTTAAATGATGCCATGTAATATTCACTAAACCCTTATATACTTCAGTATGAATCCTGTACATTGCCCAAGACCTTGTTAAGAGAATGTAAATAAATGTAAATTGGAGTATCAGTGTAAAAGTGACATTCTAAATGTTCCTCACTCTGTGAGGCTTATTTTTTAGGGACTTTGCTATAATTCTGAAAGACTTAGTTTTACAGTACATCTGAAAATAGGAGTTTTCAAAAGGATGGCTCTTGGGATAAATTTAGATTCTTAATTGTGAAGCTCTGTTACCACTTGTTAGAAGGCAGGTCAGCTCACCTGCTTGGGGAGATAAATATATGAATGCACTCTCGAGTAATTTAATGGAGCCCTACCTCAATGTACAGAATGACAGTATCATAGATCAAGAATGGAGTACGAGTGATTTTCGGCTGTGGTGGGGGTAGGTAGGTCACTTGTCCCCTGTTGTCTCTTCCTGTTTGTAAAGTGAAGACTATGATTAGTCTTTTTCATCGAGATGGTTTGAGATGAATAAAGAATAGGCAGGCAATTTGAGATACTTTAGGTTTTTCAAGAACATTAGTAACATTTTTTCTTAGATATTTCTCCTAATACCATGAGTGTTGTGAAATAACATGGCAGTTATTGTTGAGAGAAAAGCCTTCCCAGTTATCTTTTGAGTCCTTAGGCGTTTTGACCTTCCCTCCACTCTTACAGAATTTGGTGGAAGGGGCCACTATTTTTTCTAGCTCCTTCTGTGCCTTTCACAAAGCCACATCCTGCACCGTCTACCCTTCTCTGTGGATATTTTTCCGCTTGGCAATTTCCTTTCTGAGGCACCCACTTGAGACTTCTGAATCTCCATCCCCATGTTGATGGCCTGTTTGTGCTTGGACCCGTTCTTCCACTTGAGACTGATGTACTTTTCCCTGGAAGGTCGGGCATCTCCTTAGAGTCAGTAAAATGGAGCTCACTGGCCAGGCGTGGTGGCTCATGCCTGTAATCCCAGCACTTTGGGAGGCTGAGGCTGGTGGATCACGAGGTCAAGAGTTCGAGATCAGCCTGGCCAACATGGTGAAACCCCATCTCTACTAAAAATGCAAAAATTGGCCGGATGTGGTGGTGGGCATCTGTAATCCCAGCTACTTGGGAGGCTGAGGCAGAAGAATCGCTTGAACCTGGGAGGCGGAGGTTGCAGTGAGCCGAGATTGCGCCACTGCACTCCAGCTGGGAGACAGAGCGAGACTCCATCTCAAAAAAAAAAAAAAAAAAATGGAGCTCACCACCTTTTACTTAAATATTGTCCCTACTCCTGACTGCTCTGTCTTTAAAATATATTCACATCACCATTCCTGCAGTCACTCACATTCCAATTTTGGGACTCATCTTTGCCATTTCTTTTTTACCTCCTGTTCAGTTAGCTAACATTCTACCCATTCCTTCCCTCTGCAGTGTCAATCATATTTTTGTTTCAGCTCTTGACTGCAGTTCAAACCCTAATTGCCTGTTCTCTTGGATTCTGAACCGACTTGCCTGGCCCCAGTCTTTCTGGCTGCCCTTTCCTCACCTACTTTCTTATTTTTTTTCTGTCAACTTAATCTTCCTAAAATATTCAATTTTTCTTGTCGATGGTGACTTCTTAGTCCAGAACTCCTCATTGCCCATCCCAGGTGCTAAAGCTGCCTTCCTAATGGGCTGCCATGAAACCAGGCTCCTCTTACAGGTGATCATAGGCTCTGCTTCTCAGTCATTCTTCTTCCATCTTTCTCCACAGACCTTTTGGAATAGGGTGTGGAATAGGATAGTAACTCCTCACACGGTATCTGAGAACTCTACCACAAGGTCAAGTTTAGATTTAACCTGGAACTAAGAGCCCCCTAGAACTGCCCATCTGTTCTGTCCTTGCTCTGCACTGAGGCTCACTTGAGTTGCACTGTTTTACAGACTAAAGCAGACAAACATCAAAAGACAGTCTTTCGTCTTTTTTTTTTTAATCATAAATTGTTAGGCATTTATTTCTCTTTACCTTGAAACAAGAACTAATGATTTATTTTGAGGAAATATACATTTTTTTTCCAAAAAAAGCTTGTGTGTGTGTAGTTTTAAGGGTCTCTTAAACTGTAGAATAGTGTACACACTTTGCTCTGCAAACAGTAGGCATTGCCATTATTTTTAAATATTTGTGAGAAGTAGTAACATATTTAGAGAATAAATCTCAAATCTCAAATTATTTAAAATAGAAGAGTCACTTTCTACCAAAATTAAAAAAAAAACTTAATAAAATCTTCGGAGAAGACCTATAGAGTCTTGTAGTAATGTAAGTGTGCCTGACACCGTAGCAAAAGAGTTTAAGTTGTCGTTTTATCTGTTATGACTTCCAGTTTTGCTTTAGGTTGTTCACCTGTGAATTCAGGAAGCCTCCCCATCATTTATGTGCAGGTTGTATGGAAGATGAAAAGAGCTCCGAGCAGCTCCTTGTAAGAAGCCTCTGTTGCTCAGAGAGTCTTCATGTGAGACATGAAGACTTCGGTGCCAGGCCCACTACCCTGTCCGTGCTGCTGTAGCGTTCTTCCGCTTTTCAGGAAATTCACAAATCTTTTGCAGGATTCCTAGACGTCTCTTAATTTTAAAAGTAACATCTGCATTGGCAACTCCAGTGGAAAAACGGTACACAGGGGTCAACTGAGGATTCATTTTGTTTTGGGAATTGTGAAATGAGCTGTTATATGGCATCTTGCTTTAGAAATTTTGTCTGAGTTAGAAGCTTGGCATTTGAGCGTTAGTCAAGAATTGATTTAATTTTCCTTTTATAAGTTAAAGTTTTTATACATCTAATGTAGGGAAAATGTCAGAAAAGAATCTTTCATGGAAACTTCTGTTACTTTAATACTGTTTTGCAGGAGGTAATAATGGCCTTGAATCTGAAGCATAGTTCTCATCAGAGAGCAAGGACTGATTGGAAAACTCTTGTATTCTGACCTGCCCCCAGATTTTTACATTTGTATTCTTGGCAATTAGTCTTAAAAATAAGGAAAGGAAATTAACATTTTAATTCAAGAGTGCTTTGATTGGATGGAGTTACTTCATGCAGGAAAATTGACAATAATTCTTTTTTTTTTTGTACCGTTGGAGGGGAGGAATATCCTATAGTGAGAGCTAAGATAATATGTTTTAATTTCTTCAGAGAAACTGGGTAGTTTTAATAAGGGGGTTACAGGGAATTATTGTAGGAACCCTAAACAAAGCTTGAGATTTGTGATGTAATAAATTACATGTTCAGTGGAATATGACTTAGGTGTGTAAATTTAATTAAAAGTATGAGGGAGAGCATATATTAATAGCTGTCAATAACAGCAATCAATAATAAAGAATAAATAATCAGCAACTGCCATACGTTTACTTCTGAGCTGGCTCATTATTAATGGATGCTTGGAGCAGTAGCTTTTGAAAATTTCCCCTTTAATCTTTTTTTTTTTCTTCCCAAGTAAAGGAAGAGATATTCTGACAGGGAAAGAACCCTGGAATGCCACAATCTAAATGCGGATTTATAGTCCTTTCCTAGCATATCAGCAGGTCCCTTATTTGACATTTTGATATGGTGTTATTTAATTGCTCGAGGCCCATTGGAGCCGGAGGGCTGTTGACCTCAGAGCTCTATAAACTTAAATATTTCAAACAAAAGCTTGAATCAGTCTCATTTTCTCACTGGAGCTTTGCAGCTCTAAAGCCACTGAGAACAGCAGACCCTTGGTTTTTCTAATCTGTTACATGGAAACTGTGTTATTAGTATCAGATCCTCCCACCTGGAGTAAACTCGATACACTCCACTTCGCTATTTAGGTTTCTCTGCTCTATGCATTCGGGGAGTCAGGGCCTGCGATAGTTGTCTGTCGTGTTCTAGGCCTCACTGAGGAAACTGATCATTGAAATGGGAGAAATTACTGGTTTATTTGTGAACATTCTATTCTTGTATCTCTTATATATTTGTAGGTAGGGAAATTGCTGTATGTGATATACTCTGGGTTAACCGTTGTCTTTTGGTATTGGGAGAAATCCTTCGGTGGGTGAGGGGCGTGAGTGGTTTCAAGCAGAAGGAATTCATTGCCTCTGGTTCAGCAGCTTGCCACAACTTTCCTGTCTGCGCAGTCTCTCTCCACACACATAGAATCTCCTTATTCTTAAAGTATCAGGTTTGATTTTTCACTTTATTTAATTTGGTAATATAGTCTGCATTTTAATACCAAGGTTGGGGCTGTATTTTTTTAGTACGAAGCTAGATGATTACTCTTGTGAAATCGTATTATTTTAGAAAACGAAAACTGATGAATTTGCTTTTAGCAAATTCCTGGGCAGATTCAATATCTGTGCTTTTGTTTAATCTAACAAGTGGATACTACATGTTTTCATATTGACATGTGAAGTTTACAGATTTTTTTTTTTTTTTTTTTTACCCAAAGTATTTTTATTGCTATATTGGCAATGAGTTTTTTGGATGTTTTTAAGGGCCACATAAAAATAGATTCAAGGAACAAATTAAATTGAAGTCCTAGATTTAAATGTTTGGTTTAAAGAATTTTCTACAACAAACTTCAACAGATTCTAATTGTGGAGTCTTTCTGAAGAAAAAAAGTTCGCAGATTGTAATTTAGGAATTGTGTGTGGTAGTTTTCTATGACAATGAATACCTTAATAGCATTTTAAAATCAATAAAAACTGTTTTTGAGAAGTTGGCATATTTCAGACATTTTTATTATTTTTCTAGAAGTTTCAGGATTGCAAGAATCTTTTGGTCAGAGTAAGATCAGTGTTAGACGACACTACAAATCTACTCTGCTAAAAGCTGAATGATCTGTGTATTTGCTACAGTGTTTATTTGCCTTGAGAACTACTTTATGTGGTGATTAGCTTTAGAATTTTTTTATGTTGGCCATGAACTTTCTAAGCCTCCCTTCCCAAAATGGCAACTTTTTTTCTTGTGTCTAGTCCATGTTTTCATTCTGGTCTTTTAAATTTGATAAAAACATATTCTCCTACTTATTTCTGTTTTACTCTTTATCCATAAACTTCCTGAATCATAAAAGTTAAAGTTTTTTGTGATTCTTGATGTCACAATGTAGAATTTTTTGTAACTTAAAATAATTATAAAATAGTATAGGTGACCTCTATGTGTCTATTGCAAAGTTAATTATTTTCCAGTTACTCCTCCCTCGCTGCCAGAGATCTAAAGTGATCCTAAAGAAAATTGTAAAAAATAATATCAGTGATTTAGAGGTGAATGTACAAATCAAATATGTATTTTCCCAATTCTGTCCCTTCCCCCACAGATGTAAACTAATCTTAAAAAAAATCTGTTGCTCCTACTTTGTCTTTCATATAGATTTGTAGATTTTTACAAGTCCGTAAAGGGCAGATATGAAGACAGTTTAAGTGTTACACGTATTACATTAATGCTAGTTTGTGTCTTTGTTTAGATACACCTGCTTTATTTCAGAGGATTGGTAATAGAGAGTGCTGGGGCTGCAGGGCTGGTATGACCCAGGAAAAGGGCTGTCCCACATGTCTCTAGATTTTCTGGTCTCTGGACTTCCCGTGTCAGAAGACAGCAGCTTAACAGTTGTTGAGGTTGTGTTGACACTTTATGGGACTAGTATCTTAGTAATGACCCAGATTATTTTATTGTGGTTATATTGATACTGATCATTAATCATCAAATCATCTTTATGCTATTAATAAATGTTTCTAAGACCGATTTGTCTAGAACCTGAAAGCAATATCTTGAAAAGTTAAGTGCATATACTCATATTATTAAGATCTTAGATATGTAAAATAGAGATCAAGCTCTTATCTTCTAAGAGTGCATGCTCTTCTAGGACTGATAAATATTAAGGTGGGATAGAAGGGATATGTTAGACTTATTCAAGGGGTGCTGTAGAAATATTCAAGAAGGTTTGATTAGGTGTGGAAATGCAGAAAAGAAACTAAGGCATAAGCCAAGGTCAGAGAAGTCCTAGGGATTTAAAGATTTTCAGTATCTGCTGTTAGCAAAGCAGAGGCACTTAATTGTTTAGCACTTCAAAAAAGAGCATTTGGCCGGGTGCAGTGGCTCACGCCTGTAATCTCAGCACTGTGGGATGCTGAGGCGGACAGATTACGAGGTCAGGAGATTGAGACCATCCTGGCTAACACAGTGAAACCCCGTCTCTACTAAAAATACAAAAAATAGCCGGGCGTGGTGACGGGCGCCTGTAGTCCCAGCTACTCAGGAGGCTGAGGCAGGAGAATGGCCTGAACCCGGGAGGTGGAGCTTGCAGTGAGCTGAGATCACGCCACTGCGCTCCAGCCTGGGCGACAGAGCGAGACTCCGTCTCAAAAAAAAAAAAAAAAAAAAAGAGCATTTGGTAGAATTGTTAGGGTTTCAGTGATACGCTTGGAAAGATTTTTCTCTGCCTCTGCACTGCTGGATTGATCATTCCATTTCTCACATTTGATAAAACCTTGGCCTGGAGATACCATGTATAAGTTAAATGGGTGTGTAAAGACAGGACTGTTGAAGTCAACACTGAATATGAAGGTTATGTAGGATTGCCATGGCACTTCCACAGGGGTTTTGAGCAGTGCTGGAGGAATCTTAAGGAAGTTATTCCAAACATTTTTAGATGCTGTAGTTGCTTTAGAATACATTATTATCCTATTGCAGCTCGTCACATGGTTACCACATTCAGAGGTTCTCAGTTGGAAGGGCATTTGAGAATGTGTGTACGTATTTTCGATTGTCAGAATGATTGGAGGCACTGCCAGTGTTGATTGCTCAAAACAATGTTAAGTGCCCATAAGGAAAGGGACCGTCTTGCTCAAGGAGTTGGCCAGTCCAAAATGCAGAGTTCCTCTGTTGGGAGACTCCGCCCAGGTCTTACTTCTTTTCCTTTAAGACCCCTTGTTTTTGATATAGTTGAATAAATAATTAAGTTTTAAAAATAACATTTGAGAATTCACTGTCAGATTTACAGTGCTTTTGTTGTTGTACAATATTTTATGTATATAGCTTGACAATTTTGTGAGTCCAAGAGGGAGAGAGGAAAAAATGAGAGTCTGGTTTTTAGCAATTAGAATTTGGAAGTAATAGGGAGGAGGCTCTCCCCACGCAGATATATAGTGAATCTTTAAGAAAAAGATGTTATGATCTTTCTTTTCTCTGGAAAGAAATAATAAGTGCATTCTCATTTGGACAGAGAGGAAACAGGTAGTGTAGAAAGAGAAGATTATTAATTATGTAGCAATCTGAATTATATTCTAACCTTTTTTTATTAAGAAAAAGATGATAGCCTGGGCAACAAGGTGAGACTCCGTCTCTACCAAAAAAAAAAAAAAAAAAAAATAGCCAGGCATGGTGGCGCGAGCCTGTAGTCTTAGTTATTTAGGAGGCTGAGGTGGGAGGATCACTTGAGCCCAGGAGTTCGAGGCTGCAGTGAGCTATGATTGTGCCATTGCAGTCCAGCCTGGGTGACAGAGTACTACACCATCTCCAGAAAAAAAGAAAAACATGAGATTCCTTGAGATAATCAAAGAATGCAATGTTTTAAGTACTATTTTAGTTATTCAATATCAGATGTTAGGATATCTCAGTTGTCTGAATTGTGCCTATGAGCTAGCAATGACAAAAGGTGAGGAAAAGAAAAGAAGTGTTAAATAAAGAGGGAAAACATGAAAAGCAGATGGTAAGAAGAAGGCAGCATCTCAGAAAACAGCAGCTCCATCCTCCCCTGCCCTCAGGACCAAAACCTCAGTGCCATCCCAGACTTCCTTTCTTTCTTTCATGCCTAAGATCTAAAACTGCAGCACATCTTGGGTACTCGAGACCATCATGGCCAACATGGTGAAACTCCGTCTCTACTAAAAATACAAAAATATTGGCTGGGCGTGGTGGCGCGTGCCTGTACTACTAGCTACCCAGGAGGCTGAGGCAAGAGAATTGCTTGAACCCGGGAGGTGGAGGCTGCAGTGAGCCAAGATCACACCATTGCACTCTAGCCTGGTGACAGAGCGAGACTCTGTCTCAAAAAAAAAAAAAGAAAGCATATCTATCCATCCATCCGTCCGTCTGTCCGTCCAGGATCCAGTTACTTTTCACATGTCTTGTACTGGCTGAGCCATGCCCCCATTGTCTCTTGGTTAGACTGGGTATCAGCCTCCGACATCACCTCTTCATGCGCCCCTCACCAACTGTGCACCAGCCACAACAGCATCCTGGCTCCCTCTCCGCTTCCCCAGGCTGCAGCCTTGTGAGGCTTCTCGCTTTTGCTTCCACCTCCACCTCCATATAACATTTCTCCCCATACTTTCTTGGTTTGAAGCTCGTCCCTTTCCTGGCTTTTATGTAGACCGCTCCTTCTGAGTCCTTCTCTGACCACATTGTTGAATTTGCACACGTAGAGGTAGAGACAGAGATTGTAGTAACTATCTCCCTCTCCGTAACTCTTTATTTTTTTCTAAAGCACTTTCATTTTCTGGCATGCCACATATTTTACTTATGTATTTACTGTGACTGTCTTCCCCAGAAGGGCAGCGATCTTCCTCCTTTCCGCTGCTCAAGGGCAGTGCTTGACACATAGTGGGTGCTCATGGGGAGGCAGGAGTAAAAAATTGGTGAAATGTAGTTAAGACGCATTAGCAGAAACCAAAATTATGAGACCTTGACCGAATTATCTTAAGCTATTGTTAATTGAGGATGCTAGTGCTGTGCTTATTTTGGTGAAGGGGACCTGAGCTGGTTCACTGAAGGCAGCACAGTGCCTGCTAATCCTTGGAAGAAGCTTCATAAATGATAGTGATGATGATGATACCGATGATTCTTGTGAGAGGGAAAAGGCAAACAAAGGGAAATGGTAAAGCATTATAGCTCTTTCCAAACATCTTTTATTAAAACATTTGCATTTTACCGCGAATGTTTTTTGTTCTGTTCCTCAAAGAGAACTCCCCTGAGCCAGTGTTAATAAATCTACCTATAAAAGCTTTGTCAGAGGACACGTGAAACCCCTAACATCTTATTCACCTGGGGGAATAAGGTGTCACGCAGGGCTACCACGTGGAACTGGATAGTAGTCAGTAGGCATTTCTGATCGAGGGTCAGGTGTGCACATCTGAGGGATCATTAACCTCATCACTGTTTAATACCAAAATATACATTTTTTTTTTTTTTTTTTTGAGACGGAGTCTTGCTCTGTCGCCCAGGCTGGAGTGCAGTGGCGCGATCTCGGCTCACTGCAAGCTCTGCCTCCCGGGTTCACGCCATTCTCCTGCCTCAGCTGCCCGAGTAGCTGGGACTACAGGCGCCCGCCATGACACCTGGCTAATTTTTTGTATTTTTTAGTAGAGACGGGGTTTCCCTGTGTTAGCTAGGATGGTCTCGATCTCCTGACCTCGTGATCCGCCTGCCTTGGCCTCCCAAAGTGCTGGGATTACAGGCGTGAGCTACTGCGCCCAGCCCAAAATATACATTTTTAACTTGATAACAATCTTACGTCTTAGAGAAGAGGGTTGATTATGTTCAATATATGATGTTTACTAAGGCAGGACATGTAAATATAGATGAGAAAGATGCTCAGTATTAAAATTTAAAGGAATGGACTTCATGGTTTAACTTGCAATTCTCTGGCTTTTTTTTTTTTTTTCCTCCGAGTACTTGCTTACCAAGAGTTTATATTGGTTTGGCTAGCAGTGAGCTGTCTAACAAGATGCAATCTCATGGAATACATCCTTATGCCAATTATGAATAAAAGTAGTTCAGACGGCCAGGCCCTAACTTAAATACAGTGCCTTTGGTGGTTAAGGGTGATCAGGTGAGTGGTTAAATAGATCAAGAAAAGGAAAGAAAAATCCAACTACCTTATTAAAAAACAAGGGTAAAATGTCAAAACAGTGGGTAGGCAGTAGGAAGAATGTCACTAAATTATGTATTCTTTGGGTTATTAACAATTAGAACATAACGTTACAATGTAAGCAGAGGCTTGTGGGTCAAGGAAGGAAAGATAAGTTATAAGCAAGTGCATAAAGAAATAGGAGAATTATGCCTAATGGTGTGTGTATGTAAACGTGGGAAATGTTTAGAACCTTACAGTGGAAGTTCTACTTAAAGTGTCATGATTTAATATATTATGAATTACATCAAATGACTCTTAAGGCATACGTTGCAGAAAGGACCATTTTCAGAGATTATTATTTAGAAACAAGTATGTCACATGCATTTACAAGAAATAATTTTGTCTTCTTATTTTACTATGCTGTGAATACATGGAACATGGGTTTTTAAAGGGACAATGTAGCTGTTTCCCAACATCTTTTATTAAAACATTTGCATGTTACTGCCAGTTTTTTGTTCTTTTCCTCAGAGAGAACTCCCGGTGGCCAATGTTAGTAAATTCAACTTTCTAATTCAGGAACTTGAAAAACAGAATAATGTAATGGGGTCTAATGGTGTTTATGTTCAACACAGTATTGGTAAAAGAAAAAGAAAGACACTTATATTGCATAATAAGGTACTCAATAATGCTTTGTATTTCTATTAACAAAGCTAATTTATTTCTTCTTAGGAATGATGCAGTTCCAAAGCAAAGATTTGATGTCATCCTAATGAGTCTGCTTTCAGTTGTAGAGTACAGTGAAGCCCTAGTAAAGAGTAGTAAGAAATCTATTTTACTGGAGATAATAAATCTGACAAGGAAGCTCTCAGCATAGATTGAAGTTGATTTGGCATAGAGTTGCTTTATAAATAGCCCTTTGAGCAAACTCTACAGTTATGTATGTGGTTTTAAATCCCTGTAAATTTTTAGGCAGGTACATATTACAATTGTCTGTTTTTCTTTTTAGGGTTCATGTAATCAAAGAAGTTTCTTTGTTGTGTGTATCTTTACAGAACACAACAGGAATTGAAAATGAATCAGGTGAGTTTAAAAATCAGAATTTATACAAATACATGACCTAGATGTTAGACCAGCTCTTGATTTTTACAAGATAGTAGCACACACATTCATTTCTCCTGGATTCTCATTTTTGTTTCTTAATACCATTAATTAGTTCATTGCGTTCATACCGTGCATTTGTTCGTGCAGTGGAATATGCATTGTTTGGGCGTGGGTTGGCGTTTCTGTGGTTCCCTGAGGAGAGGACTCATTCTTAGGGATTTTCATTAAGACTTTCTTTTTGACCTCTCCCTTGCCACACTCTAGTGTGAGTTTTTTGTGTGTGTTTGTTTTGAAGCTTATTAAGCTTTCATTTTTAGCATTTTTTATTTTGTGACTATTTGTTGGTTGAAAAGAGAGGATTAAAAGTTATTTATAGAGACTGCAAATGATCAAAGAAGAAACTTTAAGCATTTGTCCTTGAAAAACCTGTTCTCAGAATAAAAAACAAGAGGGCAGATATTGAAATGTAAGATGTGTTTCTCTTTACAGGAGGTGTGGGATTACCTGGTGATTAAATTATTCTGCTATGGATATTTTCATAGCTTCAAGGGTGTTCTGATAAGTAGAGCCAGTTATATGGATCTAATAATATATTCTAGAGGAGGATTCTTATTTTCTGGTTTCAATATCATCTCACTTGTAGTTATAGAAATACGTGGGTGTCAGAAATGTTTTCTTTTTAAAATCTTCATAAGCACTTATTTTTAAAATATGAAGGACAAAACCCAAAATATGAAGTATGTAATTTTTTTTTTAGTCCTTAGCATAAAACTCTCAGACTTGAAAACATTTTGTATCCCTCATCAACTGAAACTTTAGACACCTTTTTATCATGTACAGGTGATTCTAACTAGAGATCACAAGTTCAATTTAATTAGCTGGGCCAAGTTTAATACATTCAGTCGTGTGCTGCATTGAGAGATGTGAAATTTTTGGATTCTTTTGATTTCTTTTCATTACTTTCTTTATCAGAAATGTTTACTTTAATGCAGAGGACATATATCATAAAAAACGAATCTGGCGAACACATGGGGCACATGCTTTCTATTATTTTAAAACTTGCAGATTTATTGACATGCTTTTGAAGGCAAATTATTTTTGAAGTGGTGAGGTGGGGGAGGGAAAAGAGAACAGAGTGGATTTTCACAGTCATCGTCCATCAAAGTTATACTCATATATATTTCATAGATTTCATTAATTTTCCTATTTTAAGATTGATTCTTAATACGAACCTGGTCACCCAAAGGAGCTCGGTTCTCTGCGGTCTAGGAACTGTTTTGTTGGAGGAGTCTTGATCCTGCGTTAGAATGGTTGTGAGTTCTTCCAAAGTGGAATCTAAATGTTGATATTGTTCTTGTTGCATCGCTGTTCAGAAATCATTTATTTGATATGTCTACACCTTTAACCTTAGGATTAATTATGCCTTAATTCTTGTACAGTATTAGGCTTGTAATATTTCTAGTGTATTGGACTTGACACTTATATTTCAATTATATCAAACTTGTGTTTAAAAAAGTCTGCATGCCAGTCAAAAAATGGTAGCAATAACTACTACTTTTTTTTTTTTTTGGCTCTTTTACAATTTCATTTTGCTTTTGACAAGTTTTAATATCAGATCTGCAGAAGACCGCCTTTGATCCCAAATGCCAAGTATCAGTGGAAAAGTGTCCTCTTATGTTTCTAGTGGTTAACACATTTCTGATTTGGGTGTAATTTAAATGGTCTGGTAGTAATGAAACTTTTATTTGGATTATAAAAATTGCCCACTTTTTATGAGTAAAATTTTTAGCATCTTTTGTTATATTTTCATTATTAGAAGAATATTAGTTATATGCTATTTAGACCTGATTGTTACGGCATAAAATCTATCAGTGTTTTTCAACAATCACCCCAGTAATTCTTCAGGGTTAAGACTTATTTCAGGATAATTTACAGTTTTCCCTTCTCATATTTATTGCTGTCATTTTCAGACAGTGAAAATGAGCAGTAAATGCTTGAAAAACTGAAAAATAACTCTACACAACAAAATTCAGATATAAAAAAGTTTGAACTTGAAGAAGATTGACTTATAAATAAAATCCTGATGGTTATTTTAGGGTGAGGTTATTCTCCCCGGGAACGGATCAGCATTGCTTTGATGGGTTTAGTTGTCAGTTCTGTTTCTTATGATGGGTATGGTCTCGAAGACAATAGCATAGAATAATTTGTTGATATATGCCTGACAGTTGAGTTTCAGGGACTGCAGGATCCTCGTCATGGGCATATCATATTGTTTGTTATTGATTCCTTTAGAAGAAGCAATAGAGTCCACAGCCTGCCAGTATTTTCAGCACTGACTACTGAGGCTACATTCTGAACTGTTGCGCTCACTTGTATCAGTGTGTTCCAAGTCGGTCCTAGTGTGATAGCTCCCTCTGAGCCCAGCTCTCACAAAGCTCCCCGACCTACATATTCTTTGCTTTCTTTCTCTTCCTTTCTGTTCTTCACTCAAAACTCACCCCTGTCTTAATATCTCTTAACCTCTCAATTAGAGCCCAGCTTGCTTTGCATGTGAGTCTTCGATCCTTCCACTTGAGCCCATGCCTGGGTGGCAGCGAGAGCAGTAGTCATTGTGCCTCCTCCCCTGGCTCTCCATGCTCCCTTCTCTCCATTCTCAGATCGTAGGTATCCTACTTGCTTCGTTAACATTCCACACCCATCCTGATACTTAACTTTTGAGATATTCCACTGTTTTCCTTCTTATTTTCCTAGACTTATCTAGGAATGGCTTTATCTCAGGAATGGTTCCATTATCTCAGTTGTCCCTAACATTTATTCATTCCTTCCCTCATTCATCGTGCACAGACTGTATCCCCGCATGTTATGGGTTCTGCAGTGAACTAGGTGGGCAAGGGCTCTGCCAGTAACATACTCCAAGAGGGAGACAGTTAAAAAGCAGGAAGACAAGCAAGGTAATTTCAGATAGTGAAAACTGCTGTGAAGACAATTAAACAAGATCTTGTTATAAAGGATGATGGGTAGAGGTGAAAGGAGGTCTTTGGATTACATGGTCAGAGAAGGCTACTCTGTGGAGGTGATTGCTAGTAGAACTGAAACTTAGGTAATAACCAGGAACCAGATAGACACATGAAGATCTGGAAAAAGAAAATTCCAGGCAGAGTGAACACACAGTAGTACAAAGGCCCTGGAATGGAAATGAGCTTGGTAGTTCACAGAACAGAGAGCAAGCCATGGTCTGGAGCGTGGCCCTATCAGGGGCTCTGGGATAAGAGGACATTGGTGTGAGAGGCAAGGTTTGTAGGGCCTTTAGGGCTATGGGACAGTGACACAAGCTGATTTTCATTTTTAGGATGTCCTCCCCACTGTGCTACAGAGACTGGATTGTAAGGGAGCAAGAGTGTGGTGATAATGTGCGTTCACTACTGAGATTAACAGCATGGTTTAGGACAGTTTCTTCAGTTGGACAACTTAATGGACCTGACAGCTTTTTGAAAGAGGGTCCTTTTTTGTATTTCAGAACTAATTTGACTCTTGTTCTTTTTCAAAAATGGTGTATAAGCATTTCTTGGTTTGTGTTTTCATCTGTTTATTGTTTATAGCAGTCCTGCTCATTTCTTAACCAAATATAATTTAATGCCATTTCAGTAAACTGAAGCTTGTTTGATTTTTTTTCCCATTGTTTGTTGCAGCATAGTAGTTTAGATTCTTGTTTGCAAATCTATACAAAGGTGGGTTCATAGAATTTTAGCGATTTTAATATGGCATGATTCTAAGCTGTTTTTTGCTTGTAACAGTTACTTTGGTGATTATTATTAGTCTATCATAGCAATAATATATATTTTAGTATGAATATACTATGAATTGTTCTTAATATTAAGGAAAATTGGTCTAATCTATTGCGTCATATATTGCTGTCACCTAGTTAGTTTTGATCAAGTCAGTATTTGAAACTAGGTACTTGAATTAAATAGATTAAACTGATATAATAATTGCTGATAATTCTCTGGGCAAAGCATGTAAAAGGAGTTACTTATATAAATTTAAATGAGACACTAATAAAATTTGCTTATTCTTATATATTTTTAAAAATAAAAACATTAGTATGTGTTGATCATGTAAGATGGTACATGCAGCTTTATGTAACAGCAGCCAATGCCAATGTTATGCTGTAGAGCAGAGTTACCTTGCTAATTACAGTCAACATATGTCTAAAGAGTATGGACAGAAGGGCTGGGTAGGGAGAATGGAGGAGGTTGGTTCTGTGGTTCACTCACGTACCTGGAGCAGACCTGAGGAGGGTGGAGTAAATGGTCAAAGAAGTGTGGGCTCAGCTCCGGGGTCGCCAGAAGGACAGAGTAGACTTTGCCAGTGAGGTGGGGAACCTTTGGAGGGTTTTGAGGAGAGGGCTGTTAGAGTTGAGTTAAAAAATTCTTAATAAGTACAAATAATGAAACTGTTCTACAGGGCAGAATCAGGACTTGGTTACTGGTTGAAAATAATAATAATAAAAAATAATAACTTACCGTGTTTCGTATATGTCAGGCACTAGCCTAAGTGCTTTCCATTCAGTAAGTCATTTACTATTGACTGCAACCACATGGGGTGGGCACCATTACTATCCCTATTTAACAGATAAGAAAGTGAACACAATCGAAAATATTTTCTTAGTCCATTAAAGTTTCATTTTAACATGATTTAAAGATGAGAATTTAGGATTTATTGACCTGTTTAGTCATTTGACTTTAAAAATCAACTTTGAGGTATAATCTGCATACAGTAAAAGGTAACTGTTTTAACTATATAGTACAAGTTTCACACCCATGTAACTATCACCGCTGTTGAGTCATAGGACATGTCCGTTACCCCAAAAAGTTCTTTTCTACTGCTCTGAAGTTAGTCTTTCCCTGCCCAAGGTCACTACTGATCGGCTTTTTGTTCCTACACATTGGTTTTTCCTATTCTGGGGTTTCATAGGAGTGGAATACATATAGTCCTTGCCCTTTGGTGTTTGTCTCGTTTTGGTCTTTATACTGTTTCTGAGATTCAGCCATGTTGTTGTATGTATCAGTAGTTCATTTCTTTACAGGAGCTGTTTTATGGGAGACCATCTGACCATCTAGATATGTCTGTTCATAATCTTAATTCCAAAGAGTTAGCGAAATCTTGGGATGGCTTTCCATCTCTCATCTTAGTTAGCTCTCTCCCTTTTTTCTAATTCTAAAAATATATATGATATAAAAAGTTGAAACCACTTTCACTGTTTTATCATATTATTAATATAGAAGTATATTTTTTATAGATAATTATAAATATGAATCTGATTTTTTCACTTTAAAAAAAGACTTCTAAGTAAGGTGGTTGCTATCTGTTTTGACTTAAACCTCAATTAATAAATGTGTAGTTTAGGAAATTAGCATGTTGAATGAATAGTGGTAGCACTTGAAATCTCATTTTGAATCATGTATTCTACCAGATAAATTAGCAAATTTTAGAAAATCTGGGATCTTGTCTTTCTGAATGAAAATATTATTTGTGAAATTCAAAAAAAAATTAACAACCTGAATAGCATTTCCTTAAGTCACTGGAACGAGCTTGTGGCAAGAAGCCTTTCCTCTTAGGTTAGGATAGTAACACTTTGGCAGAGAAAAAAGCCGTGGGACTGTTTTTCTCTGCCTCTCCTTTGATGCCCTCTAACTCACTCTCCTTGGTCAGTTCTGGCAATGTCATTCCAGCTGTGTGACCTTGGGCAAGTCCTTGGCTTATTTGTGTTCGCTTTCTTATCTGTTAAATGGGGACAGTAATGGTGCCCACCCCATGTGATTGCAGTCAATAGTAAATGAGTTTCTGGATGTAAAACCCTTAGGCTAGTGCCTGACATATAGGAAACACCGTAAGTTATTATTTATTACTGTTATTTTTCAGCCGGTAACCATGTCCTGATTCTGTCCTGTAAAATAGTTTAATTACTATTACTGCTTGAATTCAGACCCAAACATACCTTCTCTGGGCTATTACAGAAAGCTCCTGATTGATTTCCTCGCCAACAGTTTTCCTCCCTACGGGACCATTCTCCATAGGCCTTACAGGACACGCAGCTCACTCTCTGGGAAATCAGAAAAGCCAGCGGTCGTTGCAAGTTGTTGGGAATGTTTTCGTGGAGGAGCTGGGATTTGAACTTGACCTGGAAGGATGTGGAGGATATTGATCATCAGAAGAATTGAGGGCCAGGTGAAAGCCTAAATTGAGAAAGGCCCAGAGTAGCAAGGGGACTTAATGTGGTGAGGGTAGGAGGGGCCAGAGGGTGTGCCAGGAACCCAGATGCCTGTAGGGACCAGGGATGACCTGTAAGAGTAAAATGGGGATTTTTCTGTGATTTCTTCCAACAGAATTTTTTTTTTTTTTTAATCCATGGGTAGACCGAACAAACCCCATGTGAGATGAAAGGCTGTAGCCCACAGTTTGTTGCTTTGGGTGAAGATAGCTTGAGAAGTTAAAACTCAGTCTCACCAGTAACAGCCTCAGTGGGAGGCAGTAGAAAGCTCCTCCTGCTTACCAACTCCCTGTCCCCACCCTCACCCATTCCCATTCTGTATTAGAATCTTCTGGACAAGAGGAGGGGATGAGCCCTCAGGTGTTTTATTTTCTTTGCTTCTCTTGAACGTTGACAGTCTCTAAAGCCAGCAGACCAACTACTAGATTTTATTTAGAAAGTTTAAAAAGCGTTTTGAATCAGATACTTTGTAGATTGCTTATTCAAGAAGACAAAAGGTTCAGAGAAGTTGAATGTAGAGTAGCCTAGAAGCCAGAAAGCCTCACCCCATCTCGTCACTCTCCTGCCCAAACCCTCTTGTGTCATCCCACCACCCTCTGAATTGAGTCCAGCTCTGCCCTGCCTTGGTTTTTTTTGCATGTTCCAGTGGTGGCTGCCTCTGCTTTCTTCCCAGCTCTACTCTGGTGCAGCCGCGGTGGCCTCTTTTTATTCCTGAACAGCCCAGGCCCCTTCTCTCCTCGGCATGTTTGCCTGGACTGCTCAGTTCTTAATACATGACTCATTTTCATCTCTCAAGTCCAAGTCCCTGTGTGACATCTTCTCTGAGAGGCCTCCCCCTGCCATCCTAACTAAAGCACTGCATTGTCCCCTCCTCATCTCTCTTACATTACTCTTTAGGTCACTGAGACGTTGAACACCGCTAGTCTGCCACATTAGCTTGGGGCACAGGTGGGCAGGACCTGCCCCTTCTCTTGGTTGCTGCGTTCCCCAGGTAGTGCTGCTCCAGCACACGGACACTTGCTGCTAATATGTGCAGGATGATTGGAGATTCCTGAGTAACTTCAGGTTGGAAGATGTCAGTGGCAATGGGAACTGGAGAAAGGGATTGGACGTGACAGATTTTGAAGGATCAGCAGCAGGGTTTGGCTCTGTTGACCACCCTCACTTCCCGGAGTCTTCCCCAGCTTTGGCGATGCCATGTGCTTGGTGCCTCTTTGGCTCTGCGATGACTTCTAGGACTGGGACTCATTTGCTGTGCTTTTTCTTCCGTTTCATTCTTTGATAAGGGCATTCTGAGGGCTTTGTTTTCGGCTGTTCTCTCCTTCTCTGCTTTCCATCGAGGACTCTCATCCACTTCCATGGACTCCATGGCCAGCTGGGGCCGTACTGCTCTTACAGCCATCTCTCTGTGCCCAGACCTCTGGGCAGTTGATTGCCAGGCATTTGTTTGCCCGTTCGCAGTGACCACTGCTCTGAGCTGGGCACTCTGTGCCAGGCTGTATCGAGGCGAGTAAGCAGAGCCTGCCTGTCTACAGCCCTAAACTTGTCTCTCTGGAGAGAGGCAACCAGGAAGGGCTTTCACAATACACAGGGCACACTGTTGCAAGTTGTGGAGAGTGTTGTAACTGAGCCATAGGGGAAATCCTACTAGGTTAGAATAGTGGGGACTGGCTTCTAGGAGGCTAAAGTGTTCTCTGGGTAGAGCCCAGGCCTGGAATACAAATGCAAATTGGCCCCTTTTGGTAACCTCACCTTGCTGGGGTCTCAGCTTCACCACCCTGTGGTTTAAAGTATTGGGAACTTTCTTCTGCTTTTTTCTCCATTTCCTGCAGGAGCCCAAACGGGCATTGACAGTAAGTTGTTGTGTTTAATACTCTGAAGCCATTGCAATTTATCTCAGTTTATTCTGGTATATTTTGCTTTTTCTCCTTTAGAGATTGGCAGTGAAACCCTTCAAATGAAAAAGACTCTTGTGCCTGTTTGGGGAAAGCAAACGTCACAGCCATGTTTTGTCCCCAACTTTGCATACTTGACACTGCTCACTCTCTTTTCACATGTACATTGATGTAGAAAGTTATAGAAATTCCTTTTCATGGCTTTTTTTTTTTTTTTGAGACAGTCTCACTCTGTCCCCAGGCTGGAGTACAGTGGCACGATCTTGGCTCACTGCAACCTCCGCCTCCTGGGTTCAAGCAATTCTCCTGCCTCAGCCTCCCGAGTAGCTGAGACTACAGGCACGCACCACCATACTCAGCTAATTTTTGTATTTTTAGTAGAGACGGGGTTTCACCATGTTGGCCAGGATGGTCTCAATCTCCTGACCTCGTGATCCACCCATCTCGACCTCCCAAAGTTCATGGCTTATTTTTAAGGGAAAATATATAAAACAAAGTATGGAAGAAAAAGATATTGCAGGGCATAGAGGGAGAAAAAGGAAGGAGGAGGAAGAGGGGAGAAAGCTTACAGTTGTAACGCTTGTAGTTTTTAATGTTAACAGTTGTACTCAGGAAGTGGGGGAGGTGCCCAGGAAGGGGAGAAGGTAGGACATGAATGTTTGGATTAAGGCCCCCTGCCTCCCTCCACTCTTGCAGGTTTGGTCTCTAGGAGTCGGTCCTGTCTTCTTCTCAGTCCTGAGAGGGGAGGTATGATGGAAGACTGGAGGCGGTCTTAGTGCAGCAGCAGCTTGAGCTTTTTGATGATGTTTGTTGTATCTATGGATGTTTACCATATTGGAAATTATAACAAATTATTTTGAAACAGTTATAGATCCACATGAAGTTATAAGAATAGCATAGAGAGTCCTATGTACTCTGTTTATTTTTGAGAAGGAGTCTTGCTCTATCCCCCGGGCTGGAGTGCAGTGGCATAACCTCAGCTCACTGCAACTTCTGCCTCCCGGGTTCAAATGATTCTCCTGCCTCAGCCTCCTGAGTAGCTGGGATTACAGGCGCGCGCCACCACGCCTGGCTAGTTTTTGTTTTTTTAGTAGAGATAGGTTTTTACCATGTTGGCCAGGCTGGTCTCAAACTCCTGACCTCAAGTGATCTGCCTGCCTCGGCCTCCCAAAGTGCTGGGATTACAGGCATGAGCCACTGCACCCAGCCCAAGTCCTGTGTACTCTTTACCCAGCCTTTTCTAGCAGTAACATCTTACAAAGCTTTAGTACAATATGAAAGCTAGGAAATTGATTTGGTATAATAATGCTAGTTAGACTACAGGCCTTACTCATAAATCAGAAAAATTTAAAACATAAGATTAAGCAATCACACATTTCATAAGCCACCAGAATGATGACATTTTCACACATGATAGCCTCCAGAAAACTCCACTCTACACACCTGAGAGTGAAAAAGGCAGACAACATCTTAGTGTTGTTATAGCAATAGTTCTGACCTTGTGGGCCCCAGAAAGGGAATTCTCAGGTGTCCACGGACTGTGAGGTATGAGACCCCACTGGGTTGGTGGTTAGAATGTAGACTCTGGAATCTGTCTGGATTTTATCTTGGCTCCACTACTTCAAAACTATGTAGCTTGGGAAAGTTACTCAGCAGGGCTGCTCTGTGGCATAGTATTTGAGAATCCAGACCCTGAAGCGAGATTGTCTGGATTGAAATTACCTAGCTCTGCCACCTGCTGGCTGTGACTATGGGGAGAGTTTAGTTTCATCGGTAACATGGAGCTCATAGAAGTGCCTATAGCAATTGGTAGTGTGCAGATTAAATGAGGTGATAAGTGCTTAGAATTGTCTGACACATCTCGAACGCTCCGTCTGTATTAGTTGTGATTGTTACTGTTGTGATGATTAAATGAGGTAATGCGTGTAAAGTGCTTAGCACAGATCTTGGCCCAGAGGATGGAATAAATGTTATACTCCCTAAGCTCCTCACCCCGTCCAGCAGAGGAAATGTATCAGGAAAGCAGCAGAAGGGCCCTTCAGAGGCTCCCCAGCAAGGTCAAAACTCGTGAATCAAAATCTCTCCAAAGTTTCTTGTCTCAGGTAGCAGGAACAGAGAAGTTCTTCCTCTAGCCAGTGGGCTTCATGAGGAGGGGGTCCTTGATCCTTACCACCTAGCATGGTGCTAGCTCAGAGCAGACACTCAGGGAGTATGTGTTAATGACTGACGGATGGGCTGAATGAAGGAGAGAGGATTTGGCGATTAATTGGGGGAAGAGAAGCGAGTAGTGACTTTCTTTGAGTTTGAGGTAGGAAGTTGGAAACATCGGATTAATGAGATCAATTAATAGTTAATAACTAAATGACATTAAATTGACTGAAATTTAACATGTTAAGTTTAATACATACTGTTCCAGATCTGTTCATTGATACATGTTTACAGACTGTACTTCATTAAGCAGTCAAATAATGAGTCCTCATTGAGGTCAGCTAATAGGGAAGCAGAGAAGTCCTTTAGCTTCTTTCGTATCACAGTGATCAGTGTTAAAAACCCATGAGACAGGAACATACTTCTATTCAGGGGCAGCAAGGACGGGGCGTACTGGGAGACACCAGCAGCTGGGGTGCCTTGCAGAGCTTGCGATCTGCTCTCTGCTCTCTGCTTGATGACTTCTACTCTGCTTATTCTGGGTAGATGAGCGAATGGCGATGAGTGTTTCTCAGAGGCCTTACCCCTGCCTGCCCCTCCTGCCTCAGTTCTAGCTGCTTCTCCTACCTTCTCTGCTCTGGACACACGGGTCTTTTTGCCTGGATACTGCGTTTCCTCTTAATTTGAGATTTGGTCCTGGCTGTTTTCTTTTCCTGACATGTTTCCCTGATATTGTCACAGACTCCCTTTCTACTTCTAGAGAGGCCTCAGCATTCTGTCTGAAGAGGCATCCCCATCCCTACTCCATGACTGTGTTCCCTTTTTTTTTGAGACAGAGTCTCGCTCTGTCAGCCAGGCTGGAGTGCAGTGGCACGATCTCGGCTCATTGCAACCTACACCTCCCGGGCTCAAGCAATTCTCTTGCTTCAGCCTCCTGAGTAGCTGGGATTACAGGCATGAGCCACCACGCCCAGCTAATTTTTGTATTTTTAGTAGAGACGGGGTTTCACCGTGTTGGCCAGGCTGGTCTCAAACTCCTGACCTCAGGTAATCTGCCTGCCTTGACCTTCCAAAGTGCTGGAATTACAGGCGTGAGCCACCACGCCCGGCGTTCCCCTCTTTTTTTTCATTCGCCAGTGATCAGAAGGCATGTGTCCCCTTTTTTATGCTTGAGTTTTCTACAGGGCATCAGCCATTGTACGTATGTGTTTAATTTTGTCTCTATTTCTTACCAGAGTGATGCCTTGTTGAGGCAAGTGTGCTGCCTAGAACATTGCCTGGCCCGTAGCAGGGATTTGGAAATATATAAATAAATAAATAGAGTAGATGGTGCAACTTATTTTAGACAAGATCAATCTGGGAAATAGTGCCAGGATCAAATTGTGATTCTTTAGTGTAAGAATCAAGATGAACCTGTTTAGATATGATATTACATCTTATCCTGTCAGGATATGTACCAAGAAGAGATCCCAGTTTATGAGTATGTGGGGGAGAGAATTTTTTGAAAACATTCCTTTGTTCCTAAGGTTCACTTGTACATTGGTTGCTTGGAATTAATGGCATACCACATTTTCTAAAAAAGGGTTCTTATATTGATCCAGAAGAATACCTACCTCAAATTCAAGAAATTCAGGCACATGTGGAGGAGATATTTCCTGATAGATGACCCAGCTCTTTTATTTATTTCTATCCCTCCTTTTTTAAAAATGCTTTAAGTTAGCTTACAAAGAGCCATGTACTCATTCAAGTATTTAAGTGACAACAAACATTTGAAATCTACTGCTAAGCTGGGGGAACACAACACTGAATAAGATAGACACCATCTGTCTTCACTGCAGTCTCACAGAGGAGGCACACAGTAAACACAGAGCTATACAAATAAGCGTTTAAAATTGTGGTAAGAGCTATGAAGGAGAACCAAGGAAGAAAAGAGGGTGGTTCTATTTAGGAAGTCTAGCCCATGAGTCTACCTTCTATTTCTCAAATCATTGATTTTCTAGAAATGTTCTAGGCAGTTTGCGGCCATAGCCAGGGCCATGGAGAGTCCAGCGGGGCTGTGGGGGAGAAGGGAGGGAGGGCCCTGGGGCTGCCCAGCGTCTGGGTTGTGCTGCTGTGAACTGAGGTGCTCCTGTTGTAGTTCGGTCCTTTTGTAACGTGAAGGATACGACAATAACAGAAAAAGCTTTCCTCTACTGGATGTATGAGTCCAAAAGGAAAACCAATGGGTCTAGTGGGACAAGATGTGGAATCAAGGAGTAATTTAAAAGAAAAAAAAAAGACAAAAAGTAATGGGTTGACTTAAAACAGATAAACAAATGCATAGGATTTTTTGGTATTTCTTTTTCCCATGGCATCTCTGCTGAGGTCCTTCATGTTCTCGGGCGCTTCAGAAATTTTAATACACGTGGTCTCTAACTTGTACTCAAGTTACACATTTCCTGTGGGAGTGACCATTCCTGCTTTAAGCGCCATCTCCTGCTGACATTTCCATGGAAATATGGAAGTTTTAGGGCAGAGGTTCTTAGATGATATTCCAGCAAAGTCTTAAGTGAAAACTCTGTGATGGTTAGGACTGACTATAGGCACTCGAATCAGACAGATATTCAGATCCAGGCTTTGAGCCATTTAAGCAATGTCCCTAAGCTCTAATTCCCTGCTCTGTGTGGAGAGGGGGAGACACTGATAATACCTGTCTCTTGGGCTATTTGGAGTACATTCTACCCAGCATGTAAGACAGCACAGTGCCTCGAGTGAGGAAGTTCTCAGTAAATATGAAGTTGTCATTAGAATTACTGTGAAAGTGCCTGGAAGTATCCGTTTAGGTTAGCAGACACAGTGACTTTTCAAAGCGGATGTGCTCCTGGGGAGGATAAATGGTGCTGAGTGTTTGCCTAGGGTCCCAACTGAGACAGAAGAAGAAAACCCCCTTTTACTTTACTAAATGGCCAGTGCTGATAGGACGTCACTCTGGCTAATATTTGTTAATGCCACTTACTTTATCAGTGTTATTAAATAATCATTATGTAGCTTAGGATGCCAATGCCAACTACCAATGTAATACCTTTTCCCTCTTTGGAAATAAATTGTTCACATTTCCAAAAATCCAGCTTATAGATTAAGAATTTAAAAATGGGGACACTATATTTAGTAGTGAAAAACGTCTATGGTTAATTTATTCACACTTTAGCTAATTAAAAGTACCATAAGACCATTTTCTGGGGCTAATTGGCTATCTTATATTTGGAAAATGTTTCGGGGATATTGTTGGGACAAAGGTGTAAATCAAGGAGGAACAAAGCATTTGTGTGTCTGAAATGTAGGCTCAGTTGGCTCGGCTCTGTACAAGAGACAAACCTGTCTCTAGATGCCCTCTCTTGGGCTCTCGAACTTGAAGCAGGCCAGAGAGTAGATGATCATGTTTATAATGACTGTGAGATTTATTTCTCTTGAAGTAGACTGTTGATAATTAATAAGCCAAAAATTGAAATGCCGAGAGTATGCCAGTTTGGATGATATTCTTTTCTTGGTACATATATTCTTGAAGACCACAGGAGCTTCCCTCTTGTGGGAAAAATTAATCTTTTTTGTTTGGGGTTTACTTTTGCCTGTGTTGGTTCATTTAAAAGTCCTGGAGAAATGTTTCCCTGTGCAGTGAAACGAAACACACTCAGACTACAAAGCCTGTCATTCTTAGCAGTGCCATGGTATGCACATCAGTTAGACTTGATCAGCACATCAGCTCCGTAGGATATGTGATGTACTGGTTACTAGACCCTTGGTTTTCCTTTGATTTGAAAGTTGATGAGAAAATCACAGTCATATTCTCCCAGTTGGCTCAAATGTCTCCCTTCCTTACATACATATCTAATAGTAATCTTTTCTTAAGATTATGATGAATTCCAGCCTAAACTTTGATAAATAATTTCTAAAAATTCTCTGTTTCTTAGCAACTCTGGGATATCCTGGTGACTTTGCTGTTTAGTGACTTGGTAAACAGTGGTAAATTACTGTTTCCTGGAAAGGTGGCACTTGCAGTAAGGGACCACAATAAGTTGTCGTGTTTTGGGGTGGAATATTCAAGCCCCATCCAGTTAGGTAGGGGTTGTTGCTGGAGGGCAACATGGATGGGGCAGGGTTGGAGGGCCCCAATAGCCTTTGTGGTGTGTGCTGAAAGCATTCATTGAAGTGGGCAGTGTTGATTTTTATTTTTTAAATGTGCTAAGGTACTGATGGTAGCCTTTGATTTAGAAGTAAGCTTATGATATATTTTGCTGCCAGATTCTATTTGAGTTTAAAGCAGTATGGTGGCAGAGATGATCATATTTTGGAAATGGCCACAGGTGGCTGGAACAAAATAGAGTAACACAGACATGCTTGAAGGTTGCAGTGGTTTCCTTTGGACAGTTACAAACAAGCATCAAAGCAGCTCCTCAAATGCTTGACATCATCGTTTTGGTCTGTCTTGCCAGCTTCAGGTTTCGGTTACATTTTTGCATATTTGCTTATTGAACCAGAAAAAAAAAAAAACCCATGATTTGAGTTTTCTTTCTTTTGCTATGATCCTTCTATTTCTTGACTTGCAGAGCACTACTGAGCCTGCGGCGGCCACCGAGACCCTGGCTGAGGTACCCGAACATGTGCTGCGAGGACTTCCGGAGGAAGTGAGGCTTTTCCCTTCTGCTGTTGACAAGACCCGGATTGGTGAGTGCTCATTCTGTCACGGAGCAAGTCAGGCAGTAAAGAGCAGGTGGCAGTGAGGCTTCCTGCAGGGGCATGTCACGTAGGGAGCGCACCATAAAAGCAGCGATTTGCTCTTGACTTAGAAGATTATATGGTATTGATGCATTTTCCAGTCAAGAATCCAGGTTGGACATGGGTTGTAAAAATAAAACCAGGAACACACACACACACACACACACACACGTGCGTGCGTGTAGGTCCCATCCCTCTTGCCCAAGTGTCCTCCTCCTCTGAGTCTCCCTGCTGAGCCTCACCCCACAGAACGTGTTGTTCCCTTCTCCCTGATTTCACCATGAGGAGCATGATTGTACCATTATATTCACTTCATTGTTTTGTAATATTTTTACACTTGGCCCTGTTGTTGCTTGTGAGTGCCTTTATTTCTTATGTATCTTTGTGCTTCCAGTACCAGCTACTTTCTGGACCCTCTGTAGATACTTGAATGAATGACAAGCTGTGAGTGTATCTAAATTCTTCTGGCTGGGATTTCTCCTTGAATACACACCAAGCTTGTGTGTGTTTGGTCTTTTTGTGGCCTAATCTTTAGACAGAAGCTAAGGAAGTAAATTGTAAAACTTTAGTCAAAATACAGTCTTGGAGTATATCATATTTATATCCCTGTTTCTTTTTTTTTGATGTACTTCCGATATTCCAATTTATATGTACATATGTATGAAAAAATTTTAATACATGCTTTTAAAAATTCTCATTGGAAACTTATTCATTGAGCAGTTTGAACATATTGTTCAAATGAAAGTGGTTGATTTTATAGCTCAACTGATTGTTAGTAGTGTTGTCAAATGCAGTTCATAGCGGACTTACAGAGAAGTGGAATTTGTACATCCTAGCAGGATAGGACTGGCCCAGCCTTTACCCCCCATTCTGTACATGAGGAAACTGAAGCCAAAAGGTGAGGGAACCGATCTAAAGTGATGCTGTGTGCCAGTTCCTTGACTGCCGGGCCAGACTCCTGCCATTTTACTGCCTGCTTGCTCATTATATCGCTTTCCGTTATGGTCAGTGCATAGTAAATAGAAATAACCCTAAGAATACTGTGGATGAAGAGCTATTTTGGCTGTTAGAAACTCTGAAAAGTGAGCCGTTCCAGTAGCTAAGTTTTCAGGAAGCTTAGTTAGGCAGGAAAGGGTTTTCTACTTTAAGCAAATGAACTTCAAAAATATTTATTCATAAAACTGTATTTCTAACCCTTTATAAGAACAAGTCATGTTCATTAGAGACAATTTGAACTTTATAAACAAGCAGACAGAGGAGTTTAAAAATCAGTTGTAGTTTCACTCCATTCCAATATTTTTTCTCTTCAGTTATTGTGACTGTGTTATTCAAGTATTTGTGATCCTACTGTATGGGTAGTGTTACACGTAAAACATTTTAAAAGTATATAAAACATTTTTTTCTAATTATAAAACAATATAGGTTCTTTATAGAACAGAAGAGTATAAAGAAGAAAAATAAAAATCCCCATTGAGGACTTGACTTAATTTAACTTGATCTCAGGCTATTTAACATTAGCTTGATTTAGGCAGTCTAGCCTTTTAACTATTTTGTGAAACTTAATCGATTTTAATGGTTTCAATCTTTAAAATAACCATGATACATTATAAAAATACTGATTTTATTTTCTAGGTGTCTGGGCCACTAAACCAATTTTAAAAGGCAAAAAATTTGGGCCATTTGTTGGTGATAAGAAGAAAAGATCTCAGGTTAAGAATAATGTATACATGTGGGAGGTAAGAAGTAATTCTGATTGTTTTTCAGAGTTTTATGAAATAATTATTCTGTTCTCTCAGAATTTGACATTTTGAATTTAAAACAATCGTTTTAATGTGTTCTTTAAAATCAAGAATATTTTTATTAAAGAGAAAATGTGTTTCCCTGGATACAGACTGCTATTTATATATGCTTTTGTATTTTGAAACTGCTTGGCTGTCCTCAACAATAAATGTCAAATCCATGTTTTATATTGCTGTGTCCAGGGTGTTTTGCTTTGCAACTAAGACCTTGACTTCCTGTTTGATGGTTTGTCACTTCACAGGCCGCCACATAAACCCCATAAAAGACACTCTATGGTGGCTGCAAAGAAAGCACTGTTAGGTTCTTCTCTATATTTTAGAAAGTAATTTCTGTGTTGCTAGGATATTCAGTTGGATATATTTAGCATATGGCACATATATAGAGCTTGTAATTTTTCAGGAGTTTTTCATCTATTAATTTCATGTTTTCCCAGCAATTCTGGAAGACAGCAGGGCATCTGCACACTCCTTTGAGAGGAGAAGCAGTCAGGAGACAGAGCTGAGCTCTCCTTCCCTGGGGGGCTCCACCCGGGAGGCCTGTAGATGCAGAAGTAGAATGCATCTCTCCTGCCTTACTGGGAGGCAGTTAAGGTTTTCATTGCATTGCCTGAGTTCAAATCCTACCTCTAGCTTCGTGACTTGGAGCAGGGTACATAACCTCTGGGCTAGAAAACCCTCAATTTAAAAAATATAGATAGAAGATATCTCCTAGGATAGTTGTGAAGATAAAATTTGTCGTTGTTGCTTTTGTTGTTCCCTGGGGTATTGCATAGGAATTCAGCATTTGTGATGAATTTAGTTCACGTCAGCGCCCCCTGGAAGCCCCCCTGAGTTCTTATAGGAGCTCCATGGTATGACTCCTTTTCAAAACAAGTTAAGTTTTTGGATGGTGAGGAAAAGCATTCCTGTCAGATTGTCTGAAATTGAATCACATCTGTATTTTCACACATTAACATATAAAAGCCTAAAAATAAAATATGGCTAGGAAGTGTGTGGACACTTTTCATCAAGAAGTTCTGTGGCATTTGTATGGTTGAGGTACGCTGCTATTTTTCTTCATGCTCTAAGCTGTTTCCCAACTTGAAACATCTGACAGTTTCTCCCAATAATTTTGAGTTCTTTGTTTCTTATGAATTTGTTATAATGTATCTTCTGACTATTAAAGGGGGGTGTCTTAGGAAATGAGGATTTACCACAAGAGTCATTGCATTCTGTTATTTCACCACTTTTGAGGTGTAAGAGTTCTGCATTTGTAGAAAAACTGCCCGGCCAAAAAATGTTAATTGCTAAAGATAATGCCTGCATGATTAAAAATGTGTTGACCACAAAATTATGCTCCCAAATAAACTGCATTTTTAATTTTAGATGTTTCCCAAGGGAAACTAGCAAATTAGCTCACCAGGTTTAGCACTACGTTTAGTGAGAATAATGTCAAGGAACCAGAAACTGCTTACTCTAGTGCTGTGTTGATAATGCTAATCTTGAACAAATGCCATCAATATTAAACTTAAATTAGTAGTACCTATTTTATCCCATGTAACAACTTGATGTTATTGGGCATATTGTATAATTTATTAATAGTGCTTTTTGTAAATTAAGCTTCATTTGCATTGAGATTCATACATAGTATGACTTGATAGTTGTTGAAAATTTGGAACCATGACTTATTAGAATTTCTTCTATAAACCTGTTAACATCCCATTGTTAATGTGAGATGCTTCTTATATACTGTACTACTAGAGTTTGCAAATCCTTGATAAGAATCCTAGTTCTTATCAAGAGTGGCTTTTGTCTTCCTGCAATTAAAAAAAATCTCATTCAAGTAGTTCTGACTACAAAATATACATTTGTAAGCCTTTTGCTCTGTTAAAATAAAAGTGAATAGATATGACATACATGTGTAAGTATGTATATGGCAAAGGAAGTATCAATTATAATGTAAATATTTCTCAGAAAGAAGAAAATGAACATTGAGGTAAGACTTAGTAGTTTCCCATTAACTTATTCCAACTCTGCTCTTACCCTCAGACCTGCATCAGAATGCCTTGTATTAATGTAACAGAAATGGCTTATCATCAGAATCTCATCTTGGCATTTGTTCTTCCATCAAAGCCCCTAAGACCAGCTTATCTTTTAGCAGCAGGGTCTTAGACCCCAGACAGAATTCCATTTTAAAGCTAATCTAAGACAAAGTGTTAAATTGCTCTCCTTGAGCCCTTGATTATCTAACCCAGTCTTAAGTCCTCTAAGCTTTCACTGAAAACATTCTGTTAAATCAGAAATAACGGGAGAGAAACAGTAGAGTATCCTCAGGGTGAATGCACAAAATAGGTTCTCACAAGAATAGAGCGTTCTTCGATGGGTTTCTGGCAGGGAGCCGCTAGTTAGCTGGCGCTCGGGACTTGGTGTTTTCGTTCTCTTGACTTTCCCCATCCGCGCTGAGTAATCTGCCGTATTTTAAAACCACCTCTGATAAAAGCCTTTTAGATGTACTTTTATGGGATTCAAATTGCTTCTAATTAACAGAACTTTAGAGTTGCTTGGATAAGAATTATTTTAGTAAGCTTTTTTCTTTCTTTTCTTCTTTTTTTTTTAAATACACTTAGTTGTTTTTGGAGCAGTTTTAGGTTCATGGCAAAATTAAGCAGACAGTACAGATAGTTCCCAAATACCCACTGTCCCCACACATGCACTGCCTTCCCCATTATCAATATCCTACAGCGGAGCGGGGCAGTGGTCAGCCCATGAACCTGCACTGACACATCATTATTACCCAAAGTCCATAGTTTACGTTAGCGGTAACTGTTTCTGTTATATGTTCTAATAAATCTTTTAAAATGTAAAATTAATACATGCTCACTGCAACATAATAGAAACAACACAGAAAAATATATACAAGAACATAAAAATCATTGAAACTCCTACCATCCAGGCGCAACCACTATGAACATCTTCCTGAACATTCTTTTAACTCCCTGCTTCGCTGCTTCTCTATTTTCAGCCTCACACATACACTGGTACATTTACAACCTATATGTAGAAATTGATGCAATTGAGCTCAAACAGCACATGCAGTTTTTAATGCTTTTTTTTCTTTCAGTATCTTGTGGACATATCTATGTCTACTACTTATTTACGTTATTGTTTGTTTCTTTTTTTTTGAGACAAGGTCTTGCTCTGTCGCCCAGGCTGAAATGCAGTGGCATGTTCACAGCTCATCCTCTGCCTCCTGGGCCCAAGTGATCTTCCTGCCTCAGCCTCCCGAGTAGCTGGGACAGGCCTGTGCCACTATGTCCAGCTAATTTTTGTATTTTTGGTAGAGATGGGGTTTCACCATGTTGCCCAGGCTGGTCTTGAACTCATGGACTCATGGGCTCAAGCGATCTGCCCATCTCAGCCTTCCAAAGTGCTGGGATTACAGGTGCGAGCCACTGCACCTGGCTTATTTACATCATTATTCCTATGCCTACGCACAATTTCATTGTATACCATTCATGATTTATTTAACCAAGCCTTATGTTGGACATTTAAATTGTTTTAATGTTTTTATGATTATAAATACTTCTTCAAAGTATAAAACTCATTGTATATAAATATGTGTTGACTTGTCTGATTATTTCCTTAAGATGAATTTCTAGAAGTATAAATGTTGTCAAAAAGTTATATACATTTTAACTTTTTATAAATTTTGCCGAACGTTTTCTCTCCAGAAGGACTGTACTATTAATTATTTATACAACCACCAAGAGTATATGTTTCTTGCCAGCCTTTTAAAATCCAGTATTGTTAATCTTTTTAATATTAAATTGTTAAAAATATCAATTTTTCTAGAGGAAAAGCAGTGGTCACTGCTTCTGTTAATATTTACATTTTATTCATTCAGGCAACACATTTTGAGGTCAGGAGAATAGAGGGAAGAAGTAGAATTGCATGTCAGTTAAAATTGACAGATAAATTGTCTCTGTATAATGAGAAGACTTTAATGTAATTTTTAAAAGATATGTAAACTTTTTTATCAGTCAGTGCTGCTATGATTAAATATTAACAGGTGAGTTTTATAGTCCTCGCTATCTCAGTTCTTCTGATTTCAAATTATTTGTAAGTTAAAATTGCAGGCAAGAAGAAGAGAAGTCAACCAGCTGATTCTGCAGAGCCTTTTCTCAGAAAGTACTTTTCAGCTCTCAGTGCTGCTTTCTAGCAGTAGGGAAAGGTGGATCACCAGGATCCAACCTGCCACCTGTTTATTACAGCGCTGGAGCTAAGAATGGTTTTTACATTTTTAAATGGTTGGAAAAATAAAAATGTTTTGTGACATGTGCAAATTATATGAAATTCAAATTTCAGTTCATGAGTAAAGTTTTACTGGAACACAGCTCTGGTCATTCATTTAAATATTATCTATGGCTTCTTTTGCCCCCTAATCACAGAGTTGAGCAGTGGTGATGGAGACCATATGGCCTGCAAAACTGCAAATATTTGTGTGCGGCCCTTTACAGAAAGTTTGCTGAGCCCTGGTCTTGATGTGTAGGGAAGAGTAGCAGTAGGAGTGAATGTGGTGATGTCTGGTTTCAGGTTTGCTGAGAAGCTGAGTGGTTAATAGCAGTGCATAGGTTTTGAATGAAGTAATTAAAGGTGTGGGATGGCTGTAGAACTGGTTGTCATAGAAACAGATGAGCCAATTACATTCCTCTTCTCTCAGGAACTGTAGGACAGACAAGGAAGGACATTGAAGTACAGAGAATTAAGTGATCTTTTTGAACAGGTTAACTTGTACTCAGATTGGCAGCTTGGTCTGGTGTAAAAAAAAAAAAAAACTCTCTGAGAATTTATTTGTTCATTCATTTAACCTCTATGAAGCTTTTAGCACGTACCAGGCACTGTCTTAAGTTCTTGAACACCATGCTTGGCATAAAATGTTTGTGGTGTTATAAACTACTGGTAATACCTCATGGAAATTTTTATTTGTGGAATAAAGATATACTAGAAGTGACCTAGATCTTTCCACAGGTGAGAAATCTGAGTTCTATGTGGCTTCATGAAGTTCCTAACAAATCTGTTAGGAACTTACCCTCATTTAAAAGTAGGAATAAAGAAAAAAAAGATGATCTCACTTGGTAAAAAAGTGTTTCAATGAAAGCCTTTTTAAAATAAAGGCCTTTTTAAAAATAATATTGTTAGAATATTAGTCCTGGAATCAGCCCAGGAGCCCATTTCTTGGTTGCTTATTCAGTCTTCTTCCTGTTAGCAAAGCCCAGAGACTCTTACACTTTTTTTGTGTTGTGGACCTTTTTGAGAATCTCCCCTGAAAGTACACAAATGCACATATGTGCACAAAATTTTGCATGTTACTTATAGGGTTATATGGGATTCTTAAACATCTGTGGTTCATAGATAGAATTTCTGATTTAAGAGTGAAAATAAATTATTTGTCCAGTGGCTGTTCATTGGGGGTCTACCGTGAACCAGTCAACATTTGTCGTGCATTTGTTGCTGGGAGATTTTCCAGAAACATTTGTGTAGTTGTAGTATAAAATCTAGTCAGTCTAATTTTAAAAGATAGGGTCTGTTAGTGCGGCTTCAAGGGCTTGAGAGGCCAAGCTATTTATTTTTTAAACTTGTATTTTAGTATCTCTATAAAAGTAACCTGTGTTTTGGGAAATGTCCTCTGACAAGTGGGCTTATTGAAATAAAATGTGCTATCAACTGTTAGATTCTCTTTTATTTCCTTATTCTAGAATTTTCAGAACATTTTCGAATACGGTGATCTATTAGAATAGTTCTTAAAAGAAGTCTCTGATCGCCTAAAGTAATCTGAGGAGTGAAGTAGTTGATACTGAAGACCCATTTTTGTCTGTAGTCACCAGAAAGTTAATTCTCTAGGATGTCAGTTTTATAATCTTCAACAAACCCTTCAGGTATCTAATTCTGTAACTGAAACACAACTGGAATTTGAACATACCAAGAAGGTATAGTATTTTCTAGGTAGCAATGTCAATAAAATCCTTTATTTCTTAAAAAAAAGGCTTTCATTGAAACACGTTTTTACCAAAGTGAGATTATCTTTTTTTCTTTATTCCTACTTTTTTTTTTTTTTGAGACGGAGTCTCGCTCTGTCGCCCAGGCTGGAGTGCAGTGACGCGATCTTGGCTCACTGCAAGCTCTGCCTCCCGGGTTCACGCCATTCTCCTGCCTCAGCCTCCCGAGTAGCTGGGACTTCTGGCGCCCGCCACCACGCCCGGCTAATTTTTTTGTATTTTTAGTAGAGATGGGGTTTCACCGTGTTAGCCAGGATGGTCTCAATCTCCTGACCTCGTGATCCGCCCATCTCGGCCTCCCAGAGTGCTGGGATTACAGGCGTGAGCCGCCGTGCCTGGCCTATAAATGCTTTATTCAGTCATCAATGTATTATGAATGCCTTTATGCTGATCAATGTATTTTCACAACATCTGGTCATCATTGCTGTCTTCTAATTACAGAAATAATGCATGTTTATTGGAAAAAATTTTCAAGTATATAGGTATATCTAACAGGAAATAAATCTTGCCATATAATCTAATTAATCATTTGCACCACAGTACTTTTTAGTGTCTAAGGTTTCAGCTATATGGATGGACCATAATTTACTGAGTTAATTCCATATTGTTTTCCATCTAGCCATGAATTGGAAGCAGTTTACAGTAAACCACACTTCTGTGAACATTTTTGTATATACATCTGGGTACAATTGTCCAGTGATCTCATTAGAATGAATTCCTACAAGTGTATGTGCTGGTTAGTGTGTGTATATTTTAAATATATATATATATATATATTTTTTGGTCAGGTACTGCTAAATTCTTCACAAAATCAATTTGTTTTCTGTTCAGAGGTGTTTGGGGGAATATCAGTTTTTTCACACCCTTTCCTATCTTTAAGAAATTTTTTTTGTGTGCCCATTTAAAAGGTTAAAATTGTTTTGCTTTCAAGTTATTTTTTATTAACTAAGTTTAGTATTATGAGGTTTTGGCTATGTGTATTCGTTTGTGAATTACTTCTTGGCCTATTTTTAAAAATTGAAGTGTCATCTTTTTCTAGAAAAGCAAGTATTCTCTTTTTGTACATCAGTCAGTATGACTTAGAAGATGCCTTAGTCTCCTTTGAAACAAAATGAGTTATGTATGAATAAAAATTGTACTCAACTGTAACACTTTGCTTTTTGCAAATGGCTGTATTGACCTGAGAGCCAGGAAGTTGTGGCACAACCTATATTTTTATCCTGAGGCAGGTAGATAGACTCCAGCTACCTTGTGAACTGTGCGGTTTTTTTGGCAACTATCTCTGTGTTTGTCTCTGTAGTCTCATCAGTCTCGGTAGCTGTGCCAGTATTCGGGTGGGGAGTGAGTGGGACTTTGCCATCACTGCAGTAAATTAAAATGAAACTTATTATCCCTGAGCCCAGGGACAGTTTATGTTGCAGATGGGGTAATAATGTAAGTTACTGTGTACAGATACTCTCCTTGGTGCCTATGATGATTAAAGTAACTACAGTGCACCTTCTAGCATGGTACCTATTACGCAGTAGGTGCTCATTAGATGTTGGTAGTTCAGTTAACTAGGATGGTCAAGGAAGGCAGTGATACATAGAAGACAAGCAGATCTGAGTCGAAGCCCTTCTTTATGACAATTAAACAGATGACTTTGGGAAAGTTATTTAACTTTTGAGCCTCAATTTTCACATGTTGAAAGGAGAGCTAATAAGCCTGCAAATAGGGTTAAATGAGATAATATGTCAGGCATGTAGCATTATGCCTGATGTTTGACTTTCAAGAGGAAGAAGGCAGTGTTAGGGCCCGGTAAGGTGGATGCTGCCCCTTGGCAATCCCAGGCCTAGACACCCAGGCATGCCCAGAAGAGCAGCATCCTCACCATCAGCGGGGGGAGTGGGAGCTTTGTTCCAGAAGGAAAGTTGCAGTAAAGAGAGGTGATTAATGTGGGTAGGGGAGGGAAGAAGGCATGAGTGGTGGGAATAATGAGAAAGAAATGGAAACATCTAGATTATATCCTTTTCTTCCTAAAAATAAAGTAAAAGACTTATTTCTTTTGCCCAGCACGTCTGTCAGCCAGTTGATTCTACAGTTCTGTTTCAGTGCCTACTCGAGTGTTTTGTAGATTGGTTTTGGGAAAATGTGTATATGTATGCATGTATATACAAAATTAAAGTTAAAAATAGTTGCCAAATAGATGTTCTTTTAAAATGAAGGATGATAAGTGCTGGAAGCATCTGTGGGAGGAATTGGTGTGGGTGAGAAGGGAAGGCTTCTTGCAAGAGGAGATTTGATTTGATTCCTGAAAGGGGTTGAGGTTTTGGTCCTTTTCTTTTTGAAGGCCACTGATATTTCCCAGAGTCTGTTCCATCACCCCTTCATCCTTGCAGATGCTCTGGATGGAGTATGTTTTAAGGGTCAGTTGAGTTTGCAGAAGCATCATATCCTGTCACCCATGTGCCTGGTTCACAATGCGTGTTCACTCCTGAAGTCCCTGCCAACCCTGCCAGAAAGGGACCTGCTGAATTGTATAGCCCTGCAGGGCCAGGTGCCATACTCGATTAGCGGAGCAACCCAGAAAGCTTGGGATTTGGGTGCTGCTGAACACCACTGCAAGCTGTTTTCCTTTCTAAGTCACACTTTACAGAGCATAGTTGTCATTTGTCTCTGTGTATGTATTTGTAAAGCATTTGGAGATCCCAAGCATGCTGACTATAGCTCTTTGTGTGTGTGTGTGCGTGTGTGTGTGTGTGTGTGTGTGTAGGGGTGGGGGGCGCGGGGCAAACAAGCCTAAATAGAAAAATAATGAGAATTACAGTTTTGAATTTCAGTTTTCACCTTGTATTTTTCTTTTCTCTGTCGCTTGTTTTGTTTTTATGAAATGCTTTATATAGAGTACTTGCATATAATGAAAAAGAATTATCCTTAAAAGTTAAAAATGGAGGCATTTTAAAGATACTCCTATTTTAACAAAAGTTTTTTACTTTTCTCCATTTTCAAGGTGTATTACCCAAATTTGGGATGGATGTGCATTGATGCCACTGATCCAGAGAAGGGAAACTGGCTGCGATATGTGAATTGGGCTTGCTCAGGAGAAGAGCAAAATTTATTCCCACTGGAAATCAACAGAGCCATTTACTATAAAACTTTAAAGGTAACAGTGTTAGAATTAATTTACTGTTAGTTACTCTGCTTATGTTTTCCTTTTTCTTTTTTTTGAGACAGTCTCATTCTGTCGCCCAGGCTGGAGTGCAGGGGCTCCATCACGGCTCACTGCAGCCTAAGCCTCCCCAGGCTTGGGTGATCCTTGGACCTCAACCTCCCGAGTAGCCAGGACTATGGGCACAGGCCACCACACCCGGCTGAGTTTTGAATTTTTTGTAGAGACAGAGCTTTGCTATGTTACCCAGGCTGGTCTCAAACTGCTGGGCTGAAGCGATCTACCTGCCTCAGCCTCCCAAAGTGCTGGGATTACTGGCACAAGCCACAATGCCTGGGCCTGCTTATATTTTTCTAATGCTGTCCTTAGTTGTGACTGACAATGACTTTGCAGACCTGGGAGGGATTATATTTGGAAGTGCTTTATCCACACTCTTAAGGTTCTGTGTTTTAATATATGGTTACCTGTGTGTGTCATGGAGCTAAAGCATGAAGATCGTGTTAAGTAATTACACACTGCATCTTTAAAGATACTGATGAGTTAAGCATGTGGCAGCTGCTTCCCTTCTCCTATGACACAGAGGCATTAGGAACTGTCTGGCAGATTTATCCTACTGTAAGAAACTATCAGTAGGTATGGTGGGTCTGTGTTAACTGAATACACACTGTTAGTCTCTGATATTAATGCAGCCTTGGACTAGCTTTTCTTTTCCCTAAATTTTACTCAGAATAGAAATTGAACAGAACATGTTTCTTCCCTTCTGCCAGATTTTTCTTTGGAGATATTAATTGTTGAAAAGAAGAAGAAAGTCATGTTTTAGGATTGGTAATGAGGTTATGGAGCACATTCAGGGACATGAGTGTGAGGAAGCGTGGAGCGTTGCTGCATTTCTTCGTTGAGCGAAGGCCGTATCTCCCTCGTTTTCATGGGTCACATTCTTTAAGAAGACAGATCCAGACAGGCGCAGTGGCTCACGCCTGTAATCCCAGCACTTTGGGAGGCCGAGGGGGGCAGATCACGAGGTCAGGAGATTGAGACCATCCTGGCTAACATGGTGAAACCCCGTCTCTACTAAAAAATACAAAAAATAAGCCAGGCATGGTGGCAGGCGCCTGTAGTCCCAGCTACTCGGGAGGCTGAGGCAGGAGAAGGGCGTGAACCTGGGAGGCAGAGTTTGCAGTGAGCCGAGATCGCACCACTGCACTCCAGCCTGGGTGACAGAGCAAGACTCTGTCTCAAAAAAAAAAAAAAAAAAAAAAAAAAAAAAAGACACATCCTCACATTATACATGGAGATATTCTAAGGCAGAATTTCCAGCCTGTTAAGATGGATGGTTGTTGCTTTTTGCAATAGATAGCAAAATTGCTATAAGGCAAATTTCTCTTTATTCAGTTACTTCCATTAAAAATGTCATAAGTTGGAGAATAGTCTATGGAAAAAATGATCTCCATGGAGTTGAACACTTTTGATGAGCACACATTTCAAACTGTGGCCAGCTTTGCAGTGTGCTGTGTTTTGTTAGTGTAGTGGCAGTAGGCCTTCTGGAAGTTTAGTTAACCTGTAGCTGTTTAATTTTGCTTCATCTTTCCTGACATTGTTAGCCAACTAGACTGCCTTTTATCACGTTTATACCCAGGTCCTTGTATCCAATCCCTGCAGATTTTTTGTTACACTTTCTTATTTAGGACTTTAAAAACCTTGTTTTCCGTTTTTATTCTGCTGGATCGTAGTAGCATGCTTTTCTAGTAGGTATTACTCTACAATTTTCTTATATTGGAGTTTGAAGTTGGATTCAAGAATGCATTCTGTTTCTCAAAAGTATTTAAAGTGAGAAATACATATGGTTGAATCAGTGAGGTAGAATCCTGGTGGAGATGAAATACTAGCTAGGGGATGAATATGAGACAATCAAGGTAATAGGAAGGAAGTTTTGAAGGCATGCAAGCTCGTGTAGATATTAGGACACTGCAATTCCTTCGTTGTACTTCAAGTTAAAATGTGTTCATCTCTGATGCAAATTCACAGAAACACTGAGAATCAAGATAGAATAGTGGTTGGGAGAGTGAACTCTGAAGCCAGACTGCCTGGATTAGATCTTGACTTGCTGTGACCCAAGGCAAGTAGGTGTGACCTTATTAGCTTTGTAACCTTAGCTAAGTCCCTCTGTGTGCCTCAATTCCCACATTGTAAGATACAGGTAATTATGGTATTGACCTCATAGGGTTGTTGTGATGATTGCATGGGTGAATACGGATACAGCTCCAGCACCTAGTAAGTGCTTATAAATGATTGTTGTTATTTTTCACAAGGTGGTATGGTGTCATGGTCAGGAGTGGGGACTCTGGAGCAGACTGTCTTGTGAGCAAATTTTGGCTTCTAGATATGTGACCACGCAAAGGATCTCTCTGTGTCTTAGTTTTCTCATCCATAAAATGGAGGTAATAATAAAACTGCTTCATAGTTTGTTGTGAAGGTTAAACAAGCCAATATATATAAGGTTCTGTGAACAGTTCTTAGTTCAGTGTAAGTCCTCAAGTGTTAACTAGCTATACTAGTACTATTATTTTTACCTTTGTCCGAAATAACATAGTTCTGATTTTTGCAGACCTCTCCCAGTCTTTATCTTTGATATCTGCTCAAGTATGTACAAAGCCTTTCAGATTTTTTTACTAGTGATTATCTAACTGTTCTTCTAGATTAAGTGTTCCGTGGGTTAGGTTTTGTGAAGAAGTTACATATGATGCTCTGTGGGCTCTGTATCTTCTCACCTTATTATTGTACCCAGATAATTGGGAAATCTCAACACTGGTTTTGTTTGTAATATGATTAAAAATGATTTAAAATTCCTGAAAGTTAGCTGTTAAATCTGCTATCTGTTCATTTCTCTGTTCATTAGTTTGGTGAATATTTATTGAGAGTCTACTGTGTACCAAGTACTCTCCTATAGTAGTGAACAGGACAGACAAGGTCTCTGGTCTGGTGGATGTTCCGTGTTATAGGGGAAGAGGCAGATAATAAGTAAATAAGAAAGTAATTTCCGGTAGTGATCAGTGTGTTAAGACAGGGAAATGTGATAGAGACTAGCTAGGTAGGAGAGGGCTGCTTTGTCTCCAGTGAGTCAGGGAAGGCCTTCCTGAGGAAAGACGTTCAAACCCCACTCCTTGGATAGGAAGGAGCCGGCCACGCAAAGGTCTGCTGGAAGAACAATCCAGGAAGAGGAGTGGTAGGAGCAAAGGCCTTGGAGTAGGAATAAGCTAATGGTTTTTTTTTTTTTTTTTTTTTTGAGACGGAGTCATGCTGTGTCGCGTAGGCTGGAGTGCAATGGCGTGATCTTGGCTCATTGCAACCTCCGCCTCCCAGGTTCAAGCGATTCTTCTGCCCCAGCCTCTTGAACAGCTGGGACTATGGGCGCATGCCACCATGCCCAGCTAATTTTTGTATTTTTAGTAGAGACGAGGTTTCACCATATTGGTCAGGTGGTCTCGAACTCCTGACCTTGTGATCTGTCCACCTCGGCCTCCCAAAGTGCTGGGACTTAACAGGCGTGAGCCACCGCGCCCAGCCTTTTGTTTGTTTTTTATTTTAGAGGAATAGAACAAAAGCCCATGTGGCTGGAGGGAGGAGGAGAGGAATCTTAGGAGATGAGGCTGTTGAGGTCTGCAGGGATGGATGAATTTTAGGCTTAAGTGCTGTTCACCCATTGGAGAGTTGAGGCCGAGATCTGACCTATGATTTTTTAAAAGACCGTGCTGGGGACTGGATTGTAGGTGGGTATGAGTGGTTGTACTGTGTGTGTTCAAGTGATTCTGGAATCCTTCTCTAATTTTCTAATAGTTCTGACACATTTTTCTAATATTCCTTACCCAGTATAAGGAATATTAGAACCTTGCTTCTTCCCGATTTGTTTGGTAAAATTTCAAGTTTTATTTTATATATGCTGATGTTTAAAGGAGAGAATATGGAGCAGATTCTTGGTTTTATACCTGTCTGAACCCAAAGAGAAAGTGGGAAGAGTTTAAAATCTTTGTTGTTGTTAATTTTTTTAAATATTAAAATATATTTAAAAAGAGGTTGTTTGGTCTTTTGACTTTTTTTTAATGTGGATTTATATTTCCTTTGTTGAAGGTAGTAGTTTTTCTTTTCTTCTGAACTTGACTTAAAAATGCTAACCAGTACAGAAGAAAAAACCAATATATTGTAATATGGAAGAAAACAAGCCTTGGTTTAAAAAAAATACTATTATTTTTCTTCTTCATAGGGTCTATTGGTGTAGCTGTTTTAATATAAAGTTGTGAAGCATATATCGCTCCGTAATATAACCATTTCAAGTTGCTAATAATTTTTGTTTTGTTTTCTACTACTTATTTATTTTTATTTATTTATTTATTTTTTAAGATAGGGTCTCACTCTGTCTTGTGGGCTGGAGTGCAGTGACACAATCTTGGCTCACTGCAGCCTCCAGCTCCCAAGCTCCAGTGATTGTCCTACTTCAGGCTCCTGAAGCTGTGACTACAGGCACACACCACTATGCCTTGCTAATTTTTGTATTTTCCGTAGAGACAGAGTTTCGCCATGTTGCCCAGGCTGGTCTCAAACTCCTGCGCTCAAGCAATTTGCCCGCCTTGGCCTCCCAAAGTTCTGGGATTGCAGCCATGAGCCACTATGCCCGCTAATAATTTTGAAGGCTGTTTAGCAGATAACGAATGTGTTCCTCTTGATCTAACACTTCACCAGGGCTAGAAATTTTATATTTGATTTGTGATACAGATTCTGGTGTGTTTTTACTTTGTGTGTTTTGCAGCAACAAGAATATCTTAGGACATGAGTGCCCTCCCAAGTAGAGTTTGTGTGGATATTTAACTTCACCAAGTTGCTAGTTCAGTTAGCACTTCACTGACAACTGCAGTGGAGTGAACAGGGAAACTTAAGTTCTTATTCTTAGAGGTATCTTGAAAATGTCCGGTGGTATCTTCTAGCCAGTTCTCTGGTTATGCCATTTCAGTGGGGGAATATATGGGGAATACATTTGTCTTCACTCCTTCCCATGCTCTTTTTTGCATTGGTTTGAAGACTTTACATATTTCTGAGAACTCTAGTTATTTCAAATATTAGTTGATACCACCATTTCTTCAATATGTGACTTATAACAAAAAAATAGAGAAACTATACATTTGGAATTTACATAATCTAGAAACAGTTTACTTTAACATAAGCCTGTTCTTTCAACAGATTAGCTCATCAGAATGCCAAAAGGCGTTTGTGATGGCTGTTTTAACTCATTAATATATATTAAAATAAGTTTTTTGGTTAGATTTAACTGGTTCAAGAACGGAAATCATGTATTGGTTCAAAAATAAGAAAAAGGCAGATTTTAGCCTTCTTAGGGCTGGGGGAGAGCCAAGGAAACAGCTGTCTTGTTTTAATTTAAAGAATTTAGAATATTTTTAAATTTGGACTGTGTAGACAGTGAGAGTTCTGCAGAGAATTAAACGAAGTAATATTTACTTTTAGGGGCTTTATCTAGACTAGAAGGTATGTTGAAGTGAGGAACTATTTTGTTTCTAAACTGTAGGTGGAATCTCCCTCCCCGCAAAAAAAAGAAAAAAGAAAAAAGAAAAAAAAAGGATCACTCTCTTGGATAACCATTGTGCAATGATCCAAATCAGGAAGCTAACAGCAACACATTATTTTATTAGCTAATATGTACACCTTACTCAGGTTCTGTCAATTGTTCCAATCATGTATTTGTAGGAAAAGAAAACGTTTTCACATTCAGTTGTCATGTCTCATGTGTTTGGCTGGTACCTTAGTCTTTGTCTTTTGTAACCTTTCAGTTTTGAGAACTGGTTGGTTATTTTATAGAATGTCCCAAAGTTTGAGCTGCTCTTATGGTTTCATCATGATTAGATTCGACGTATGCATTTTGGGCAGAAATCTACCAGAAGTGATGCTCTGTTTTCTGTGCATCATATCAGGAGACATATGATGTTGGTATGTCTTATTACAAAAGTGTTGTTTTTTTTTCTTTTGTAATTAATAAATATTTTATGGGGAGATATTCTGAGGCTATGTGTTTTGTTACTCCTCAAACTTTTACCTACTTTTAGCATCCATTTATGATTCTTGCCTGAATTAATCATTACTGTGATGATTGCCAAATGGCGCTTTTCTAATTCCAACATTTCTTTTTTACTGATTAGTTGGGATCTCCTTTAAGGAAGAGCTTTCCTTTTTATTTACTTGTTCATTCCTTCCTTTCTTCATTCATTCACATCAAGGCTGGACTCATGGATTCTCATTTTATTCAGTGGGTTTTAGATAGAATTTTACTAGTATTGATACCTTTGTAACTTTTTTTAACAGATCATTCGTTGTGAGAGAAACCAATAGGCTGTTTCCCCAAATTCTAGGGGTGTGAACTTTGCACTCAGTGGATCTTTTCTTCGGGATCTTGTTCTGGGTGGAATCAATTTGATGGTGGCCCTCACTACTTCCAGTCATACGTGGCTTAAGAATGTGATGGTTTAGGAGCATAATACATGGGAGATACTTCCTGCTCTATTTAAAAGTTAAAATGTGGAAGTTTGATGTCCGGTCCGAAGGGCGAGGCACGGACCTCCCTGGACCAGAGCAGGTTGGTGGCCCCGGGCGGCCTCCTGTTGGCGGCTCTGGGATAGAAACCGCGGCGCATTTGTAAGTGCTTGCGCGTGGTTCCTTCTCGTTGTCCTGTTGAAGTTGCTCTTGGTCTGGAACGCGCGCTGGTCGTCGTCTTTCAGCACTCCGCTTTCCACGCCGCACGCTTTTCAGTTATGCTTTACGTTTCTCCTCGACTTAGATTTCGTGAGCAAAATGGTCCCATATTTTATTTTTTCTCGTGCGTGGGCCGTCGTGAGGCTTTAAACAGGAAGCTAAGACAGCACCCGGGCTCCGCTACCCGTCACCGGGCCTTCCGCGCCCCTCGCCCCATGCCGCGGGTGCGGTCCTCCCTCCAGCAGAGGGTTCCGGGCGCCGGCGCGGCCCGCACGGGGCCGGGAGCCCTTCCTGCCGGCCGGGTGCGCGCGGCGCCGCCGACAGCTGTTTGCCATCGGCGCCGCTCCCGCCCGCGTCCCGGTGCGCGCCCCGCCCCCGCCAACAACCGCCGCTCTGATTGGCCCGGCGCTTGTCTCTTCTCTCCCCGCAGCCAATCGCGCCGGGCGAGGAGCTTCTGGTCTGGTACAATGGGGAAGACAACCCTGAGATAGCAGCTGCGATTGAGGAAGAGCGAGCCAGCGCCCGGAGCAAGCGGAGCTCCCCCAAGAGCCGGAAAGGTAGGAGCCCCCCGGCCCGCCCGCCCGGCCCCGGCGCCACGCCCGCCCAGGACGCCGCCCTGCCGCCCCCGCTGCTGCTGGCCCGACCGCGAGGCGGGTCGCGGGCTCGGGCGGCGGCGCCCGCGGCGTCTCGGTGACCTTTTCCGGACTCGGCCCGGCCCCGGCCCCGCTCCCGCCCCGCGGTCCCGCTCGGGCCCTGCGATCGCTGCCCTCCTGCCCTGCCGGCCTGGCCCCGCTGCTGAATCACGGCCGCCGCGCGCTCGGGCTGCTTCCTAACTTGTGACTTAGCTCCTGGGAGGCAGAAAGTGCGCGGACGGCGTTCCAGGGCCGGACGTTCCCCCGCTGGCACCCCGAGCCGCGCTCCGCAGCCGCGCACCGCAGCCGTGCGCACGGCGGGCGCCCCAGCTTTCTCGCGGCTGGCTTGACAGCCCCGGCTCCGCAGACTTGGGCCCGCCGCGCAGGACGCGGGCCGCGTCGGCCGCGGAGTCGGGGTGTGGGAGTCGGGGAGGCAGAGACAGTGAGAGACAGAGACAGGAGGCGGCGGGGAGGGCAGGGAGACTGCGGGTGCGGTGGGCTTCCGAAAGGATGCCCAGGGGGATGTGGAAGTTAGAGAGCGTGTTGTTTTGTCGTTTTGACTCAATTCTCATAGTTTTACGACTTCTGATGATTTCGAACAAAAGGTAAAGTGTAGTCACACTTAAAAAGGGAGGGGATAATTTCTGGGTAGGAAAATAGTTTGGTTGGCTGTATCGTATTTCCAGCTGGCATACTGACACGTTGGGGCTTTTTTTTTAAATGAAGAATTTTAATGTGAATTCGGGAATAGTTCGTAGATCCCAGTTTGAAAATATGCCAAGGCACAGTGTGGTAGTTTCTTATTGATACAAATACAGGTTTGTGTTTTTTGTTTTTGTTTGGGTTTTTTTTTTTTTTTTTTGTTCGCCCTAGGTCTTAAGTAGATTTCTTTTTAGTCATCTGAACGAACGAGTCCATCCTTTACCCAGAACATTGCAAAGTGCGTTGTGGAAGTCATACTGTAAATAAAATCATATCGTAAACTAGATTTGGGAAAATGTTAAAATCGGCATTAAGGAATGTAGGCAAGAAGTCTTCCGATTTTTCAAGTATGTATTCTTTGTATGTCACCACAAAATGGAAATAGAATTAATTCCCGCGTGGAACAGTTAGTAGGCCTATTACTGAGTATGCATAGTCTGTTTATTGAATGTGATGTAGTCACTGCTTCAGAGCATTAAATGCTTTTGATCCTGAATCAGACGATCAGAGTCTAGAAAATTCCCAGTTTTTTTTTAACTTTTAACTGAGTTCCGGGATTTTGTTGATATTAGGCTTAGTGCTTAACTGTTTGCGGTGAAAACTTTTTATGTAATTCAACTTGTTCCTTTATTTAGTATTCATTTTGTTTAGAACTAATGTTACCAGCCTTCCAGGTAAATTATTTGTAGGGGGCTGGAGATGGGGAGGACAGGACCCTCTTTACTGTGCCACTAATCATAACTAACTCCTGTACTTAAATAGATTTGTAGTTTAATAGCAACCTTATTTTAACGCTTTTCTCTGTTTGGCATACTTTGGTGTGCATGTTTAGAACATATGTCATTACTGTTTTGCTTTTTTATCTGTTTATTTTTCTCTTAGTTGGATTTGGGGAAAAACTTGAACATGTACTTTTTGTTTTATTAGTGATACATGAACTTAATAGCTGCATTTTTATACCTGCGTAGACTGTTGGTGTTTCGTATTAAATAGTTCATATTTCTTATTATCCTTTTATTTTGTACTACTCTGGGCAGCCTATAACCCAGAATCCTAGGTTTTAATTAATTAAAAAACTTAAGTTTATGCAAAGCTCTCTCTTGGAACTTACAGTCTGTTTTTAACAGCTTACTGGTAAGGAGACCTATTTGCTCTCTAAGACTTAAACTTTGGAGAGTTTAAATAATGAGTCAAACCTTTTTTACTTTTAAATTAATTACTCAGTTAAAACCAATTTATAGCTTGCAAAGACCTGAAATTGAGTCTTTTTTTTTTTTTTTTTTTTAAATTAACTCAGTTCTGTTTAGGTCTTATGTGTGACCTCAAACATTTAAATAATATCTTTTCAGGCAGTGATGTCAGAGAGTGAATCAACATAAATGTCATTCAGAGGCAGTGTTAACTTAGTATTGCTGAAAGCCGCATGTTGAATACATAGAGCCGACAGGTAGATTGACAGTGGGCTTGACTTCATTTTCGTTATGAGACAGAGAGAAAAACAAAGGGCTGAATTCTTCATAGTTCTGGACCTCAGCTCCTTTGCATGACAGCTGCTGTACTTACAGCTGTGCATTGCATGTGGTGCCTTTCAGAATTCATCAGATCGCTGGTGGATCGTAAGGCGTGTTTGGGTAGAGCAAAGCCCTGATTTCTTTACGTACAAAGTAGTGGCCCCTTCTCCTCTCTCCCCTCATCACCTCTCCTCCCTCCTCTCCTCCCCTCCCCATATTCATTCATTCATCTAATGTTTATTGAGCCCCTGCTGTGTACTAGGCACTCTGCTGGGTTGTAGCACACAGTGATGAGCAACAAAGCAGCAGTAACTCTTCTTATGGCGCCGACGAACATTAAATCAGTAAATAGCTGATCAGTGCCTAGACGGTTGGCATGTAGTAGGCCCTCAATAAATATTCATTGATTGTCAATGACTCACACAAATGTGTTAGGAAGGAAAAGAATGCAGTGCTTTGAGAACACAGTTCATATTGTCTGCGACCTTGGAGCATGCATTTTTGCCATGGGCCAAAGATGGATATACATCAGTCATTTTAAACTGGACTTTAATTTGGATTCCCAGATTTGTAATTGAGCTTCACTTTTTACATATCTGAGCAGCCTCTATAAAATGGAAAATAAGTTCCTTAGATGGAATAGATTAATCTTTCAGGTAGAGAGCAAGGAGGGTTTTTAGTGTCAGGTGTTTCAGGCTATTTTAATGTGAACCACAGAAAAATTATAATTATAAAATAGCATAGAAACGGTCAAATTTAGAAGTATTTCTCATCTTCTTGATCTCTGTCCCCTGTTTGTATTGGTGAGAAATGAGAAATTGAATTTGCTTGTTAGCAGTAAGCAATGACTGTTGGCAAATGCTCTTCCAGAGTGTAGATTATAATAGCAGAGTGTTTTCCCTGCTTTCTCAGTTACATAAGAGCCTTACCTGAAGTTCTTTTACCTGGAGAAACAACAGTGGCTTTCTACAAATGGGCTTAGTGGAAGGAATGAAAAAGACGGGATGCCTGGGCGTTTACCAGGTGTGCCATCTTGGACAACTCATGTCACCTTTCTGAGATGAAGTTTCCCTAGCCTTAAAAATGAATATCATCATATCGATGATGCTTGTGCCACCTAACCTCACAAAGTTGTCAAGAGCAAGTGAGATAATAGAAACTTGCTCTGTGAAGCTGTGGGCTCTTGGGAACTGTAAGTACCACTTCTTAGAACATGGCTGGCGTTTACTTCCCTGCTACTTGCGGAGGAACTACTGAGTTGGTGACTCATTTAATCAATGGGGATTTATGGAGCACCTGTGTAAGCCTAAAATAAGCACTGGGTCTCTTCTTTCCCTCTTCCTTCCTACGTCACAGCCTCATTCTGTGCTGATTCACCCTTATTTTAGGTTCTAACCTATTGACCTCACTGTTCACAGCAAATTAAGAGAGAAGAGTTTATAGCGGCAAGAAGTTTTTATACCTGAAAGCTGGACAGTGCAGAAGACAGAAAGTTTATAAAAAAATCGGTGATGAATTGTAAAGAACAAGTTCCTTAAGGTCAGTTAGTAGGTTCAGATAGCCCTTCCTAAAAACCGTCAGTAGTGCCTGAGAATATCAACTAGTTTATAAGTATTTATCTCAGCGACTTTTAGTCACCACAGAACAGTTAAATTATAATCAGCTTAGCAAAGTAATATTTTATCTGTCTCTACGATCAGAATTGTTTAAATTAAAAACCTTGGTACTGTGAAGACACTCAAGTGTTTTGAAATTGTACATATTTGAAATTCTCTAAAGGTGCTAAATAACAAGCCTTTAGAAACTTAAAATATAGGGAGGTAAGACAGCCACGTGCAAAGATAACTCAGTCTAAGGTAGTCTAAAAAAAGTGCAACGCGGATGGTATAGGCAGTAAGGACTATTGACCCTCCCTAAGAGAAGGAAAAAGGGATGCTGAGCTGGGCTGGGCTGGCCAGGGAGCCTTTATGTAGAAAGAGTGGCAGGATGGGGACATTTCAGAACAGAGAGAGGAAGGAGGAGGACGTCAAGAGAAACCTTGTGGGCTGAGAAGTTGTAACTGTGTGGATGGTCTTCCCCTCTGTTATTTAGCAAGTATTCCTTGCATCTGTGTCAGGCACTATTCTGGGTGCTGGAGTTCCAGCAAAACTAAAATGACAAGGGTCCCTGTTCACTTGGAATCACATTCTGGAGAGTGGGGAGTACAGGCCAACAGATGAAGTAGGTAAACCTTGTCATGTCAATAGTGTTTTGTAGGGTGGGTGGGGGAGGTGTGGCCTGACTGTAGGTGGGAGGTCAGGGGTGACCATTCTGAGGTTGTGACATAAATGACACGGGAAGTTCTAGGGGCTGAGGGCTCCAGGAAGAGGGACCTAGTTCTATTAGCAGTTCTACTCGTGTAGAAACCTACATGAGTATTTTTGGATTATGAAACTCAGTTCTGCAAATGGGCATATATTGGCCCTTTTTCTGCCAGGCGCTGCACCAAGTGGCTGGGTTGGTTGTTGGGGGAGATGAGAGAGATGACTACAGCAGGCAGCATCCTCCTGCAGTGCGGAGTCTCCAGTCCGTTTCATGACAGCCACGCGCAGGTCAGACTTAGTGGGTGTTCTGGTTGATGTGGGAGAGAAGGAAAAGGACACTTTCCAAAACTGGATAACTTGTCCAAGATCACCCTACCAATGAGTGTCACAGTCAGAATTTGAACCAGGTTTCCCATGCCTTTTCTTCTACATAATGTGGAGCTTTTTGTCCACTCCTACATGCGGTTGACAACAACAGAAGTGACAGCATTGGTTCGATTTAAAGTTGAACTTAGAGAATACATTTAATAAATGCAGAGAGTGGACGGGCTTCCATGGAGTTTGATCTCCTAACCTTTCGTAGCAGCCAGCAGCTCTGTTTCAGGCTCTAAGCTGAATGACAGAGGCCTGGCTGTGGTGTTTGAGGATGATGGTAGATGGGCCCTATGCCTACTATGCCTACTGGGTGCCTGGTGGGCAGGTCCTGTGCCCACTGACTTATATAGGGCACGGGCCCGTGGTTCCTGTTTGCAGGTGCTGGAGCAGGATGTGGAGTGCTTGGACATGGCAGTGTTCCTGTGTCTGGCTTTATGCTGGCAAGCTTGTGGCATTAGACACAAATGAGCTGTTTCTGGGTTGGTCAGTCTTGGAGGGGCCTGTCTCTGCTGTAGCTTTCTGGCTGCCTCCTAGCTGAGGGTGCCTTTGCTGAGCATTGAATGTTCCGTCTCTGGTGGTTGCCTGCCAGGATGAACTCTCTGCTGCTGTTGTGGCGGTGGTCTGTTTTTAAAAGCTCAGTATGGTTTTAATTAGTAGTTTTTCAACAGTAGGAGTTCGGGAATTATAAAAAATTTGCAGTTCTGCTGCTGCTACTGAATTGCTCCAAATTTAGATGAAAATGTTGGTCAATATTTTCGTTTTGTGCCTTTGATTCTTATGTCTATCCTTGTTTACAGGGAAATTATCTGGATTAACTTAAATTTTTCAAAGCATTTTGCAATTTTTTTGGCTGTATTTTAGTGGGTGGATTTGCAAAAATCCTAACATATGCCATGATTAAAAAGTCTTAAATATCATAATTGAGTGTATTGGGAACCATGCTGTGCCCTGTTTTTAGGTGGTTATTTTGGTTCTCTTGTCCATATGTAAATTGGAAGGTAAGACTTGCCTAATACAGAAAAAAAGTTTGATTATGATTAAATTTTCTAAACTATATAAAAGAGGTAACAAGATCCTTATAGTTAGTTCAAAATACTTTAGTTGATTTTTACAAATCCACTTATAATTTGAAAGTAAAAAACCTAATTTCCTGTGTTTTCCTTAAATATGAACACTAGGTTATTTTTCTAAATGATGAATTTTTATTGTTTTTTTAAACTCCTGCAGTGTTTTTTTTTCCCTAGACAATTTCACGTTCCAGTTTACAGATAGCTGTTACGATATCCAAACCTAATGTTTGTGGGAGCATTATAGAGAGGAGGGTGTAGTTATTTTATTTTTCAATAAAATAACTTTTAAAGTTTATTTATTTTGTAGAGACAGGGTCTTTCTGTGTTGCCCAGGTTGGACTCCTGAGTTCAAGCTGTCTTCCTGCCTCAGCCTCCCTAATAGCTGGTATTACAGGCATGTACAGGGTGTAGCTTTGTATTTAAAGTTGCCTCTAAAGAGTTGAGGAATTGGAGGCCAGGCGCGATGGCTCACACCTGTAATCCCAGCACTTTGGGAGGCTGAGGCGGGTGGATCACAAGGTCAGGAGATCGAGGCCATCCTGGCTAACATGGTGAAACCCTGTCTCTTCTAAAAAAAAAATACAAAAAAATTAGCTGGGCGTGGTGGCGGGCACCTGTAGTCCCAGCTACTGGGGAGGCTGAGGCAGGAGAATGGCGTGAACCCGGGAGGCAGAGCTTGTAGTGAGCCGAGATTGCGCCACTGCACTCCAGCCTGGGCGACAGAGCGAGACTCCGTCTCGAAAAAAGAATTGAGGGCTTGGATAAATACCCCAAGAACACCACTGTGGAGGTTAAAAGTAGACATTTCTTTTAGTTAAATGTTGTATGGAGAACTGAAGTTGAAGTTTCAGGTAGACTGGCATGGTACTTTGTTGGCATTCAGATGGCTTGTTTATATTTCACATGCTGCCAGGTACAGGCCTAAAGTTGTATTTTGGCCACATCCATCTGGCTCAGAGTGTTTTATTAGTATTCATAATTTGGTTGAAATAGTTCAGAGGAGCTGAATGACATGGAGAAACAAAAGTTACTTGAAAATGCTGTTGTTTCTCTAAGTGAAAAAGAGAAATACTGCAAGTAGCTGTTTTTCTTTTTGCCACTCAGATTAAACCAGTTTTCATACATTATAAGAGTTCTTGGCTGAATTCCTTTATTACAATGTATTTTGATATGGACATATGTCATGACTTGACACTTATTTGCACATCATGTCATTATGCCATGAGTCACTCGTTTCTATTGATGGTGACAATGACAGCAATTACACTTGTTTCTAGCATTGTGTTGGTTGCTCTGTGTATACCATAGCTAATCCTCCCAATAACCCTGCAAAGTTGAGATCCGTATCCTCATTTGTAGAAGAGGAAACCGATGCTCCGAGGGGTTATGTGCTTTGGCCAAGTTCACACAGGTCCTAAATAAAACGCTCTGTCTAAATCCAGTTTTTATGCATAATGTTTCTAAGTAGGACAGTTATACTGTATAAATTGCAGTGTTTTATTTGCTTTACTAACTAGCCAAGGTGAATTTTCACTGCTCACTGTAAGAAGTGCCCACTTTAATCCTAAATACCAAGACTATGATTAAGTGAAGTGTTTGGTGTAGGAAAGACCAGTCATGGTGACACCTTCAGCTGTTTTTGCTTTGGAGGTTTATGGATTGCATAGGTATATTGTATTCCTTCAAGCACCCCAAATAGTTTTTAAAAACACAGATTGCATTTTTACCCCTTTCTCTAGCTGTTGTCTTTCAAGTGTTTTTTAAATGACATATTTGTTGGTTTAAGTTTCTAATGAATATTTTCTTTCTGTTAGGTTTTATATTATTTTGGCATTCGTTTTGAAACCAAAAGAGCACAGTAAGACATTGCTTTTGCCTAACTCCCTCTGCAGTGCAGAGGATCGAGTTTAGGATTATAGAGCTCTTTCATTTTGTCTTATTGATGAGAAGCTTTAGCTTCCAGCTCTGCAGCACTGGTCTTGTGTTGAGACTGGGTTAACAGTCTGGTTGTTCCACCAATAAAAATACACATTTTAAAGTTTTCTTAAGCTGAGTGTTATAGACAATGAACATGCTTTTTAATTAATGTGTAGTCTAAAGATTAATTACAGAAACTGTAAGTGCAGTTCTGATTTGTTTGTGGATATAATTGAGTTACATCATGCTTGTTAGTCTTTTCAGCTTTAGGTGGTGACGTTTTGTTTTTTATTTGTTTTGCCAAAATGTTTATTTGCAGAGGTGGATAGCTTTTTTTTTTAACTTTCGTTTAAGAGGAATGCACGTGAACTATTTGAAGCAGTACCTTCTTAAGAGGTTTTGTTTGCTGATAAAGCTTCCTATTCTAGCTGCTCGACTCATGCCAGAGGAGAAGCATTAAAGGAGACCAGAAGGTGAAAAGAGTCACCCTAACCTATCCGTGTGTGCTCTTGAATTTTCCTAAGGAGGGGCACGCATTGATTTCCTCATTGTCTTTATGCCACAATAGATTCTTAGAATATGTATGTCTATATAAAATTTTTAAAACTGCTTGAGTTTGTAGCCAAATGTAATGTGGCTTTTTCTTCTTGGAACTTTTACTGAGAGTACTTTATTCGATTGTTAAGACTTAGTAAGTAGTGGCCAGGCGCGGTGGCTCACACCTGTAATCCCAGCACTTTGAGAGGCAGAGGTGGGTGGATCGCCTGAGGTCAGGAGTTTGAGAACAGCCTGGACAACATGGTGAAACCCTGTCTCTACTGAAAATACAAAAGTTAGCTGGGCGTGGTGGTGGCTGGAGCCTGTAATACTAGCTACTTGGGAGGCTGAGGCACAAGAATCGCTTGAACTCGGGAGGCGGAGGTTGCAGTGAGCGGATATCGCACCACTGCACTCCAGCCTGGGCAGCAGAGTGAGACTTTGTCTCAAAAAAAAAAAGATATAGTAAGTAGTTAACACCACCCCCAACCACCCAAACATACTGTAGGCAAGGCAAAACTGCAGTTTGTAATCTATGCTTTCAATTTTCAAAGGTCTTTAGCATTTTTCTCTCTGTTCTAACCTGTTCTGTGAAAAATAGGAGAAGGTAACTTTAAAAGATTAAAACTTGGTGCGTATATTAAGAAAATATCCTAAGGGATTCTGGGTAAGAGACTAGAAAATTCTCAGTGTTCTGGAGCATTTATTGTAGCTGCTTGCTATTCCTGCTTCTGTGGCCATGATCCTGAAATTTAAAAATATTTTGATGAAAGTTTTAATAATCTAGTCAACGTGTAGTTATTTTAGATGCTTATATATTAAAAGTACATACCATTTTTTATTTTTAACAGAATATTTGAATAGTTTCAGAGGCAAGAGATTTATTGTAATGAATAAGATAATGATACTGTGTGTGTGTGGTATATAAAAACAACACAGTTTATAAGATAAGAATATAACATCTAAAATACTGCTAATTTGATACTTTCATGACTTTCAATTTTATATGTTCTTGTTAGTTTAACCAGTGTCTGAATGATGAAAAACTAATTTCACTCTTAGTGAATTAGCTGTCTGTTACCAGTTATGGACAGTAGCAAAGGATTGACCGGTTAAAAAGAAAACTAATACAGCATTGCTTAGGCTAAAATTCCCCTGCCCTTTTTTTTTTTTTTTTTTTTTTGAAATTAAAACTACAGCGATAAACAATCTTTTTTCTTGTATTTATAATCCTACCTCTTGGGGCAGTCTTTTGTAGATTTCCTAAGACACCACATGCCACAAAAATGAAGGCAAACTGGTTTGTTCACCCATGTTTAGAACCCCAAAACGGAATTATGTGCAATGTTTGAAGTTGCAATGCCGTTTAGAATGGGCAACAATGCAGTTTCTGAGCCTTTTGTTATTCTTTTTACCATTTGGCCTCTCAGGTTCAGTTTTCATTCTGTTGCCAGTTTGAGATGTAGGATATGCCTTTCTGGTTCTGTTGGCTGCATTTTTGTCTTTCATGTGTGGGATTATCAGAACCTGCTTCTCTGAAATAAAGAGATTACTGGCCATAAGCAGAATGTCTAAGGGCCTGTGAGAAATGAGGGTTCCTACTGGCCACCTCTTGTCTTGGTACTTTTGCCATAAGGATGCTAATGTTGGTCATAGCTGGGTCCCAAGTCTTCTAACCTTCTGTAGCAGGTTTACGCTGTGGGCCAGCACCGTGATGATAATAGTTGTAGTTTTGATCTTTTATATGTGGAACAATCTCCTTGACTATTTACACACGATGGACTGTAATTTTTGTAGGATTAGCACTAATGTTGAAATTATAATTTCCCTCTGACATCCAAGAAAATAAGGAAAAAGTATCAATAATAATAATATCATATGTTGTCAGTGGTCTCAATCTTGGATTTTTGGACCAGGGCTTTAAGATTCCAAATCTACTTGATTTTAGGAATTTTGCTAATTGCTAAAGGTGTGATCCACAGTGTCCTTCCGTGGTTAGATGGGTCATGGGCATGTTTGATAACAAGATCAAATTTGAGTGGTAAGCTTAATACCTATTTTTAGTTGTTATAAATCCAGGAATTCAGGATAGAAGATAATGTAAATTACTGTCTGCATGCCAAGATAAAATTTGGGGTTGTAGTAGAGTGCAGAAAATAGTAAATCAAGAAAAAGTGATACTTATTCAATTTTTGTCTGACCCTTTTAAGTTTTAAAGACAGGATCCTATAAATCTCATGGGCGATTGTCAGAAAGTACATGGAATTGGTGAACTTTGCTTTCATAGCGAATGATTCTTGTGCTTCCCCTACCTTCAGTTTCTATGCTAAGCACAGTAAAAAAAAGAAAAAAAAACCTGCCTAAAAATTTTTTTTTAGTGGTTGGGAGTATACTGCTTGGGCTTCAGTGTTGCTTTTGCATTAGATGCAGATTGATCAGTACTTTGAAAATGGATAGCTTGTTTAAAATGAGCCTGGAGTGTGCGTGTGTGTTGGCTGGAGGGGAGAGGGGGAAAGTTGCTGACCCAGCTATACCTTGAGTGTTAGGAGATGTGCAGTATGCAGAATTTATTGTGATACACCAGAACATAGCCTTGGAATTAAGAGACCAGATTCACATACCAGCTCCACCAGTTAATCGCATTGTGACTTCGGATGGGTTACTCTCCATGTTTTGGTCTTTAATTTTCCTGTCTATAAAATGGGAATATGAGCTACCTACCCTACAGGGTTGCTGTGAGCATTAAGTGAGAACATTATAGGAACATTCCTGGCACACCAACCTTTGGTTCATCCCATTGTAATGGTGGGCACCAGCAGAATTCATTCTCTGGTAACTGCTGTTCTCTGGCCGGTTGGCACACTTCTAAAAAAAAAAAAATGAACAGTTTCACCTTCTTGTGTAACATGTTCTCTTAAAATCCATATATTTTCCTTTTGCATCGTGGAGTGAATTAAGTTGGTTTCAAATTAGGTAAGAGTAAAGGGCCTCTTTGGATCTGCACCTAAATAGCTACATCGTGGCACTAAGGAATTCTTCATGTGCAAGAAACCTGCTTCTCTCTTAAAAGCTGTCTTGTTTCACTGTTAACCAAACGAGAACACCTGTGGTGACATAGGTTGGTGCATTAGGTGACTCTTGGAATTTGATTTGTTCCATTTGCCTGGGCAGAAGCAAACACGTCTCACTGTTGGCTCGTGTTACCTTTATGTGGTCCAAAGCACTCATGACAGGATTTTATGTGAATGAATTTTTCTTAACATTTTCTTAGGTATTAAATTATCAGACAGCCCTGAAAGTAATTGTGTGGGAGCAGTGTCAGGGCTGTATATGACAGATTTTTTTTTAACAGTCTTTCTGGATGTGAAATCAGGAAAAAACCAAATGGACGAAAGGACCGTTTTCTTAGAAGGTGCTAATTAATTTGACGATACCCGTTTTCCGGGAAGAAATGTCCCGATCATCTGTGCAGCATCTTGACTGGGCTTTCTGAGGAGTTGCAGTTCTTTTTCAGCAATCGCACAGGTACATTCCTTCTGTTGATGCACAATGCTTGTACAAACTCACAGCTTAACTTTGTGATAACACAGGAGTCCCTGACCCCCAATGTTGTCTACCAAATGTTGTGTTTACGTCCGTTTGTGACTGGGGAGAAGGGCCTTAGGTGTTAGTTGATACTCAGAAGTCTCCTCTCTGAAAGATTAAGAACCACCACAGTGAACCAGTATGTTCAGTTTTCAAACTCAAGCAGAGACAGTTAGAAGCAATAAAATCAGTAGGTTACAGACTTCAAAATTGAAATACACTCACAGCTTACACTGTTAGAGCATTAGTATATGCTGCTGTGGACGTGAGTGAGTGAATGACAGAATTCTCTCAAACTTCTGTCTTCATTGGACTTGTACATTTTTATAATAATATCTGGGTGGGATCCTGTGAATCAGCGGAGAACAAATGAACAAAACAAATGGATGAATTAGGAATTGTTAGTGGAAGCAGAACGCCATTGTCTTCATATGAAGGAACATATGCTGACAATTTAGATTTGTAGGCGTGCACTTTCTGTAATTTGTTTAGTAGCATCTGTGGATACTCCTTACAATCGATTCCATTTATTGAGTCTGTGCCAGGCACTGTGTGGCATTCGTTTTGTGCATTACCTCATTTACTTCTCTTTGACGACAGTATCCGATCAGTATTACCAGTATATATCAGGGCTGGTTCCCATCTGCCTCGAATGGGATTATTTCTTGTTAATCAAATCATGGCCCAAGGGCCGCGCAGCAGCGTTTCATGCTATTTCACTTTTATGGGTTTCTGTTTTTGAGGACCAAACTTACCTTGAGGACCTACTTTATTCTGAGTGCCACCACCACACTGGGGAAGGGGACAAGAGCCTAGCCCACTGTCTCACCTCAGTTAGGGTCAGCTCTTTGCAGGGAGCACAAGTAACCTTGGAGACACAGGAACCTGCTGGGAGCAGGTGAAATGAGTGCGTAGGTTGAGAGACCCTTTCCACCAGCCACTGGACGCTGGCCTAGGAAGGACTCCTGTTTGAAGCCCTAGTCCTCTGTGAGCCTTCCTCCCAGGTTCAATTTGTTCCCTGTGGGCATTACTTTACCCCTATATTGGCAAAAAATACAAAAGCCTCAGCTCAAGGACAATGTGGGATAATCCTTGGAGACCAGCACCAAGGAAGATTGCGTGCTTCTGAAAGGCTCCATTCTCAGTGCCAGAGCCTGTTAGCAAGGCCAGGTCCACAGCACGCGCTCCTCAGGCTTCCCGGCTTTACCTGGCTCCCTTGGTGGATGGTACTTTACATCCTCCCCTGCGATTATGTGGATGATGTGTCGGTCCCTAAGTGCTCATAGAGGCACAGCTGCAGGCAGGAGGTGGCCGGGGCACAGTTGAGATCTTCCACAGCAGTGGGATCTGGTTGATCAGCAACAGTGGAGCTGAGTCTGAAAACCTGTGCTGGAATAAAAGTGCCTCATTTCATGGTGGGCCAAGTGATTATGTAGCTTAATATCTCTGTAAATGCTCTTGTTTTTATAAACCTCTGCTAAAATGTGGCATATTCAAATGCCGTTGCTTAATCTTTGCATTTTTAAGAGAAGCAAAATAAAAGTTGAGGTAAGAATGATGATCACAGCCAACTGCCAAGACATCGACCCTTAGGTTAATACCGGCAGGCATTCAACATGATTGTTTAAATTTGATATTTGATTTAAATAATGATGGGTATAATAACCAAGTGCGGTGAACAGGAAAAAGAACATGGGATATGTGGCTGTTTGGAAAGAGGAAACAGATTAATTTTTTGTTTGAAGTGATGATCTGTAGCATAGAATTGAAAGATGTCTACCAAAAGGTTAACAGGGGTAACTTGAATGCTAAGCATTTTTGCCTATTTAATAGTATCTGTTGTATTTTTAATCCCTTTAAAGTCTTTATAACTGTGTGTCCATGGTGGGTTTGATGTTACTGGGGATCGTGGTTTTTTTCCTGAACGGTTTTCGTGAGTCGTACGGGTAGGCAGTAGACAACAGAGAAACACTTGAGCAGTACTTTTTGCCGTCCAGGCCAAGTAGAAAGTAGAGGCTTTTTCCAAATAGCACTTGTAAAACTGCGTATTTTACAAAATTTTAAAATGTTATATTTTATCTCAACCAATAAAAACATTTTCAATTATCTCAGTAATTTTACTTTTGTTGGCATTTTCTTTATGAAAAATCATGTATTCACTTTTTGTGTGTAATATAACCAAGTGCTCATCTGAGAAAATACAATCAGATAGAAATATCATACCCTTATCAATACTCTCTCACTGGGAGCCACCTGCCAAAATCTGAATGTATATCCTCTTGATTTTCCTTAAATTTATCTCTGTGGATACACATCATAACCTGATTTGATTAATTAGTCATGTGGCTTGACCATTGTTCATATGGGCATTTCTGTAACCAAATGTGAAGAATGAATTTTGAGTGTTTTCATTGTATCTTGTTTCATATTTATGTCAAATTTTTACTCCTTGAAAATATTTTAAAACAATGTTGTAGTTAATTCATCAAGATGCAGTATTGTAAAATTTGTCATGGGCTTTAAAGGGGGAAACATGATTTTCTTCTCAGCTGAGAGTAAGCAATTCTCGAGGGTGTGGCTGTCTCTTCTGTTTTCAGGGTTGCCAGGCACTGGAAATGCACCTCCTCTACAACACCTCCCACTTTGGTTTTTTCGGCCACGGGGGGCTGAGTCCATAACTTGAATTAGGTTCTTTATTTTGTAGTTGCCTCTTCACTATTTATATGTAAGGTTTTCAGATTTTAGGTTTATTTTTCAGGCTACTAAAAAAACATGAGAAAGAAACCTAGAAATTGATTATGAAGTAGAACAGGTCAGCATCTTGTTTATATTTAATTATTCTCCCAAAACATTTTGTTCATGCCACAACACTTTTTGAGGCTCCAAAGAAGGTAAGGAAACTTAATGCTTTCTTATCTTGAATTTGGTGAAGTTTGTTTGGGAAGCCCTTTCTTAAGATGTGGAATTATCCGGTCAAAACCACTGAAAGCCTTTTTCTGACAACATAAAAGCTCGGACTCCCTTCCGATGGGCCTTTGCTGTTCTCCCATCAGCCTGACATTTGGAAGAGTTAGGGGAGCCTGCAGCCTCCACAGCTGCAGAGGCTGTGCAACAGCCCCCCTGGTGGGAAGCAAGCATTTCAGGAATTTATACTGCAATCTGCAGAACTGCAAAATCTAAAACTTTTCCATTGTTTCTGTTGGAAGCGAAACCTAGAGTTGCATTTTAATACCATGAGCTCCTTAAAACCAGAGAGGTTTTATTTTTATAATTTGCCTCCAGGATTACAGATAGTTCTTGGTGAGTTTAACTGCAGAAAAAGATTTGAAATTATGCCAAACGAGCTTAACAGAATTTTTTACTGTCAGATAAGTTTCAAAGTTATTTTAAGTGAAAAAGGAAACTAGAAAATGCATGGCATGTTAACTTTTATAAAAACTAACTGTTGCAACGTCTTACTACTTCAGATCTGTGGGGCTTGCTTTGCCACTGATCGCACCTTGACCAGTTGTAACAGCCACTTGTGATCCTCTGATAACCACACCCACCCCCCTGCGAACCTTTCTGAAAGCATTTCTGGTTGAGGCACACTGGTGCCCCCATCAGTCCTTCTGCCCAAGTCTCCCAGTTCTTTTGTTAATGACATTTGGTGACTTCCAGAGTACCAAGTCATTCTCTTACATTAAAGCATACATTAAGAATATTGAAATGAACTGTTAATTCCTTATGGAAAACTTAATTTTAGGTATCCATTTCCAGCTTCTCTCTTCCTCTCTATCATCAACCCAACTGCAGAACGTTAAACTACTAGGCACATATGCAGCAGAGCTGAGGTCTAATTCCAGTCGACCTTCACCATCTCACACATAGCATCACTTGGCTATTCTTTTGTTTTTTTGAGATGGAGTCTGTCTCTGTCACCCAGGCTGGAGTGCAGTGGCGTGATCTAGGCTCACTGCAGCCTCTGCCTCCTGGGTTCAAGCGATTATCCTGTCTCAGCCTCCTGAGAAGCTGGGATTACAGGCACGTGCCACCACGCCTGGCTAATTTTTGTATTTTTAGTAGAGATGGGATTTCACCATGTTGATCAGTCTGGTCTCGAACTCCTGACCTCGTGATCTGCCTGCCTCGGCCTCCCAAAGTGTTGGGATTACAGGCGTGAGCCACCGCACCTGGCGTGCACTTGGCCATTCTTAAGATAACAACTTTGCCATTATCCACTGATTCCCCTTCCTTACCAACACAATCTATTACAGATGGTAATTTTTAAAAATTTTATAGGAGTCATTTAACATGTACTTAACATGTACTTTATACTTTTCTCCTCCCAGTTAAGCCTTTTCATCTTGCTTTGAGAACTCTAACTTTACTCCAAACCAGATGTATCCTGAGTGATACTAGTGCCACAGCTGGCCTGCTGTCACAAAAGACACCTTTGACTTTGAAAAATTTGAAAGGCTGTATATTATAATGCATTGCTCATTCTTACCTGAAGTGCAGGTGACGGAGATGACCTTCAAGGCTCTTTTTGCTCCAGAGTGTTCTGGTTCTTCTCTCAGCCTTGAGCATAGTGAGTTCAACATCTACCCTGTTCCTTAGGGTCTGTGCCCTCAGCTTAGTCATATGCTTTTGTGAAAGCCTTTCTTCAACCTAGTGTGAAAACATGGTTCCAGTCTTCAGTTTCCTAGGAAGGCCCTCTTATCTAGGGGCAGGAAGAAAAGGGAGACTCTGCAAAAGGGTGAGATTCTAGATGGTAGTGTCTTAAGGCTGGGAGGAGGAATTCTAAGAATGAAAGAAATACCAGGTTGTCAAATGTGAAGGAGAAATGGGGCAAATAAAGCCTGAAGCACTGTTGGGTTTTGTAATTATGGTATTAGTGATAGCCATGGGAATTGGATTCCTGTAGAGTGGGTGGAAATTCAGTTGCAAGGATGAAGGACTGATGGAGGGCAGAGGAACTGGAGGCATCAGGCACAACCCACCTTGGTGAGTTGGTATCAGCCCTGTTGGGAAGCCCGTGTCCTCGATGACCGTTCATGGTACAGCTGTGGAAATCTCCCAGTTGGAGTCTTGTCTGATTTGGAACCAACTGTGAAGCTCCCCAAGTGAAGATCGGATGGACCTAACTTGTGTACACAGATATTTAATTCTGATTTTATCCTTCAGAGTTGGATAGCTCCCCAGTGAGGAGGCAGCACATCTAGAGTTACATATAGTTTTAAATTTAATTCATTTAAATCATCAGATGCATGCGCCTTCACTGTTGTGATGAATTTTTCATGTAACTTGAGCAAGGCTCCCAGAATTTTGCATTCTCTCTACTGCCTGAACATTTTACGGTGAAACATTATTCTCTAGAATTTCCTAGTGTGTCTGTCCAGTTTATTAGGATAGTAGAACATAGTCCAGACCTAGGTTAAATTTTTCATGTGATGCTTTAGGCAATTTTAATTTTGTAACTCATATCCCAGGCATCAGCAGTGTAACGCTATACGTAGTCTTAGCAAATAGTCATTATGGCTATTGAATGTCTTTGTATGGTAACTATTTCACTACAAAATCCAGTTTTATTGATACTATTCAGTGGTGAATCATACTTGTTCAGATCAGGGTTCTGTGCTGTTGACTTGTTTCTGGCCCAAGATAAAATAGAAATAAAAGCATTCCAATTTGATTGTTGCCTTTTTTTTTTTAACAACTATAAATGCAGTTCAAGTCTTTGTTTTGTTTTTGAGACATTCTGTTGCCCAGGCTGGAGTGCAGTGGCACGATCATGGCTCACTGCAGCCATGACCTTCTGAGGTCAAGTGATCCTCCCACCTCAGCCTCCCAAGTAGCTGGCACCACAGGCATACACCACCACGCACAGCTAATTTTTTCTATTTTTTCTTTTTTTGGTAGATACAGGGGTTTCACTATGTTGCCCAGGCTGGTCTTGAGCCCCTAAGCTCGAGCAGTCTGCCTACCTTGGCCTCCCAAAGTGCTAGAATTACAGGTGTGAGCCACTGTGCCTGGCCAATGCAAGTCTTTATGCAACTTGTTTCACTTGCCCTTGAAACCAGTGAAATAATGGATGTAGAGTGCTTTGTAAAATAAGGTATGCTGCTGGATGCCGTGACTACATCTGTAATCCCAGCACTTTTGAGACGCCAAGGCAAGAGGATTGCTGAGCCCAGGAGTTCGAAACCAGCCTGGACAACATAGCAAGATCTTGTCTCTACAAAAAAGAAACGAAATTTAGTCAGGCATGGTGTCACATGCTTGTAGTTTCAGCTACGTAGGAGGCTGAGGCAGGAAGGATCACGTGAGCCCAGGAGGTCAAGGCTGCAGTGAATCGAGATCATGCCATCGCACTCTAGCGTGAATGACAGAGTGAGAGACAGAGTAAGACCCTGTCTCAAAAGAAAAAGTATGCATATTAAGTCATTATTGATATTAAGAAGTAACTATAAGAGAAAGATCATTTTTAACATTTTGTCCTTGAGTTTTTTTTTTTTGAGACAGAGTCTCGCTCTATTGCCCAGGCTAGAGTCCGGTGGCGCGATCTCGGCTCACTGCAAGCTCCACCTCCCGGGTTCATGCCATTCTCCTGCCTCAGCCTCCCAAGTAGCTGGGACTATACTACAGGCGCCCACCACCATGCCCGGCTAATGTTTTTGTGTTTTTAGTAGAGACGGGTTTCACCGCATTAGCCAGGTTGGTCTCGATCTCCTGACCTCATGATCTGCCCACCTCGGCCTCCCAAAGTGCTGGGATTACAGGCGTGAGCCACCGCGCCCGGCCTTCTTTTTTTTTTTAAGGTGGAGTTTTGCTCTTGTAATTCAGGCTGGAATGCACGATCTCGGCTCACTGCAACCTCCACCTCCCGGGTTCAAGTGATTCTCCTGCCTCAGCCTCCCAAGTAGCTGGGATTACAGGTGCCCTCCACCATGGCTGGCTAATTTTTGTATTTTTAGTAGAGGTGGGGTTTCACCCACCATGTTGGCCAGGCTGGTCTCGAACTCCTAACCTCAGGTGATCCACCTGCCTCGGTCTCCCAAAGTGCTGGGATTACAGGCATGACCCACTGCTCCTGGCCCTTGAGTTTTCTTTCTGGCTTTACAGCTACTGTAGTCGTGTGGCATTGGGCAAGTTATTTCACATCTCTGCCCTTTGGGTGTCTCCCTTGTAAAGTGATTTATGCGTTGGGACTTTGGGGGCTTCTAGCAAAATTGATCCATTAAGTGGTAGGGGCATCAGTTTTACAATCAGGGCACAGTACAGGCCCAAGAATGAATATACTACATAGGTCTTATTCTCAGCAACTAAGTACACAGTTAAACATTATTTTTGGCACATGAGCACCTTGATGCAGTAGATAACTGCTGTTTTCCTTCTGTTGTATTCAATTTCTCATCTTGATGTATTCATTTCTTTTCCTCATGCACATAGTGTTCTCCTGTCCCTCTGCTGTTCTTTGTCATCATTTCCATTTCACTTTCCTTGTGTTTCATTCCTCTTTCTTGTCTAGACCAAGCGGAGCAGCCAGCTGGCAGTAGCGCCCTGTAGGACCCCCAGGACCCGATGGTAAGTGCACTTGTGTGCTTGCCAGGCCTCCCAGCGTCTCCTGCTCCTCTGCCTCACAGAGAGAAGCTCACAAATGCCGTCTCCCCTCTGTAAATGTCCTTATGGGTTTGGTTTTTTCTTTTAATTTGATGACAATATAGGACAGAAATCAGGTGTCAGAAGAAATCAGTACTGGTTTAAGGAAAATGTAGCAGGTTCCACCACCTGTTGCTGCAATATTCGGCGGTTGTGAGGGACACCAAGCATGTGTATGTGTGGGCAGGAACCCTGGTTCTGCTTTCTGTTCTGCCATAGACTAATTAGTTCCCCTCTGGCCCTGGCCTTCACTTTCTCCCATAAAATTGAAGGCAGGACAGGTGATTTCAATAGCCCCTTCATCTCTAGTCCAAGGCCCTCACGACGAGACTGAACTTAACAGATGGTTCTCATGAAGATTGAGAACACTGTTCCAGGTGTCAGATAATCTCAATTCCATCGATGAATGATAGACTCCTGGTAGACTCATTTCCTTGATAAACTAAGTGTGTTGGTATTCACCAAATTTAGTTTGGTGGTAAATTTAGTTCTTCATCGCTCCATTTTTAGAATTGGCTTATTAGTGTTATTCAAGTACTTTTTGTAATTTTTAATACATGTATAGACTGTCGAGTTTCATATGTCTTTAGTGATCCAGAAATGCATTGATCTAGTCCAGTGGTTCTTAACCTGGGGAAATCTTCTCCCCGGGGGACATCTGGCCATGTCTAGAGACTTTGGATTGTCACAATTAGAAGGGGGGTGCCACTAGCATCTAGTAAATAAAGGCTACAGGTGCGCTTAAACATCTTCCAGTGCATCAGACAGCCCACCCCACAGACATGGATTATCTGGCCCAGATGTCGTTCATGCTGCGGTTGAGGCGCCTTGGTACCCTGTAGCGGTCTGTGGCGGGATACCCTCCTTCGTCCTCTGATAGGATACTGGAGATGTACCTACTGCAAATGGCTTCTCCTCACAGTGGATTAGGTTTCCAGGGTCATGGCTTTTAAAGAGGACACCTGGAGAGAGAAAAGGGAGTTCTCACTGATTAGGTTTTGTTTGTCCAAAAAAGGACATTTGACATTTAGTATCAGCTAGGTGCTCTAATGTTCTTTTAGGTAGGGAATAAAACTTAAAATAGCACTTTACATTTTAGACGGTTATGTGATTTCATTTTGAGTGCATCTTTTTGAGTACAATCTTAAGATTGTACTTCCTTTTGTTAAAATATAAATCTAGACATTTTACTTATTTAATACTCTATTTACATACAGAATAGTGTACTTTGCTTTTTATATGACCTACAGACTGGGTTTGTATAGCACTGGGGAGGTTGTAGAAAAATCTTTGCATTTCTTTTGCAAGTGACTGTATTACAAGAAATTGACATCTGTTTTTCTATTAAATTTTACAATGTGGCCCTTCTTTAAATGTATGTAAGGTTTATGCAAGGAGTGAAGGTTTAGATTACACCTCTCCATTTAAATTTATTTTAAAAGCTCATACTAAGTAAGTACTAGGTAAATGATCAGTAAAAAAAAGGCCACATTCCTTGGCCTGTTTGGGGGTACCTGAGGGGTATGTCTTATAAAAATGTCATTGTTCGGATTCAGGGAAAAAGGTTTCTGAATATGATTTTTGAATCTGTGGGCTACGCCAGGAACTCTCTCTTCACATGGTAATAAAAGAAGCCATGAATTTCCTCACACATCAGTTGCAGCACAGAGAAGTTATGTCAGTAGTCATTTATATTTGCATTATGGATGTGGGTGGGCAATAAGCATTTTGTTTGCTCTTAGTAATCTAATACGGGCTGAGCATCATACACAGGCAGAACTAGCTTATGTCATAAACATAAGAAAACTGATGGAAGGAGGTAGAATCCAAATTCCCTTAAACAAAACTGGATCCCTGAAGAACCTTTGTCATTATCTGATTTAGACAAAATGCTGTTAAGTTGACAAAGGGAGAAAGAGTCGCAAGAGGAGGTTATGCCTGTGGAAAGGTACTTAGATGTTTGTGCCCCTTATGGAGGGGATTGGCTTATAATTCTTCACCTGGAGACGCATGTTGGTCATCTCCATGCAGATCCTTCACTCTTGTTACCACCAGAGTGTGGTCCCAGTGAAGTGTGTGCTCTTTTCTTGAGTTCCATTTTAAGTGCCTTTGGAAATGAATGGATAGACAGGCTATCAGGAATTTATTTGCTCAAACCCTTACAAATGTAGTGGCAAAAACATCGGATTTCCTATGCGCTGAAGAATTAGGTATGTAGGCCGGGCATGGTGGCTCATGCCTGTAATCCCAGCACTTTGGGAGGCCGAGGCAGGTGGATCACGAGGTCAGGAGATCGAGACCATCCTGGCTAACACGGTGAAACCCTGTCTCTACTAAAATACAAAAAATTAGCCAGGCCTGGTGGCGGGCACCTGTAGTCCCAGCTACTTGGGAGGCTGAGGCAGGAGAATGGCATGAACCGGGGAGGCGGAGCTTGCAGTGAGCCGAGATTGCGCCACTGCACTCCAGCCTGGGTGACAGAGTGAGACTCCGTCTCAAAAAAAAAAAAAGGTGTTTAAAATGGTATTTTAGAATTTGCATTTTAAGACTAACAAGCAAAATGACTGTTAAGGTTGTGTCTCAAATTTTTGTCAAAATCTGGTGCTGTTTTTTAGGATTTGTTTTTGCTTTGTATTGTGCTTGATGTTTCTACTTTTAATCTAGATGTTTTCAATGATGCTATTTTATGTCTCTGACCTCATTTTTGTCTGTTCACATTTTTAGCTAATTATGCTTCCCGGTAGTGATTCTCTGTTATGGAGTATATAACTTTACGTGTGTATAGCAGCTTTAAGTCGTTTTTAGTTTGATTTTACTAATGCAGAGGTAAAAGGTGTCAGAGGCTTGTAGTTCTGGAAGCTGGTGGAGGTTTGTCTGCGGGAGAGCAGTGGAGAAAAAGGAGGATTGTTAGGGAAGAATGGGGATCTGTCTGGATCTGAAGACTGAAACACCAGCTTCCAGAAAAATAGAAATCTGGTAATTAAAAAATGTAAAAGAAAAGTTACAAATTCTGCTTCAATCCTAAAGAAACTGGGCTTCTGACTTCTTTAGTATTATTACTCCTATAGATAATTGTTTCTTACCTTCATGACTTTAGTTCCGTTGTTCCAGCTTATCAGAACAATGTTGCAATTTAATCTTACCTTGTAAACGTATGGTATCACTTGGAATGCAGTCGGTGTTTCTGAATTCCATCCTCTGAATTGTTAATGAAATATTGACCTGGACTGGACCTCCAGTCAGATCCCTTAGGGCTCTCAGAGTGCCATGCTGGTGGACAGTGAATTATTCATAATTACTCTGCATTTGGTATTTGAGCCATTGTGAATGTGTATCTTTTGAAATTCAGCAGAATCTCTGCTTCTCTTGTTTTGCTTCCAACAATTATGGATAATCATGTCTTAGCTAAAAGGGCCCCAAGTTATAACATACTGTTTTTCTCTAATATGCTTCTTACAAATAGCCAATCCCTATTAGCTGTGTGGCATTGAAATTCAATGCTATTACTAATTTTCCTTTGACATCAATAGTAACGTTACCTCATAATTTGATAGTCATTATAGCTATGAAGGGAACTAATGCCCAAGATTCTCAAAAATGCAAGATTGATGTGTTTCTTTCTTTTCCCCTCTGTCATAATTTACTTATATAACAGAGTATTTACAGTCATCATTCATTCCTTTCTTTAGGAATCCAAAGTGGTAATTGGGCAGGAATATACAGTGTTCTTGATTGGATTAATAATTGTCTTTTCAGTAATTCAGAATAACACATGAGGGAATGAAAGAATGAATGAATAAATAAAAAAGAATGAATAAATTAAAAAAAATTGTGTTTCAGGGAAGAAAAAATCCCAGGAAAATAAAAACAAAGGAAACAAAATCCAAGACATACAACTGAAGACAAGTGAGCCAGATTTCACCTCTGCAAATATGAGAGATTCTGCAGAAGGTAAGCTTGCGATATTGGCCTGGTCTGAATTGGGTGTCTATGTACCCAGTGAATTTAACTTTGTATCTCTTTCTGTTGTCCTTCTGAGAATCATTTAAGATCTTTACGAGGTTAAACAGCAGAAAAGCTGCCTAAATTTAATATGGTAAACTGAGCCTTCTATATGCTACCTTCCCTTCAAACAATTGTGAAAGACTTTTCTTCTTAAAAATGAACTTGTTCCCTTGTTAAAATAAAATGAGACCAAGTGTGGTGGCTCACGCCTGTAATCCCAGCACTTTGGGAGGCTGAGCCAGAAGGATCTCTTGAGGCCAGGAGTTTGAGACCAGCCTGGGCAACATGTGAGACCCTATTTCTACAAAAGAAAATAAAATAAGAAAATTCACTAAGATGATGGCATGTGCCTGTAGTCCTAGCTACTTGACAGGCTGACGTGGGAGGATCACTGGTGCCCAGGAGTTTGAGGCTACATTGAGCTGTGATCCCCCCACTGTACTCCAGCCTGGGTGACAGGGCGAGACACTGTCTCTAAAAAAATAAAAATAATGATAATAAAATGAAACATATGATTGCATTTAAAAATAGCATAAAGTTCAAAACCATCAAAAAATAGTGATAGCAAGGACATGAGGAGGCACCTGGGGTGCTCGTTGTTTTCTATTACTCATCTGTGGAATGGTCACATGGGTATATATATTTAGTGAAAATTTTATCTTGCTATATACTCAACTATTTGTACACTTTAATACATGTATGTTTTATACTTCAAATTAAGCATTTACTTACAGTGTCAAACAAGACTTTGATTTTTGTATAACAGAACAAAAAGTGTACAGAATGAAGTGTGTTTATGTTTCTTGTTAGAATTTAAATTCTTATTTTCTCTCTTCGTGTTTCTCCCCTTAAAATTTTCTCCTTTATAGTCCCTCTGATGATAATATTCTAGGCCTGTCATGACGTAGGAATCCAACCAAGAGGCATGGATTGAAAGTTAATCAGAAAGACAGCTTGCCCTGTGCTCATTGCAGTTGGGCCGCCATATTGAGACTATTGATACAGAAGGGAAGGAGGTGTGTCTTAATTTGCCATGGGCAAATTTTTGCAGATTGCAGCTTACTTGAGTTGTTTATAGTGACCCAAGTAGGCAAATTTCAGAAGACAGGTTTGCGACTCTTTTAAGAAATATTTGTAGAGGAAAATAACCAAAATATTTTGGATGCCTTTCATAACCATTTTTAAGCACTGTTTGTGATGATAACATTCATAGAAGATTATAATTTTCTGTGCCATTTTATGAAACAAGAATAGTCAAGTTCATTTCCCCAGAGTCTTAAAACCCAGTTCTGCCTCCTCATTGCAGGTGTGCCGAGAGGTTTTTTGAACAACAAAAATTACTAAGGAACCTCACTACCTTTGGTGGTAGAATTAGAAAACAGATTCAGCAGTCATCTACTCCCCTTCAGTAATTCAAGGCAATTATTTTTCTCCTGATACATCATCAGGTCCCATGAAAAATGACACTTGCTGGCCCGGCGCGGTGGCTCATGCCTGTCATCCCAGCACTTTGGGAGGCTGAGGCGGGTGGATCACAAGGTCAGGATATCGAGACCATCCTGGCTAACATGGTGGAAACCCCGTCTCTACTAAAAATACAAAAAAATTAGCCAGGCGTGGTAGTGGGCACCTGTAGTCCGGGAGGCTGAGGCAGGAGAATGGTGTGAACCCAGGAGGCGGAGCTTGCAGTGAACCGAGATCATGCCACTGCACTCAGCCTGGGCAACAGAGCGAGACTCCATGTCAAAAAAAAAAAAAAAAGAAAAATGACACTTGCTCTTTATCTCCCAGTATGTGGCACAGCTGGTCAAAGTGGTGTCGTAGGCTTCCCCTGAATGTTCTGCGTTGTCCTCAGCAAATGGTCTATACCATGAGCAAACAGTTCAGACTCTTCTTTGTGCTCCCAAACCTCCCTTTATGTTCAGAACTCCACAGACCACGTAAAGTGCGTGGACCCACTCTGGCATGGGCCGTGCTTGTTAATGGAGCTGTGCAGACTTCGGTTTACATTACTTTGGACAGTTTTATATCTGGGATTGTTTACCAGTCTTGGGGAAAGACATTTTTTTCCCCATCAAAAGAAGCCACAGATTTTGACTGAAAATGAAGTCTATTAGGAAATTTCTGAGCCTTAGAGTTGCATTTTCTGTTGTCTCATTTCAACTCCTTGGCAGTATTCTGGGTCTCTATTGACAATGTCTTTGAAAAGAGAGGTAGCTCCTAATTTGAAATACGTTACTACCGTCGAATGACTGGTTTCCCACTTTGTGGAAAGCTCATGGAATTTATGAAATTAGTCTCGGGGGAGAGAAGGCTGTTTCTGTTCGGAAACAGAAACCTCATTGCTAGTAAATGTAGTAGCAGATGGGAAACAGTAATTCCCGATATTCCTGGGAAACAGCAAGGGGGCTAGGACTGAATAAGTGAGCTTGTATGAGTAATACCTGGCATTGACCTCTTCCCCACTGTATCCACGCAGTCCCCATGAGCAGTAGCAGGCCTCTCAGATCGTGAGGGTCTGGCTGCTCTTTTCTGCCTCCACTGCCTCTTCCCCTTTCCTTCTTAGCACAGCAGCCAGCATCTCCATTCTCATTCTGCTCTGCCAGTCTTGCTCCTCGGCCTCCAGTGATGACCTTCCCCCATCCCTTCACCCACCCTACAGCCGAATCTCCCAGATGGCAGTCTCCTGCTTTCAAATACCTTCAATGGCTCCCCACTGTCCCCAGATAAGTCCACATTAGTTTACAGTGTTCTCTGTGTTTTGATTCTTTTCTGCTTGCTTTTCCTCTTCTGTCCTTAATTCTTGTGTTCTTCAGGTTCAGTCTGCTTAGTCCTTTCTCTAAGAAGCCTTTCCTGATTATGACATGAGATGCTTCCGTACCCCACTCACTTCCATAAACACAGCCATTAATGTTCTGTAGTTTCGTTGCCTTCCTGCTTGTGTGTGGCTTCTATTAAAGTGAAGCTCTCTATGGGTAAGGATCTTGACAGTCTTGTTTACCTAGTACTGGCAGATAGTGGGTGGTAAGTCAGTATTTGCAAGTGATTGGGGGAACAGCCAGGTAATGTAGCCTGGAGAAGAAGCCAGAATAGCTCTGCCTCCTCCGTGGAGCCTTTCTTAACTCTCCTAGTGCCTGCAGTAGAGGGGCCCGCTTCTGCAGTGCAGCAAGTGGGACTGTCGTGACAGCAGCATTGGGGACCATTCCTACTAGCACGAAACCGCGATTACAGCTTCTGTCTTTAAGAATCCCCTGTTGTCCCAGTGTTTTCTTCCAGTCTCTTCTCCATTTCTTTTTCTTTACAGGTAAACTTGAAAGAGTGGCTAATAGTCTCCCTGTCTCTCCATCTCCTTCCAGTCTCTTAGGAACTCTGTTAGACATTTGTCCCCACTACTCCACTTGCTGTCACAATCACAAGACCTCTGCCTTGGCAGATGGAATGTTCCATTCTCAGTCCTCATTTTATCTAACCTATCAGGAGTTCTGGACACAGCTGATCATGCCCTCCTTGAAGCAGTTTCTTTACTTAGCCGAAGGGCCACCACTCTTGGTTCTCCGGACACCTCACTGGCCTTTCCCCCAGCCTCAGTCGGGGAGTCATCTGGGACACAATCCTCTCATCCCTCTTCTGCCTGCGCTCACTTGCCAGGTGACCTCATCCAGTCCAGTGCTCTGAATACCTTCTCTGGCCTTTTCTAGGACTTTGAAATTTCTAGGCCAGCCTCTTTGTTGAATTCCAGATTCATATAAAGCTGTCTACTTAATATATTCACTTGGATGTCTATAATCAGGTACCTTAAACTTTAGCACGTCTGAAGTAAGCTTTTGATTTCCCCCACAACCTGCACGTGCACACAGACCACAGTTGCTTCTCTTGTGGTCTTCCAACATTTTATTAGCCAGGATTATCGCAGTTCCGTGGAATCTCCTCTTCTCTCTCCCCACAGCCAGTCAGCAGGCACGTTGTCAACTTCATTGCCAAAATATATCCAGAGCACTTGTAGTCCCGCCCTGCTGCCACCCCTGTGCCACCATCCTGCCTCTCCTGGAGGATGCAGTGGGCCCCATCTTGTCCATCTGCCTCCACCCTTGTCACCTAGGGTTCACTATCTTCCTTGTAGTAACCAGAGTGATTCTCTTGAATACAAGTCAGATTATATATTTCTGTTAGATCTTTCTGGTAGCTCCCTGTTTTCACTCAGAGTAAAAGCCAGCAGCCTGCAGGGGCTTGTGTAAGTAGGCCCCTGTTTGCATCTCTAGTCTTACCTCCTGCCCTCACTTTGCCCAGCTTCCCCACCTCACCTCACTGACGTCTTTGCTGTTCTTTGAACGCATCTAGTATGTTCTTGACTCATCGCTTATGCATTTTGAGGGTTCCTCTATCCAGTAGGGCTCCTCCTCCCACCTCCCCTCCCCAATATGTGCATGCCTCATTTTCCTTAGGTCTCTCCTCCACTGTCACCTTCTAAGCAAATCCTTCCCTGACCGCCTTCTACCACCCCTCAGGTGGGCTAGGCCTAGGGACTCTGAAGTGACTGCAGATTTCTGTTCCCTTCAGTGAGATGCTCCTGAGTTTTTAATAACTTGGCTGGGCTTAGAAGAGATGATCTCCAAAGATTGTCTAGCTCGAAAAACTTGTGATTACATGATTCTGGAAAATGTTCTAGCTTCTGAGTATAACGTTTTAATTAAGAGAGAGAGAGAGGATCATTTACTCCAGACAGACTTCCAAGGATCTAACCTGGTGATATGTCTGGTAAAGAACTGTTTCCAGTTTGGAATCATGAGAAATTAGAATTTACAACTACTCCTAAAATGTAGTATTGACTACTCCAACACAATTTTAAACACTACAGTTTCTGTAAACAGAGTTGTATCTATGTGCAACTAAACACAAAACCCCACTCCACATGGACATCCTTGTCTGTTGCGTTCGTGTATGTATCCTCACTGCCGGGAATATCGCCTGGTACGTAGCTGGTACTCTAAATACTTGTTGAATGAATGGATGAATGAAATGGATTCATATCCCATACAACTTTGTCAATTAAGTATATAAAGTAGAAGTAATTTATTGTTCATCATCATCTCCCTTATGTTTTAGGTGGTAAGAGAAATAACTTGAATCATTCAAATTGTTCACCAAGTAGCTGGTTTCCCATGCTTCACTTCCATGCTTCTGTTTCCATGTGCTTTCTAGGTCCTAAAGAAGACGAAGAGAAGCCTTCAGCCTCAGCACTTGAGCAGCCAGCCACCCTCCAGGAGGTGGCCAGTCAGGAGGTGCCTCCAGAACTAGCAACCCCTGCCCCTGCCTGGGAGCCACAGCCAGAACCAGACGAGCAATTAGAAGCGGCAGCTTGTGAGGTGAATGATTTGGGGGAAGAGGAGGAGGAGGAAGAGGAGGAGGATGAAGAAGAAGAAGAAGAAGAAGAAGATGATGAGTTGGAAGACGAGGGGGAAGAAGAAGCCAGCATGCCAAATGAAAGTTTTGTGAAAGAGCCAGAAATACGGTGTGATGAGAAGCCAGAAGATTTATTAGAGGAACCAAAAACAACTTCAGAAGAAACTCTTGAAGACTCCTCAGAGGTAACACCTGCCATGCAAATCCCCCGAACTAAAGAAGAGGCCAATGGTGATGTATTTGAAACGTTTATGTTTCCGTGTCAGCATTGTGAAAGGAAGTTTACAACCAAACAGGGGCTTGAGCGTCACATGCATATCCATATATCCACCGTCAATCATGCTTTCAAATGCAAGTACTGTGGGAAAGCCTTTGGCACACAGATTAACCGGCGGCGACATGAGCGGCGCCATGAAGCAGGGTTAAAGCGGAAACCCAGCCAAACACTACAGCCGTCAGAGAATCTGGCTGATGGCAAAGCATCTGGAGAAAACGTTGCTTCGAAAGATGAATCGAGTCCTCCCAATCTTGGGCCAGACTGTCTGATCATGAATTCAGAGAAGGCTTCCCAAGACACAATAAATTCTTCTGTCGTAGAAGAGAATGGGGAAGTTAAAGAACTTCATCCGTGCCAATATTGTAAAAAGGTTTTTGGAACTCATACTAATATGAGACGGCATCAGCGTAGAGTTCACGAACGTCATCTGATTCCCAAAGGTGTACGGCGAAAAGGAGGCCTTGAAGAGCCCCAGCCTCCAGCAGAACAGGCCCAGGCCACCCAGAACGTATATGTACCAAGCACAGAGCCCGAGGAGGAAGGGGAAGCAGATGACGTGTACATCATGGACATTTCTAGCAATATCTCTGAAAACTTAAATTACTATATTGATGGTAAAATTCAAACTAATAACAACACTAGTAACTGTGACGTGATTGAGATGGAGTCTGCTTCGGCAGACTTGTATGGTATAAATTGTCTGCTCACTCCAGTTACAGTGGAAATTACTCAAAATATAAAGACCACACAGGTCCCTGTAACAGAAGATCTTCCTAAAGAGCCTTTGGGCAGCACAAATAGTGAGGCCAAGAAGCGGAGAACTGCGAGCCCGCCTGCACTGCCCAAAATTAAGGCCGAAACAGACTCTGACCCCATGGCCCCCTCTTGCTCCTTAAGTCTTCCTCTTAGCATATCAACAACGGAGGCAGTGTCTTTCCATAAAGAGAAAAGTGTTTATTTGTCATCAAAGCTCAAACAACTTCTTCAAACCCAAGATAAACTAACTCCTCCTGCAGGGATTTCAGCAACTGAAATAGCTAAATTAGGTCCTGTTTGTGTGTCTGCTCCTGCATCAATGTTGCCTGTGACCTCAAGTAGGTTTAAGAGGCGGACCAGCTCTCCTCCCAGTTCTCCACAGCACAGTCCTGCCCTTCGAGACTTTGGAAAGCCAAGTGATGGGAAAGCAGCATGGACCGATGCAGGGCTGACTTCCAAAAAATCCAAATTAGAAAGTCATAGCGACTCACCAGCGTGGAGTTTGTCTGGGAGAGATGAGAGAGAAACTGTGAGCCCTCCATGCTTTGATGAATATAAAATGTCTAAAGAGTGGACAGCCAGTTCTGCTTTTAGCAGTGTGTGCAACCAGCAGCCACTGGATTTATCCAGCGGTGTCAAACAGAAGAGTGAGGGTACAGGCAAGACTCCGGTCCAGTGGGAATCTGTCTTAGATCTCAGTGTGCATAAAAAGCATTGTAGTGACTCTGAAGGCAGGGAATTCAAAGAAAATCATTCAGTGCAGCCTATGTGTAGTGCTGTAAAGAAAAGGAAACCAACCACCTGCATGCTGCAGAAGGTTCTTCTCAATGAATATAATGGCATCGATTTACCTGTAGAAAACCCTGCAGATGTGACCAGGAGCCCAAGTCCTTGTAAATCCCTAGAAGCTCAGCCAGATCCTGACCTCGGTCCGGACTCTGGTTTCCCTGCCCCTACTGTTGAGTCCACACCTGATGTTTGTCCTTCATCACCTGCCCTGCAGACACCCTCCCTCTCATCCGGTCAGCTGCCTCCTCTCTTGATCCCCACAGATCCCTCTTCCCCTCCACCCTGTCCCCCGGTATTAACTGTTGCCACTCCGCCCCCTCCCCTCCTTCCTACCGTACCTCTTCCAGCCCCCACTTCCAGTGCATCTCCACACCCATGCCCCTCTCCACTCTCAAATGCCACAGCACAGTCCCCGCTTCCAATTCTGTCCCCAACAGTGTCCCCCTCTCCCTCTCCCATTCCTCCCGTGGAGCCCCTGATGTCTGCCGCCTCACCCGGGCCGCCAACACTTTCTTCTTCCTCCTCTTCATCTTCCTCCTCCTCTTCGTTTTCTTCTTCATCTTCCTCCTCTTCTCCTTCTCCACCTCCTCTCTCCGCAATATCATCTGTTGTTTCCTCTGGTGATAATCTGGAGGCTTCTCTCCCCATGATATCTTTCAAACAGGAGGAATTAGAGAATGAAAGTCTGAAACCCAGGGAAGAGCCCCAGTCTGCTGCTGAACAGGATGTTGTTGTTCAGGAAACATTCAACAAAAACTTTGTTTGCAATGTCTGTGAATCACCTTTTCTTTCCATTAAAGATCTAACCAAACATTTATCTATTCATGCTGAAGAATGGCCCTTCAAATGTGAATTTTGTGTGCAGCTTTTTAAGGATAAAACGGACTTGTCAGAACATCGCTTTTTGCTTCATGGAGTTGGGAATATCTTTGTGTGTTCTGTTTGTAAAAAAGAATTTGCTTTTTTGTGCAATTTGCAGCAGCACCAGCGAGATCTCCACCCAGATAAGGTGTGCACACATCACGAGTTTGAAAGCGGGACTCTGAGGCCCCAGAACTTTACAGATCCCAGCAAGGCCCACGTAGAGCATATGCAGAGCTTGCCAGAAGATCCTTTAGAAACTTCTAAAGAAGAAGAAGAGTTAAACGATTCCTCTGAAGAGCTTTATACGACTATAAAAATAATGGCTTCTGGAGTAAAGACAAAAGATCCAGATGTTCGATTGGGCCTCAATCAGCATTACCCAAGCTTTAAACCACCTCCATTTCAGTACCATCACCGTAACCCCATGGGGATTGGTGTGACAGCCACAAATTTCACTACACACAATATTCCACAGACTTTTACTACCGCCATTCGCTGCACAAAGTGTGGAAAAGGTGTCGACAACATGCCGGAGTTGCACAAACATATCCTGGCTTGTGCTTCTGCAAGTGACAAGAAGAGGTACACGCCTAAGAAAAACCCAGTACCATTAAAACAAACTGTGCAACCCAAAAATGGCGTGGTGGTTTTAGATAACTCTGGGAAAAATGCCTTCCGACGAATGGGACAGCCCAAAAGGCTAAACTTTAGTGTTGAGCTCAGCAAAATGTCGTCGAATAAGCTCAAATTAAATGCATTGAAGAAAAAAAATCAGCTAGTACAGAAAGCAATTCTTCAGAAAAACAAATCTGCAAAGCAGAAGGCTGACTTGAAAAATGCTTGTGAGTCATCCTCTCACATCTGCCCTTACTGTAATCGAGAGTTCACTTACATTGGAAGCCTGAATAAACACGCCGCCTTCAGCTGTCCCAAAAAACCCCTTTCTCCTCCCAAAAAAAAAGTTTCTCATTCATCTAAGAAAGGTGGACACTCATCACCTGCAAGTAGTGACAAAAACAGTAACAGCAACCACCGCAGACGGACAGCGGATGCGGAGATTAAAATGCAAAGCATGCAGACTCCGTTGGGCAAGACCAGAGCCCGCAGCTCAGGCCCCACCCAAGTCCCGCTTCCCTCCTCATCCTTCAGGTCCAAGCAGAACGTCAAGTTTGCAGCTTCGGTGAAATCCAAAAAACCAAGCTCCTCCTCTTTAAGGAACTCCAGCCCGATAAGAATGGCCAAAATAACTCATGTTGAGGGGAAAAAACCTAAAGCTGTGGCCAAGAATCATTCTGCTCAGCTTTCCAGCAAAACATCGCGGAGCCTGCACGTGAGGGTACAGAAAAGCAAAGCTGTTTTACAAAGCAAATCCACCTTGGCGAGTAAGAAAAGAACAGACCGGTTCAATATAAAGTCTAGAGAGCGGAGTGGGGGGCCAGTCACCCGAAGCCTTCAGCTGGCAGCTGCTGCTGACTTGAGTGAGAACAAGAGAGAGGACGGCAGCGCCAAGCAGGAGCTGAAGGACTTCAGGTAAGCTCAGGAGCTGGTGGGAGGGAAAGACCGGGAAGGCGACAGTATCCTTGCCTACGGGCGTTTTTTTTTTGGTTTCTTGTTGCTTTTTTTTTTTTTTTTTTTTTCCACTTAAAGGAAATAGCTGTTGTATAAGTTAAAGGCATGAAGGGTCATTGCTTTGGCTGCTTTTAGAGATGAATAAATAGTTCTAATTTCAGACTTAGGACTCACAAGGTAGTGCTACTTCTTTAATATGGCCAGATGTAAATTGAATTTAAAACTATAGAAAAGCTCTCAAAAATACTCTTAAGAAAAGATGAAATCCTCTCAAACTTCCTTTAGGTCTTGGGTGATAGCTCAGTGTCACGTGTCTTATTTTCCGATCATAGAACATTTCTTAGATTAAGACGGGTCACTGAGTTCATTAGTAAACCATGTTACAATCTTGTTTAATATTTCTGTGACTTCAGCATAGATGTAGTACCTGAGACTTTCTTTCAGAATTGCCAGTGCTTAAATTTTAACAATTGATTGCATTGGTCAAAACAAAACAAAACAAAACATAGTCCTTTAAAAAGGCCTTATGCACTGTCCCCCACCTCCTGAGCTCAGCCATAGGACAGTAAACAAGTCAGGTTCTGGATGGGAAGCAGAGCAGGGGAGACGTGCTTGGAACTCCAGGCAGGACCCTTGTGGCCGTTTCAGGCCTGTGTGTTACCCAGGGCATGTCAGCCTCATTTGTCAGTGCCTTTGTTTCCCCAGTAATGATAGCAGGATTTGTCTTAGATTTGAAGTGACTTTACTGCTTTATACCCTGTGCTTCCTATATTAAGAACTGTTCTCAGTGACAGATGAAGAGAGAGGGCAGTGGTTAAATTTGTTACATTGGATTCTCAAACTTTCTAAGTCCTTTGTCCGAAGTGGATGTGCATTGGAATTCCTGCTGTTTCTGAATAGTTCAGTCTTGTGAAAATTACTCATCAGATAGCATTTCTGCAAAATACTTTTAAGTCTTGTAATTTCACGGTATGCCACCTGACTCTAGGCTTTCATGCTATAGCTTTTGGTGTCTGAAAATTCTTTGGTGTTTTAAGCAAGCAGAATTTTAGGGATCCTAAGTGTGGACACGACTGCCATTTTGTAGAGGTCACGAGGACACAGAGGTGCCATTAGCCCTGCATAATTGATCAGGTAGAATTTTTAATGCTGGTGTGCCTTAAATCACAGCTAAAGATAGAGAAGAATCATTAAGTAAGGCTGATTTGAATGATTTACTGTAGGATTAATGGATCAGATTTTTAAAAAGCTACTTCATAAATGTGTTAAATATTTAGTTGCCATAGGTCTGACCAATGCTCGGTCTCTGGCCACGGCACATACATAGGTAGCATCTTGGAGGTTAGCTCTGCTGAAAATAAGCACCTGTGTTATCAGCTGTCAAAGCTGCTTGCCTTTAGTAATTGAATTGTGCACCTGTTTGTGCTCAGTCTGTGTTCTGGAGGCACCACACCAACAGGACATGATCAAATTGAGTCCTTTTCAAGTTGCTTATGTCTTCAACAAGCAGAATGGGCCTTCATTTTCACAGATTGTACTATAAAACCCCTCCCAGGTGGTTGATGCTTTAGAATGTACTGTTTCTATCCCTTTTGTCTTCAGTATTATCTAAAAGAAATGCTTGTTTTGTACTGGGCCCCACTTACACAGTTCAAGGTTAAAGTTGATTTGGAAAAATTAAGTTCTGCAAAGAAAAGCTGTCAGATTGACTATAAATTTATGAAGCCTATTCAGATAGCCTCTACCCAGTGTCTTTTGAGTAACCTTTAAGGCTAAAAGTTGATTTGGAAAAATTAAGTTCTGCAAAGAAAAGCTGTCAGATTGACTATAAATTTATGAAGCCTATTCAGATAGCCTCTACCCAGTGTCTTTTGAGTAACCTTTAAGGCTACAAAGGACTAAAGGGCCTTAAAAATCATGTCTCTTCTTTGCTCCAGTTAATTTTCATTATTTTGCTTTGTTTGATAGTTAACAGAGGGTTACCTTGCTGGAGTGAAATTTGGCCTAAAAGGAAGCACAGAAGAATCAGATAAGAAAACATTGGTATTGTCCTAACCGTAGATGGTAATGACAGGCATTGGTGGCAGCTCTTCCTCCTCTGTGTGAGGTGCTGGAACTGTGCTGTGGACACATCTGTAGGTCAGCAATGTGATCCAGGGGTCCACTTACCAAGTCACCATAAACCTGTGATGTGTTCTTGGGAATTAGAAAACAGATGTTCATCAAGATATATTTTGACTCTCTGGACACAAAAGTGGGCATTTCTTTAAAGTGTTTGTTTTGGTGTTAGTACTTTGTAGTGAGTTTAGCACAAAACTGGGATTCCTAAACTTAGACCTGGGTAATACGATGATTGTCACTAACGTGTCGCCCAGGGCTCGTAGAGAGGAGGCCTCAGCCTCAGTGCATATTTGTTACATTACACTAATGAGTTTGAACTACAGTCGTCTTCCTGTTTAAGTATAGTTCTACTTGTAAATTTTGTGTAGGGATGATTCCTGACACAAGGAATCATCACATCTGTTACATGTCGAGGAATACTCACTTTCACTGTGTTTGCAGCTTGCTTTACTTACCCTGTTGGGTACACAGGGATTTCTTACAGAACAGGCAGCACATCATTGTCCTGTGTGTTTCTTTACAATAAGCTGTGATTAAGAGCTAGTTTTCGATACTCAGATATTTTACATGTGAATGCCACTTTAGGATTCCACAGTTTTTCAAGTATATGCTTGCAATCAGCCATATGATTTTTCCATGAGTTTTCTACTTAACACTGAGGGTCATTTCCTGGAACACAAGCCATGGTGCCAGACAAGGTGTCAAAAAGCCATGTGCTCCAAATATTTTTCTTAGGACAAAACACAGGAAAGCAGACATGCCACAGTCATTCAGGTTCTCCTGCTGCAGCTCTTACTACAGTGACCCACCCCTCAGCCCTCACCATGGCTTTCTGGAGTGCTGCGTTTAAATCTGTTGCTAAGGGTTCATTTCCATGGGCTCCAATAAAGCAGAAAGGGAAGGAAAGGTGTATTCTTTACTCACCTCCTACCCATCTTTCATCTTTGTAAACCCCACAGTGTTTTTGGGTTCTCTTTTTTTTTTTTAATGAGATGGAGTCTCGCTCTGTTGCCCAGGCTGGAGTGCAGTGGCGCAATCTCGGCTCACTGCAAGCTCTGCCTCCCGGGTTCACACCATTCTCCTGTCTCAGCCTCCCGAGTAGCTGGGACTTCAGGGGCCTGCCACCACGCCCGGCTAATTTTTTGTATTTTTAGTAGAGATGGGGTTTCACCGTGTTAGCCAGGATGGTCTCGATCTCCTGACCTTGTGATCTGCCCGCCTTGGCCTCCTGAAGTGCTGGGATTACAGGTGTGAGCCACCGTGCCCGGTGTTTTTGGGTTCTTTAATGCTTCTTTTAGAGCCACATTTTTCTTTTCAAACCGAGTTCCCATCGCAGTCAAGAAAACAAAGGTAGAGAAGCAAAATGAAATTCTAGACCAAGTTTTTCCATTTACCAGGAATTGATTAAAAAAATAAAGTGCTAATTTCTCATGCCTCCATCTCTGCTACACCGCTTGGAAATAAATGCGTGTAGTTCCTTGCAGGGTGTATCTTTCTGGGTAGGACGCTCGTTCCTAAATGCCTTCAGTCATGTGTGTGTTGTCGTCTTAATAACATTTGTCTTATAGTCTATTCACCTTTTTCTTTAACATGGTCAATTCATGTAAGGTTATGTTATGTTGTCATTTATCTTCAGTTTTCTTATTTTCTAGGAACTTCCTGTAGAAAAGCCCCCAAAACAAAACAAACCTTAATTGACTAAAAGGTATTGCATGCTCAACTTAGGATAAGCACTACGGCAAAGGATACGAAATCTACCAAGCTTGCAAGACCAGTTGAAGCTGACTCAAAAATCCTAACATTCAACTGATTGCCGGCAGGCTTAGAGTCAGGCATCTGCTGCTTCGGTGGGGGCCCAACGCGCATGCTGGGCGCCTGGGTGATTGAGATCCAAAGAGAAGGGCACTGTAAGACAGGCCAGATGAACTGGCTCCTCGTCATGGGACTGGTACCTCAGATCTGAGCATGGCCCTTGTTTTTGGCACGTAGCGGAGAAAGGATTGATTTGAACTTAACCTTGCAAAGCAAGTTCTCTGTTTTAGCAGTAGTTTGTTGTAGGTTTCAGGGATGACAAATTTGGATGCACTCATTTAAAATGTTTTGGTCACATATCAGCTCTTGATGCCTTTCTTTTAAATTAATTATAGACAGAGAGAGGCATTTAGCTGATCTCTTACTCTGGTATTTCTTTTTTTGTTGTTTTCGTTTTTTTAAATCACAAGTAGATTGCCAGCGTAATGGAGAGGAAACCAGATTGGATACGGACTCTTTTTTATGCCTATTCTGGTGTTGCGTTTGTATATCCAAATGGACGTTATCCTCTCAGATTCTTATCTGGCACTAATTTATAACTATTATATTATCAGAGACTACGTAGCAATATATCAATGCACAGGCGCATCCCAGGCCTGTACAGATGTATGTCTACACGTAAGTATAAATGAATTTGCATACCAGGTTTTACACTTGCGTCTCTAATAGAGATTAAAAACAACAAATTGGCCTCTTCCTAAGTATATTAATATCATTTATCCTTACATTTTATGCTCCCCCCCCCAAATTAATGACTGAGTTGGTGGAAAGCGGCTAGGTTTTATTCATACTGTTTTTTGTTCTCGACTTCAAAAGTAATCTACCTCTTAAAAATTTGTAGTTTAATATTTGTTTGGTGAATTTGTGCCACTTTAATCCTTCCACTATCATTCCCATTTTGTTACATTTCTGTTATGGGGACTTTATGTTGAAATATTGTATAAAGCATTTGTAGCAATTTAAAAATAAAATATTTAAAATTATTTAAATTGTTTTGGACGCTTCAATTGTATTATATGTGATTTACATTTCACTTTTTTTGTTGGCGTTGTTAACCCGGAGAGTGCTCCTGTATTGAACTTTGCTGTTAGTTATTTTATTTGCTTCTTTTTGGAGAGTGCTATAAAAGACTATTCTAATGAAAACATTAAAATTTACAATTTGACATACAAAAAGGGGTTGTCCATTGATTTTAACCAATGTAGCACTGAGAGAGAGAGAGGTTAATTATAGATAGACAAGAATGGTGTTTGCTGTTTTTCCCCTCCCAGCATTGAAATCACTGGGGCTTGTCAGATGTATTCAAAAAAGATTTTTTGTGCTATTGCTGCAAACACTTAATAACTAGAGGAGAATTTAAACAATGCATTTTATATTATTGTAACCAATAAAAAACTTTCTAAACATCTGTGAAAGGACTGCATTTTGTACATAATTGGGAGCAGTTAGGGGGTGAAACAAGGTACGTGGAGGATTGTTCAGAGCCCGCACTCTAATTTAAAAATGCGGCATCTACTCAGCCCACCTGGCGTCTGTTCACTTGTTTCTATTTGACAGTAACTGAATATGTGCTCATTCCAGTTGGAATTCTATGTAGAGGGTGGACGTGTAGTCAGACAACGGTGCCGAGAAGTACCTTGTGAACTCACTCGGGTAAGAGTAAAATACAAAATAATTTCATCTGTGGGGTCTCTGTGCTTCCTAAAAGTTTACTCTAGTTTGTGGATTGATGTTTATTTCTATGGGCTTCCAAAGAATGAAACCAAAAAGTTGTGACATACTCAGATTATGTGAAATTGCCGGGGTTTTTTAAGATTAAAAATGGCTGACTATAAGCGGTTTCCTACAGTTCATCATCATAGCACTTTGCTAACCACATCTGTCTGTCACTCCTCAGGGAAAGGTGGTGAAGGGATAGCCAGCTTCCCTTGGCCAGATGTTCTGGCATACGATATTCCTCCCTTAGAAAAACACGGAGGAGAGAGGTTGGTGGGAATCTGGAAGTGGTCTTCGATATTAGTAGTTTTAAACAAATGAGGCTTGAACACACAGCAGTGCCCTGTGAGGAGTTGAATGTTGTGAGAAAGAGCACAGTCTTGGGGGAGAACTGGATTTCCATCCTAACGCATCTGCCGGCTGTTCATCCCTTCCCTGTGCCTTCAGTAAACGGGCCTCCAACAAGCGCCCTCCATGGCTGCGTCTTTGGTGTTTTAGCCTTGGGCAAGTTCCTTTACATTCTGGATCATAGTTCCCAGTCTGCAAAAAGTGGGGAGTGGACTGGCTGGTTTCTGAGTGTGCCTTCTAGGAGGAGATCTTTTCTCCTGGATCTAGATGCTGTCAGACACAAGCACTGGACTGAAAGGGTGGGATGATGGCTCGGTCTCCACAGTGTCCCTGGGTCTGCCTGGAACATGACAGGGACTCAGATGTTTACTGGAGGAGTCACCAAGGAACCACATCACATCCATCTCACCAAGGGAGAAGCTGCCCTGTTTGGGCTGCTTTGGCTCTTTTATGTTAGAGTTAAACATTTTAAAAAAATCAAAAGCTAATTAAAGCCTTCCGTCCCTGTTACCATTGAAACATCTCACAGTGTTTCTGGTAAATGCCTTGCTAGGCTGGCTGTCTTGTCCTGGTTGTTATAAGTACTTTCTAGCAAGATATTTTACAAATTCAACTTAATGTATTGAGTACTTAATGTATGCCTGGCTGTGTTGTAGGTGCTTAGGATACATCTCTGAACAAAATGGACAAAAATCCTGACGTCTGTGGGGCTTGTATTTTCATAGTGGGTTTTTCCCCCACTTTATACTTCATATTCCAAACCTCCTTGCTGTCACAATTCCCCAAAGGCTAGGTGGTCAAGGAGATGCTTCTAGCTTAATATCTGAATGGCAATAATCTAGGTGACTGCCGGCTTTTAATACTTAGGTTAAAATGACTCTACTAAAATTATAGCTCACTTAATGCATTTAATATTTTATTCATGTGTATTTTGATTTGATATTGAACCTCGCTTTGAATATATTGACTTGAATCCATAAAAAAAATCATAAAGGGCAATTTACCTTGAAAGTGGATTAGAGCACAGGCAGATGAGAAAAGGGTTGACTCGGATATAAAGGCCACATTTAAAGTGCTTCAAAGACCAGGCTGGTAGTTACAGAAAATGATTTGTCGTTCCCCATCAGCCTTTACAGGCCCAGCTGTCACGGCCTCTTTCCTGCCTGATGGCACCACTCCTGCAGCTGCCGCTTCAGGCAGCCTCAGTGAAGGTTCTGGTGAAGCACTGCTGTTGAGCGTATGTTTGAGGGCCTTGGAGGTGTGGATGGGCCATTCTGCTAGACTTAACAAAACGGGGAGCCACAAGCCCTGCCCTTCAACACCGTGGGTTCCACACTTCTTCTGGGAAGCTTGTCAAAACTACTAGTTCCAAGGCCCTACAATGAGTCCATTTAGGGCAGGGTCCTGCCTGGGTAATATGTACTTTAAAGACCCAGGTAAATTCAGGGCACAGGAGAATTTCTGAATTTAATATGGGAAAAATAACAGATGAGTGTAGCTCTCAATTGCTAGAGGATTGTGTGCGCTTTAGGCCTCGCAGTGCCGCATGTCATCCTTATAATCATCCTGCAAAGTGGGCACTATTGTTTTCCCATTCTTTCTAAGGCTGGTGGGGGCGTGCATCTGGCGTTGGGGCATCAGGGTTATTCTGAAGCTAATCCTGAGCCGTGTCCACTTGGTGGAAAGAGGAGGTGGTGGGCTTTGAGGGTGAAGGAACCACCGGCCTAATGTGTAGTTTCTCTCTGGCTTATGTTGATGCCAAGGCCCAAGCCCCCTTGGGCCCTGCCCTTCTGGTGGCTTGACCTTTCCTGAAGGGTTTGCCTCACAAGCAGAACCTTGAATACACAGTATTATGGGCTAAGAAAAATAAAGGTCCAGATTGGTGGGAATGATGACATGTGACCATTAAGATTTTAGACAAAACATCTAATGTCAAAATAGAAGTTGAATACGGTTTGAGGTTTGAGTGGGTGGCATGTAGGGAAGAAAGTGCGAAACTGCTCCTTGGTGGTGCCATGGATCTCTGTGCTGCAGCCCCAGGCCCCAGGCCCGATCCTTGCTGCCACCTACACAGGGTCATGTCACTTCCTCCCTCCCCCTCTTCTGCCCTTGTGCCGCTTCCTCTGAGTGGTGGTGGAAATGATCTGAGAAGCTTTGGGGTGGATTCAGCCTGGCTTTCCAACGCCTGCTGTGCGCTGGGTACTCTGCTGAGCCTCTACAAGTCTTGGCAATGACAGCCTGAGGTTGGTGTCATTTACCGATGGAGAAACAGATTTGGGGAAAGTGATTTTGTTCCAAGGGCACACAACTCTAAGGTGGCAAGTTGGGATTTGAACTCCAGGCTACACTGTGCAGTCCATCATTTTTATAGGTAGAGTTTTTTTTGTTTTTGTTTTTGGTTTTTTTTGAGGAATCTTATTCTTCTAAATGTAGAAAACAAGATGCAGTACCTTCTCCATAAAAGCTTTTCCAAGCATTAGTGAGCAAGTGGAACAGTCATTTGTGGGTAAGGAAATCTTCCTGGTGCAGTGACGCTTTATTAGTCAGGAGTTGCTCCTGGACCCATTTGCTTTTAGTTTCCCTCTCACTGTGGAATAAACTTCTACCCCCATCACAGGCCAATTAGTTCAGGTCAATCAAGCTGGCATAGAGCCATCTGCTTCATCAATGGCAACGTGACTGTTTAACAGAAGCCAAGCTCATTATAGTAATACCCTTTGATTTTGGAGATGATTCTAAAGGCCCTGGGATCCTCAAGCATCTCCTCAGATACCGGCGGAGAACCTTGAGCTGCTGGGCATTAACCCAAAAAGAAAGTTGGTCTAGGCTGCCTCCCGACTTCAGCAAATAGTGTGTTTGTTACATGCAAAACAAACAGGTATTTACGTTCTGCCGATATGTTATTTTTAAAGTATAGGATTAGAACCTGGAGGGGGTGTGTAGGTTTCAGTTTTCTAGATTAAGAATTGAGAAAACCATCATGACTCTAAATTACTTGCAGTTGCAAAAATTACATTCAATTGTGAGTCATTAAAAGGTACCCAGAAATACTTTTATTAGAATAAACTTGTTGACCTGTTGCGGGTAATAGGATTTGCACATGCTTGCATTTCTGCCTCCCTTATACCAGCTGGATTTCTTTTCAACTCTTTTTTAAAATAGAAATTCAGGTGGACATTCTGGAGACCATTAACATTTTACGGAAGACTGGTGCCTAAATGTGCCTTCCCGTGTCCAGCCAATAAACCATGGCAGGAAGTCAACAGAACAAGCCATGTTTCTGAACACCCTTTCACAGGTGCCACCTGAGTTACTCAGTGAGGGGAGAGAGAACTGGAGTGTCATTTCAGCAACCACAGAAAGCTACAGGTGGATTTTAAAGCCCAGGTTTGTGTTCTGATTCAGAACATATTTAAGCTAAGAATATTTCCTTATTCATGTTTAAACAGGAGCCTATGATACAATCTGGAGTCCTACATCTACTGAGTCTTAGCATTAAATCTAAATGTACATTTAAAATAGGACTCACTTTAAAAAAACCTGGAATTTGTTGCACAGGTAAGTTAACAAAAGGGCATTTAGGCCTTAGGAGACAGTTACGGGTATTTTAATTTTTTAACTTAAAAACAGTTTCAATGTACAGCAGTTGAATTTGTCGTAGCATTTAAGTATTGGCCCAAAATATATTGTAATTTTTTTTATTGGAATGAAGTTATTTAAAACTCATGGATTCAATTTTCCTTGCAGTAACATTCTCTTCTCACTTGCTTTTTATAATCGCATCTAATCCTTGCCAACCCAGCTAGAGTTTAGAACATTTTCAGATGGCTTCTATTTCCAGGCTATTATTGGACTTGTGAATTCAGGCACATTCTCCTGTTGTGATTCAGTCAGCCAGCCATTCAGAAAACATCTTTCAACAGCCAGTCTGAATCATCAAAGTGTCAGGCTGTAGATCTGAAGGACTTTGTCCTGGGACTCTTAGAGGACCCTCGGGGTGTAGCTAACCACCATGGAGGGAGTTGAGGATGCGCCTGGAGTGTCACTGGCTTTTCCAACGCGTGGGGCACTTTTCTGAGTGCTTTACATTTTGAGCTCTTCCCACATCTGACGGAGATGATATTCTCATTTACAGATAGATTAACCGAGTCTGAGAGAGGCAACATCACTTGAATTATGTCCCATGGCTACAAGTGGGGACCCCAAACCCAGCCATCTGGTTCCAGAGCCAAGTTCAACTACAATTTGAAACCACCTAATCACTGTGCCCTTGGGTTTTAGAGAGACTTGCATGTACATAACTGTTGTGTCCCCCAGATGAGATGCTGATGGCCAGAGAGCAGTTTTACTGCAGAGAGCGCGTGTAGGATCATGGGAAGAACGTGGGCATTGAATGCCTTCCCATCTGGGTGTTCCTTACCTGGGCGCTGTTAGTTACTGAGAGGCAGGGCATGCTGCCCGCTGAGTGACCAGCTTCCTGGCCTGCAGGGGAGCTCTGTGCCCCGCACCTGCCACGTGCCGTGCACGTTGTAGAAGGCAGCATGTGTTCCCAGTGAGGATCCAGTGGCTGATGGCTGTGGTGGCGCTGGTGATGACAGTGGACGCTTAATCCGCGTCAGGTGCTCAAGTCCTCACAAAAACAGACCTAGGGAGGCACCGCTAAGGAAATTGCCAGGTCTTAGTAGCCGGCCCCGGGTGGAAAGGGGCAGCATGTGGGGAACTTGGATGATGGTGATCACTAAAGAACTTGGGGAAGAGGCTGTTGCAGAAACGACTCACTTTTCAAAAGCCCTGAAAGAGAAAAAAGCCCTTCGTGGAAGCTGAGAAACATAAGTTTCTATTAATTTCATGAGTAGGTGGTTCTATCCTTTGGTGAGGCTAGAGCTTTGTCAGAATTTTTAAAACACTCCTAAAGGCTTCTAGAATGATGTATTCTTCTCTAGGTAAGTGCGGAGCAATTGAGTCACGGCTCATGGAGAGCATAGAGCAGGGATGTCCAATCTTTTGGCTTCCCTGGCCCACGTTGGAAGAATTGTCTTAGGTCACACATAAAATACAGTAACATGAAAGCTGATGAGCTAAAAGAAAAATATCACACACACAAAAAAACCCTGATAATGTTTTAAGAAAGTCTATGAACTTGTGTTGGGCTGCATGCAGCTTGTGGGCTGCAGGCTGGACAAGCTTGGTACCTGGGGAGCTCTCGACATTCATTCTCCTGGGATCCCCGGAGCCTTTCTCAGTCTGAGACCAGGGCCCCTCATGGGAGCAATGCAAGTTGAGACAGAGCTTCAGTTCAGCCTGGTCTGCCATGATTACATAGAAATGGAAATTCAAAGTTCAGAATTTCCTGAAGGCCACTCGCATTCCGCAGAAGAGATGGTGAGGTGCAGGCCAGCACTAGCCGGGGTTGAGGTTCTGCTGTTTTCATGACAGGCAGCGGAATGTAGGTACGGGCATTGGCTCTGGACCTGGAAGGCTGATAAGCTGGCACCTCCTCCAAGAAGCCTTTCCTGACCATCGATCTGTCACACTGCCTGGTCCCTCATTCCTCTCCTTGCTGTGCTTTACCGTTCAAGCCCCTTAAGCCTTCTGTACATTCTGTTATGGACTCATTATGTTTGTTTATGTCTCCCCCTTCTTAGATGAGAGTTCTACCCAGGCAAGAGCTTCGTTTTCTTCACTGCTGTATTCCCAGCATCTATTAGTAGAATGGAGCCTGGCATGTAGTAGCTGCTCAGTAAATATTTGTTGAACAAAATATTTGAATTCTGGCTTTATCACGTATAGTTCTGTAAGCGTAATCTATGCAAGTTACTCAACCTCTCTGAGCCCCAGTTTTCCTTTCTGTGGAAGGGCAATAATCAATCTGACCACAAAGAATTGCCACGAAGACACTTTAGAGCAGCCTGGAAGGACCACAGATGCTGTTCACCCCAGTGAGTGCCATCAGTGTCAGCTGCTGTCAGCATCATTATTATGACTGAATGATGTCCTCTCTAATCTCAGTTTGAATCTGATGAAAAGTTCAACCTGGCATGCCATGTATAAGATTTCATAACAGCGTGAGTTGTAGTGGCCAGAACATTCCCTCATTATCTCCTGCCTCTGCCCAGAGAGGAAGCTCTCAGGTGGCCTGTAACTAACTCCTGGTTTGGCCACCAGTGACACACCAAGGACCTTTGCTGTGTCTTTGCCAGGCCAGAGCTGTTCCTCTGTGGACCAGAGCTCCTTCCTTTTTATAGCAGGTGCTCCCACCCATCAGAGCTAAAGAGAAGTGAGCTGTAAGACAGGAAATCATTTTTCAATTCAAAGTGAGAAAAAAGATGATTCATTCTTATTCTATCACCCCCTCCCTGTAACTTTCTATTTCTCTTGGTTTTGAATTTCAATGTCAATTTTTAAAAGGTAAGTTAAGAAGAAAGCATTTCATTAGCTCTGTAAAACCATGAAAACCAAATAACCTCGCTTTGCTGAAACAATAATAATGTAAGGATGATCACCGATAATGCTTGCTGGCCACGATGTTAAGGGCTTTCCATGTATTACCTCATTTAATCTTCAAAAGAGCCCTATGAATACTTTCATGTTCTCCCATTTTACAAATGGGGAAACTGAGGCACAGGGAAGTCAAGCAATTTGCCTGAAGTCACAGATGGTAGGAGGTGGAGCCAGGAGTCAAGTCCAGGCAGTCTGGCTCGTCTCTTAATCACGAGTTTGTTCTACCTCTCGTCTGTGGGTCTAGGAATGAGGAGGTAGAAGGGAGCCCCTGGTCACGCCCCTGTGCTGCCTTCTAGTGGCATTGCCTTTAAGCAGCAAAGAATGTGACTTGTAAGCACGTTGTCTGCTGGACAAGAAGCACCAGCAGATTTGAAGGAGCTGAAAAGTGTGTTGCGGGTGAATGGATGTCTTAGTTCTTCCCGGGATGAACCCGTTTTGTATGTTCTTGGGAAACCAGCATGTCTGAGGTTTCGGCCAGGACTCATTTTTACCAGGGATGGAGCCTCATCCCTCCAGCTTTGTTAGCGAAGGAACAGATCTAGATACTGAACAGCCCAGAGGATGGATGAGCCTACTCTCTAGGGTCAACTTCTCCCCCTTCTATTTTCACAGAAGTCTTTCCAAGCCAGGGTTGACAAGCAGGTTTCCATTTGTGTAGGGGGAGCAGTTGCCCAGGGTGCTGCATAGAACTGGATTGTGAAGCTGGGTTCAGACTTGGGGAAAGAGGGCTGGTGACCCATGTCTGCCTAAGTGACCCATGTCTGCCTCGTATGCAGGAAGGCGAGTGGTTCAGGAGTGCCAGGTATTTGCTGCCTGTGATCTCATTGTGTCTGCTACTTTTCTGCTTTTTAAAACTACACTGGACTCAATTTCACCCTTCTTTGAGGGTTCAAGGTAACCATCAATTAATACTTTGTTGTAGAAAAGATGATTCTGGCATATAGGAGATCCTGACCCCACACTAGAGGATCCAGAAGCTTGCGATGTGACTTGAGAAGAGCGTACTCCTCAAGATCTCCTTTTCCATCTGTCACTCATGGATACTGTCTGTACTTCCTGGCATCCTTCAGATATGCTTCTGTTAATTGTGGGCTGGGAAGCTAGATTGTGGTCCTGTTAATATCATATGTAAACAAAGAGATGGTCGGCCCTGAGAGACCTCACAAGGACCTCCCTTGTAAGCAAAGTGCATTAATTCCAGAACATGGATTTGTGGACATGGTTTGCTCACTCATTAACAATAGGTCTTGACCAGATGCGGTGGCTCACACCTGTAATCCCAGCACTTTGGGAGGCTGAGGCGGGACGATCATTTGAACTCAGGAGTTCAAGACCAGCCTGGGCAACATAGTGAGACCCCATCGCTACAAGAAATAAAAAAGCGAGGTAGAGTGGCACACACCTGTAGTCCCAGCTACTCAGGAGGCTGAGGTGGGAGGATTGTTTAAGCCCAGGAAGCCAAGGCCGCAGTGAGCTATGATTGCACCACTGTGTTCCCGCCTGGGCAGCAGAGCGAGACCCTGTCTCCAAGAAAGCCAAAAACCAAAACACAATAGACTTTGGCTCTTGGTTCTGTGCTGCTAAGTGATGTTGCTGGGACAAGTGACCTAGATAGGAGAGTATTAAGTATAACACACATAAAATGGACTGCTTTTTTTCTTTTAAGCTCCCAAAACACATGAGTTAAAGAAATGATTTGTGGAGAGAATGAAACAAAAGTTTGGGTAAAAGTGCAATCAGTTCCTTTCTCAGCAAATATTTGTTGCCAGGTGAAGTTCCTTAGTTCTGAAACAAGAGTTTCCTTCTCTTTACCATCCTATATCCTTTAATTTATGTTTAGAATAAATAATCTATTTGGTGCCAAGTGCTTTAATCTTGATAGTTTTAGAGAGCTGGTCCTTACAAACCCATGGAAGTACCTGTAGTTCACTACCTTTAGCGGAGATGGATGAACCTGCCCATGAAATGGATTTCTCTTATGGATTCAGGATGTTACTCTGGAATTGTTTTGGAATTTCTCTAATAGCCAATGTTTGTTTACGTTTACAGGTGTGAGTTTTATACTCTTACTGTCTTCATTCTTACGTTAGGCTCCTGTGATTTAATTTTACGAGTGAGTTTAGTGAAAACAAATCTGTGTTAACTTTACCTTCACGTAGGAGCCAACCATTTGATAGGCCTCAATGAACTGGTGTCAGATATTGTAGTTGAAATATATGCTGTGCCAGATTATTTCAACATTGTAATTAATGATAGGTTTATATCCTTTGAAAGTATTTTTTAAAATTACAGACACAGCTCGTGAGTGCCAGCTAACAGCAGGTGTTTTATTAAAGTGTTGTTCCGAGTTGTGTGTGGCACATGGCGAGGTAAGAGCATTTTGTGGTTTGGTTTGCATTGTTAATTACAGCTTTAAGTGCCATTTCCTGTCTGTGTTCCTGGGTGTGTGATGGGGCCCTAGTTTGGATCATCTCCCCGGGATGTTTGCTCAGTGGACCACCTACATTAAAAAATCACCTGGGTGATTAAAAGTTTCAGACCTACTAAACCATAATCTCTGGGGTGGGACTTTGAAATCTTCATTTTTATCAGCTTGTCACATGAGTCTTACCCAGACTTCAGAGGGCTTTTAAAGTATTATTATTTTTTAATGACTTGGTATCACTCGTCTCATCACTTAATTTCTTCTGATTTTGATTTTAAATTCTTTTCCTTTGCTTGTTTACCATCTCTTTGATATACTTACAGCAACATTTCAACTCTCAGAACACTTTGAATTATGTTTTTCCTTAATTCTTATAACAACCCGGTGATAGATGAGTCAGGGGCAGCTCAGGAGCTGGAGTCAGGGAATTGGGGGTTCGCCAACACAGCGCCCTGCATGTGTGTGTTCACCTGCACCCACCTTAGGCCTGAGCATGTGGTAGGAACTCAGTATTCGTGGAAGAAAAAGAAAAAGAAATCCTCAAGGATAGTAGAGCCAAAGCTATCACTCCGCCTCAGTGACCTACTTATGTGACCCTAACTCATGTCCTCTTGGTTTAAAATGTGAATGTTGGGGCAATTAACTGCTGGTGATTGAACAGAGAATGTCCGTTCATGGGTAAATGATCCATTAAAATCAAGCCGAAAGAAAAGGCTGGTGATAGCTAATTAAAATTAGTGTTACTGCCTCTGGGCATAGTTCTTAAGGTTAAGAATGCATAATGAAAGCCAATCAGTAAGCCATAGAGACCAGTATAAAACTGTGCTAGAAACCCACTACAGCACAGTTTATTAATTCAAAGGTACTGGTGGAATTATAGTCTCCCCTCCCAGTCTACACTGGTACACACACCAAAGATTCGAGTCCTTACAGGCTGTCTTTGACTATAACTGAACATCATGGGGGTAGAACTATTCAACTATTCCTTCAGATTTCTAGGTTCTTTTTTCCCTATTTTTGGACCTGAAAATAGGGTCCCCCTTTCTGTGGCACCAAGCTTGAATTCCACCTCCGGACACTTGACATCTCTTAAGGGGCGGGAATGCGGGGATCCTTCCCTAGTAGAGCCTCCCAAAATACATAGCAATGGATGACTTTTCCTTGCACATTTTCTGACTTTTGCTCAAAATAATGAATCATCTTCTTAGGGTTTAAACACTGATGGGTTTCATGGTGCCATGTGCATTTGAATGGGCTGTGTTAACAAAGCTGTTCCAAAAACCGGATCTGCAACACAGTATCGCTTGCCTTGGAGATTTCTCCTTCACCCTCATGAGTCAGAGCTGCTGGGTAACGTGATTTAGTCAGCTGGATCAAAGGGTAACAAACACAAGCACTCCAGGCAAACACAGAGTTCTCCACCACTTACTTAGTCACTAAGTCCAGCATGTTCACCATTGCCTAAGGAAGAACAGAGAATTAAGAATTGTGAGATCGGGCACGGTGGCTCACGCCTGTAATCCTAGCACGTTGGGAGGCCAAGTCAGGTGGATTACCTGAGGTCAGGAGTTCGAGACCAGCCTGGCCAACATGGTGAAACTCCGTCTCTACTAAAAACACCAAAAATTAGCTGGGCGTAGTGGCGGGCGTCTGTAATCCCAGCTACTCAGGAGACTGAGACAGGAGAATCACTTGAACCCAGGAGGTGGAGGTTGCAATGAGCTGAGATCGCGCCATTGCACTCCAACCTGGGCAACAAGAGCGAAACTCCGTCTCAAAAAAAAAAAAAAAAAAAAGTGAACATTTTGCAAAGCACAGGGCCTTGGAAAGTGGAATAGGACCAGAAATCCTTCTGAACTTTTGTTGGAACACCAACTGTGGATAAAACATACAGTTGAAACCCAACTGACTTTAGTTTGAGCAACCCACCATATTAATGCATGCTCTTCATTGCCTCTGGAAATTCTGACCACTGCTCGTGGGGAGAGTCCGTGTGCTTCCATTCCCAGCAGCCAAGTGAAATGCATGCCAAAGGTCAGTTGCATTTGTTCCCAAACCTGTTTATGCCACTTGTATTTATTATCACACTTGCACAATCTAATTAAATATTATACAAGCCAATGAATAGCATAGAGCTATTTATGAAAAACAAGTTGAATACTTAGAAAGGCACATAGTAATTCGCTTAAAAATTGCAGTCCAACAAGGTGTGGGTGAGAAAATTAAACATTTGCAGGGCCCAGGGCAGAGATCATAAACGCATAGGAGGGTTTTGTACTCAGATTCCCTTTATAGGTGTCTTAGGTTCTCTCTGCACTTTTAACAAAAACTGGAAGTTACAGATGATGTAATGTGGGTGTGATTTAGTCCAGAAAGGCAATGCAGATCTTGGCCATTCATTCATTCATTCATTCATTCATAAATGCAGGGCCTATGTCTGCTGTTACATGCCTGGCACTGTTCTAGGTGCCAGGGGATATAGCAGTGAACAAAACTGTCACAGTGTCCTACTCCACGGAATTTATGTTCTAGTTGGTGGAGGGAGGAAAGCAAGTAAATAGATAGCGTGTCAGATGATAAATGCTAGGGAGAGAAATAAAACACAGAATGCAGGAATACAGACTTCTGGAGTGGAAATGGGGAGTGCCTTGATTGCATGAAAAGAGGATGGGGCCTGGCACCCATGGGAGGAGTGGGGCTCAGGAGGGGGCATCCCGCCTTACAAGGAAGAAGGCAGCTGGGAAGGGAGGCAGGGCGCAAACTGTGGAAGTCTTGTTCCACCATCAGTGTGTGCCATAGGGAGCGAAATTGTTGGAGGTGAGTGAGGATGGGGAGATGTGGAGGAAGAGGGGAGACGGTGAGCAGCAGACATGTGGGTAATCAAGGGAATGGCACCAGGGAACAGAGAAGGGCTGCCAGGAGGCATATGCTCTGGGAGCCGACTGGAGTTTTGGGGTTATGAATTTAAAATGTGGTCAGGCAGCATGTTTGTGTGCGTTTCTCCATCAAAAAGGTTGGTGAACACACACACATCCCTCTATTTCTAATTAAGAAATGCTTAATTGTACCCATACTGATTCCCTGCTTTGAGTGACCAGCTGCTGGGCCAGCTCTCACTGAAGGAGGGTTGAGGGGTCTCCTCTCATAAGAGCCTCTCTGGATTGAGCTCCATTGAGCTCCTGCTCTGTTCCAGGCACCATGCAGGCAGAGTTGGGAATGCTTCCCCAGCTGTACAAAGTTGGCGTTAGGCCCATTTCATAAAGGAAACTGTACTGAGGGGGCAGGTGACCCACTTAGGCTGCTGGTGAAGTTAGGACTGTCAGACTCTAAACCTCATGCTCTCTGCCTCTCCAGGAGCACCAGGTCAAACCAGATAGGTCAAAAGCCTCCAAGTACCTAGTGTTCCAGTAGTGCCTCCTGGGGCTGGGGAGGAGGCCATGGTGGGGAGGGCACTGGAGGCAGGGACATCGACGTGAGTGAGGACTGAAGTGACATCCTATGGAGGGGCAAGGGGAGGGTTCAGGCCAGGGTCCTTGTGTGCGGGAGGCCACTCTCCTGGAACTAAGTAGGGATAGGCTTTGACAAAGCCATCCCTTGCAGAATTCCCCTTGTGCGTTCACAGCGTATGTTTGCTTGGCTCAGCACTGTAACCCACAGTAACCGGCAGAGTGAGCGGTCAGTGGCTATCAGATAACTAAGGGAAATATGTTTGGGGTAGATGACAACCTGTCTCTTCTTAGGAATTTACACTGCCTGTCAGCACATGAAAGGCCCAGAAATTCTGCAAAGACACGCCCGTTTGGTTTCACAAGCCTGTGCACTGGAGGTAAATGGCTCGGGCTTCCATCCCAGTTCTGCCGCCTGCCAGCTGTGTGTTCTTGGGCAAGTTGCCTAGCTTCTCTGTGCCTTAGTTCCTCATCTGTAAAATGCAGTGGTGCCCGTCTCCTAAAGTTCTTGGGAAGATTAATTTCATTATTCCGTATCAAACACTTGGCAGAGTTCTTGGAACACAGTAAGCAGGAAATGTTAGCTGCAATTATGCAAATGATTATGAGGACAAATACAGCGTCTGCGGGAACCAGTTCCACTGAACCTGGTTTTGGGAAATGCTGGTAACATGGGAGAAACACTGGGAGACTTTTCATTCCACATGCGCCACCTGGCTGTCATTCTCTGTTCTCCCCAAATAGTGCCTGGCTGGGCTGGGTGTCTGTTTGAGCAGCTCTCAAACTAAATGGAGTGCAGGATCCTGGGAAGGTCTGAGCAGCCCAGGGTGGGGCCAGGCGGCCGGGATCAGAGTCATCTGACACCTGCAGGCCTCCGTAGGCTCCTCACGTGTAAGGTAGATGGAGCTGTCCCATCCTGGCCACCTTACAGCCTGTTTGAGGACTTTGGGGATCACGAGCAGAAAGGGAGAAGGCACGAGAGCAGACTTTACTGTTCAACCTCGGACCCTGGGCACATTCTGAGGATGAGACCTCCAGCCCCACAGCCCGTGGTGCCCTTGGCCTTTGGGCAGCGTCATCCCCGTGTTGACCAACACCCGTTCAGGCACCAAGTGAGCGTGCCTTTCCCATGAGAGTGCCAGCCCTGCGTCTGGGACGCCCTGTCAGCCAGGCACACCCAGGCCTCCCGAGACAAGCTGGTTTTGACCTCTTGGGTAGCAAAGAACCCCAAGCTCCCACAGGCTTCTTGAGCAACAAGGCAGCAGCAGAGAGCGCCACAGGGAGCAGCTGCCTCTCATTGTTAGCATCCCTGGACCGGCTCCGGGTCGTCCAGTGTGGGCATCAGGCATCATGTTCTAGAAATTCTGGGTCCAGGGCAGATGCCACATGAGGCTTCTGAGACTCTCAGTCCCAGCAACTCCAAACCACACACGGGGTGAGCTCTTCTTTTCTTGGTCCTTGGGGTTTATGTAATCCCTTTGACTTCTTTGACCTGGATCATCTTTAAAAGATGGAACAGTGGCAGTAATGAAGTTTTAGTGTCCTTACAGAATCTTACCATCTAAAAAGGGCTCTTCCGCTGGATCTCATAAGGGACCATCATCTCTTACTTCCCAAGTTGGGAATCTGCTTTTTATATGTTCATCAGTCTTCACACACTTTGTGTTCGTGTTTTCTTTTTGGCTTCCCTCCTACTCTTAGAGGTTGCCTTTTGAAGAAAGCAATCTGTTTCAGCTCCACAAGAGAGGAAAGAAGGGACATGATTTGAGGCAGCCTAGAACCAGGTGGCTGCAAGGGAGTGTGTGATGGGAGGTGTGAAGGCAGAGGAGGGAGGAAGCTGTGAAGCTGGAGGAGCCGCTCTTCCACCCTGCTGGGCTTCTCTCACCCGGGCTGGTCATGTCACGGGCAGTGACGGTGTTTCCAGCCGAGGTGACATTCTCCAGACTCGAACCCCTGTGCTGAATGGAGTGGGGAAGGTGGGCTGGGGAGGCCTGAGGGCTGTAGGGTTAGGTTCACAGAACTGTCGTAAAAATGGGGACCTTGTCCCCTGGTTTGGGCGGGACCTTGGCAATGGGAGAAACCTTATGGGAAGCCACGCTGGGAGGATTTGGTTCTTGAGCAGCATGGACAGGCACATTTCAGGGTTGAACCGCACCAGGAGCCTGGCTTTGCCATCCATTTGTTCAGGAAACGTTCTCTGAGCACCAGCCTTTGCTAGGCCCCGTAGTAGGTTCGATGGGTGAGAAGTGAATAGACTCCAACTGTCCTCTCCTGGTGCTCCCAGTCCAGTGGGGGAGCCAGGCGGGTAGAGCCAGTTACAGAGATCTGAGTGCCCTCAGCGGGTCCTCGGGGGCTTCAACTACCCTTCTTCCCATCATCAATGTCCCAAAATAAGCAGTGAGCCTAGTCCTGTCCCCTCGCTGCTCCCAAGAACAACCTGGCGTGTGACTGTGAGCGAGTGCCTTGCTCGCTCTCCTCGGTTTCCTCGTCTGTAAGGGAAGGGCTTCTCCCTGTGGCCTCTGGGGTCCCCTGCACTTCTCGGGTGTTGGCAGCAAAAGAGGCAGCCACAGCTGGGGCCTTTCCCCGCGGGCAGGTTTTCTGGGCCGAGGTCACTGCAGGCCAGGCCCGGCCAGCCTCCCTATCAACTGGGTCAGGTGTTACGAGCTTCTCACATGCTGGGTATTTAGAGTTCAACCCAAACAGGTTTGGGGAATTCACGGCCTCTGAAGACCTCAGAACCTGGCTTAGAAGCTCCACAAAGCAGGGGCGTGATTGATCTTTCGGGAGTGTGGAGGCCACATTGGGGGCTCAGCAGTGGGCCCGTGGCCTCCCTCAGGGCTGATGAGAAGGAAGAAAAATGTGTCTGCTGAGGCCGACTTCAGCCCTGAAATCAGATCTGGGTATGAATCTTCCCTCCCTTTGTCCTTCTATTCACACCTCTTAAGTATACTTAACCTCTCTGTGTTGCTGTCCCCTCTGCCATAAAAAGGGTATAACAGCCCATCTCCTGGGGCTAAAGGGAGGATAACATGAAGACAGTGCATGGGCCTGCGGTACTCGGTACTCGAGGGCTCTGTCTCTCCTGAAGGCACCCCAGCGACTCCTTGGGCCGGTGGCGTCAAACCTTTACCCCTGCCCCCCAAGGCCCACTTTCATTCTCTCCTCTTTGGCCCCCTCATTTGGAGACTGTCTACAGAACTTCACCAAGCAGCAGCTCCTCTCCAGGCTTCAGAACGGGCCGCTGCTGGCCACTGCAACCTAGCATGCTGCCCACACTTGAGACGCCGCTGAAGGTGTCCCCCAGCCCCATGCTCTTGCGGCGTCCGCATGCAGATGCCTCTCCCAGGGATCTTCTTAAACTGCAAATTCTGACTTGGAGTGGGTGGGAGCTGAGAGTCTGTATTACCAACAAGCTCCAGGGGAAAAATGATGCCGCTGGTCTGGGGACCACACTTCGAGTACAAGGATCTAGACCAGTGGCCTGCAAAGGCACCTTTTAAAATTCCCAATGCCTGGGCTGTACGTGAAACCAACCAAATCAGAACTTGTTGGGATAGAAAGCAGGCATCAGGATTGGTTTAGTATCCCCAGGGGATTTGCAGTGAGCACCCAAGTTTGAGATTCTCTGTTCCAGTGCCCTCTGAGCGAAGGTGGGTCCAGTCCAAAGCAGACTGCCAGAGTCTTGGGTGGTCAATGCAGCTGCTCTATGGGCAAAAGCTCACCCCCACCTGGCTTGGGGATATTGGAAAGAACTCTTCAATCCTCACTACTATGGGGACTGTGTCAGGGAGTGGGGCATGGGCTTTGGTGTCAAATGGTCCTGGATTCAAATCTTGGCTGCTTCTCTAATTGGCCGAGGGAACTTTACTGTCCAGCTTCTTTATTTCTCTGAGCCTCAGCACCCTCCTTTGTGAAACCTGGACCATCACAGGCCCAGCCTTATAGGACTGCTGGGAATTTGAGGAGTTCCCAAAAACTACCCAAAGTAGCTCCTGGTGCATAGAAAGTGTTCAGTGGATGATACGATTATGTTTTTTTTTTCCCCCTTGCCTGACATCCTCATTTTACAGGCAAGATTTCTATGGCTCAGTGAGGTAGAGGCATTTGCCACTGGCCACACAGCAAGTCAGTAATGGAGCTAGGATTCCAGCTCTGGGCTCTGGAATCCCCACCCCATTCTCCTTTGGGTTCCTGCCCTGCTTCTTCTCTGTCTTCTCAGCCCTTCCCCCAGGCTGGGGGCTTCATTTGAATGGGTGGGGGCTCCCTGGAGCACCTGGGCCTTCCCACTTGGGGAAGGTGGGTCCTGCAGTGGATGTTGACTGTTCCTGGGAGTGGCTGAGGGCCGATGGCTCCCACAGCTCCCACCTGTGGGCCCTCACCCAGCCTCCAGGGAATATCAGCATCATCACAGGCTTGTCTTACCTTTGCACCATCTCCCCACCCTCTGCTTCTCCCCTACCTTCAGCAAAAGTGCAGAACATCAGACACTGACGTCAAATGAATTGCACTCTGAGAATTTAGAGAGACTTGTGTAAGACTTCTGCGGCCAGCGATGTGGCCTAACCAGCTTTCTGCATGGCTGTCCCAGGAGATCCCTCCTGAAGACTGTGAGAAAAAGGTGCAAGGAGGGACCAGGGCAGGCAGAGATCCCAGCCCAGGATGCCCATGGCGGTCTGGCAGGGAGCTTGGAAGAGCACCGTGGCCAGGTGGGGACCCTGGAGCCCTGGAGAGCCCATGTCCTCTGAAAGCCGGCAGCTCCTTCCCTCCCAAACTCCTTTCCCTCCACCCTTCTTGAAGTGTCCTCTGGGTTCCTGCCTCCAGTGTCTCTCCTCCCCTTCTCTCTTGAACTCACTTTCAGGGATTTGGCTCTTCTCCAGGAGCCATCAAACCAAGATTATCAGCAGCCCCCAGGATGCTCAATGCAGTGGTTGGTTTCCAGTCCCATCTCCCTTGGCCCATCTGCGGCGGTGGACGCTGTTAATCCTTCTCTTCCTTGAAATACTCTCCACCTGGACACCGCCCTCTCCCAGTCTCCGCACATTACCAGCTGCTCCCCCTCATCCCGCCTCCATCCCTGGGCTCTGTCCCCTCACTCTGTCTCCGCTCCCCCTTGGTGATCTCATCCAGTCACATGCGTTAAATATCACCTGGATGCTGACCAATCCCGGGTTTCCACCCTCATCAGAATCTCCATTCAGCCGCCCACCTGACATCTCCCTTGGGTGTCTAGATTCAAATTTAATCTTTCCAAAATGAAACTGCCTCTCCATGAAGCCTCCCTCTCCTGCCATCCTCCCTATGTGGGCTGAATGGAAATGGTCCTGCTTGGAGTCCAGCTACCAGCTAGACTCCAACCTCTTCCTCCATCCCCATATCCAGCTCATCAGCAGATCCCCAAACGCACCCGGAATCCACAGCTTCTCCCAGCTCGGCCTCCTCAGCTGCCCTGAGGTCCAAGCCACCATCATCTCCCTGGATGGTGGCAGCCACCTCCTTGCTGGTGTCCCCAGTTCCTTCCCTGTCAACCCACGGTCTGTGCCCAGCACAGCAGCCACTTTGGGTCATGACATTCCTCTGCCCAGGACAACTCGGCTGCCACCTCACTTGAAGGCCTATGAGACCCTCCCCTCTGCCCACATCACCTCTGACATTCCTGATGGGTCTCACCTCAGGGCCTTGGCACCTCCTGTCCCCACTTCCTGGAACGCACAAGGCCTAGTATTGATCCCCCCAATACTAGGCCTAGTATTGATCCCCCCAATCAGGACAGATTGATCCTCCCACCCCAGGTTGTAGCCCACGCGCTGCTGTTTCCCATGTCACCTTTCCCTGTCTTCTCCTCCACTCTGACCTTCACTTCTGTTTCTTCAGTTTCATTTTCTCTTGTATATTTCAGTGCATCTGGATTTCTCCCTTATCCAAAACCACTGGGGGCTGAATAAGAATGTGGTCATTTGGGAGCCAGGAGGCCTGAGTCTTGGCCTCGTACGGGCATCAAACTCCTTCTGAAATGAGTATCTTTCCTCTCTAGGCTACACTAAGTGACATGTAAAACTACGTTATATGTAGAGAACTTGACTTGTTTTATTCACCAAAACTCCCGTTGGCAAAGCACCTGGCACAGAATAGACACACCGTTCACCCGACAAATAGTGGATGACTGCCTACTGTATGCCAGCCAGCGGCCGGGGTGCTGGATGTGCCTCCATGACAAACCAGCCTCCAGTGTCCCCCCTCATGGAGTCTACTAGGCAGACAGTAAACAATAACCAGTAAACGCAGGTCTATTGATGGGGAGAAGCACAACTCAGAAAGTAAAAGGGAGTCGAGATGGGGAGTGTCAGGGGGATTTGCGATTTCAAATAGAGTGGTTAGCGAGGCTCACTGGGAATGAGATATTTGAACAGAAACTTGAAAGGGGGCCCAGGAGTGAGCCACAAGACCACCTGGGGGAAGAGCGTTCCAGGAACAGCCTGTGCCGAGTCCCTGATGCAAGAATGGGCCACCAGAAATCTGAATGACTGAATGAAAGAATGAATGCGTCCTTGAGGCCAGGAATAGAACAGATGTTCTATTTCTAGACATGTTCTATTAGACGTTCTATTGTATAGACAATGCCCTTGCATTATCTTCAGACTAGCAAGGGATTCTGACAAGTAAGAAATTAGGATCCACAGGAGACGATGCTCTGAGGCACCATTTCTGAGCCTTCCTATGAGCTGGGAGTGGACTAGGTGTTTGAGATCTGCCCTCTGCCCAATCCTTCCGTCTGTACAGATTGGATGGTGTATGACATCCCCCTGTGCTTTCAAAGTCCATTAGTTTTTGTTCTAAGTAAAATGTCCAGAAATTTCCCTCCTAGGGTAGGCAGTAGAGCACACTTTGCCAGAGGCCAGACACTCTGGGCAAAGTCTGTGTGGGGCACACAGCAGGTTCCTCCCCACCCTGCTACTATGTTTAAAATGTTCAACCACTGTGTATGAAAATCTTACCAAGGTAATGCTACACTGCCTTGCTTTCTAAAAACAGTTGATGCTGGGCCAGGCGTGGTGGCTCATGCCTGTAATCCTAGCACTTTGGGAGGCCAAGGCGGGCCTGACCATGAGGTCAGGAGATCGAGACCATCCTGGCTAATATGGTGAAACCCCGTCTCGACTAAAAACACAAAAAATTAGCCGGGCGTGGTGGCAGGTGCCTGTAGTCCCAGCTACTTGGGAGGCTGAGGCAGGAGAAAGGCGTGAACCTGGGAGGTGGAGCTTGCAGTGAGCGGAGATCGTGCCACTGAACTCCAGCCTGGGCGACAGAGTGAGACTCCATCTCAAAAAAAAAAAAAACCAGTTGATGCTGAACTTGTTTAACCCTTTCTTGATGTCTAGGATTTAGGACTACGTATCTCATTAATTTTGCCGGGATTTTATGGAGGAACATCTTTGGAAGCATAGTAAGTCCATTTTTCCTCCCCTGCACTGAACAGATTTCTTGGTGTCTGAGAACAGCTGTGCAGTGGGAATATCACGGAGTCTTGAATCACTCATTTCTTCCTTCCTTACATGTTGAGGGTCTATATTCACTCACTCACAATTAGGTACTAAGAATACAAGGATGAACAAAACTCAACCACGTTCTGCCATCAGAGACCTTACGGCCCCCTGGGGAGACCTGCATTTATCAGACACAGATGCATGAGAAACTGCCCGTGTGGGGGCAGGTGCCGTGGGAACCTGACCAGGGCCATGTTGCCTCAAGAGGGCGGCCACAGAAGCATCTCCAGAGCAGTGGTTCTCAACCCAGCTGCATGTCAGAATCACTGAAGAGCTTAAAAATACCATTGCCCAGTCCTGCCCCAGAGATCCTGATGTCATGGCCTGGCGTGCAGCCCAGGCCTCTCTGGATGAATCTAGTGAGGAGCCGGGGCTAGAGGCCACTGGGAAATGGGGTCTACCCAGATTAGCTGGAGTAAACAAGAACGGAAGGGGAGAGATGGGCTGGGAGGGCAGTGCAGGCTGGACTTGATGTATCAAGGAACTTGGACCGCGTCCTGGGAGCATGGGGTTTTGATAGGTTGCAGCAGGGGCGTGTCATGGTCCGTTTTGCCTTTTGGGAAGATGGTCACACTTCTGTGGAACAGATGGGAGGGAAGCCAGTGTGGAAGTGAGAAGTCCAGTGAGGAAGGTGCCTTGCAGGCCTCCAGGCGAGAGGTGGTCCCTGACAGTGGTAGAAGAGGAAGGAAGGCGGACTAGATGGAGCCAGTGGCAGGTGATGTGTAGCAGGAGAGGGTGACGGAGGGACCATGTTGACTCTCAGGTCTCTGGCTTTCAGGGCACAAATGCAGTGCTGTTCACCAAGCACAGGAGCAGGGTGGGGTGGCAGGCATGAGGTGGGGTCATAATTTAAATTCAGGAACTGATTTAAGGGGCCTTCTAGATGTCCAAGAGATGTCACGTCAGTGCGTGAATGGAGTTCAAAGGCCAGATGTGGGCTGGGCGTGGGCGCCGGTGAGTCATCTGTGTGAGGCTGGCCATGGACGCCAAAGCCATGGATGCATCGCCTAGGGAGGGAGTCATGTGCAGAGATGACAGGCTGTGGTCCAGACTCCGTGTTCAGATCCTAATCTCACCAAGCACGACTCTGGGCAAGTTGTCTTAACAAAATTTGGGCTGCCATAACAAAATACCACGGACTAGGCGGCTTAAATGACAGAAATTTTTTTTCTCACAGTTCTGGAGACTGGAAGTTCAAGATTAGGGTACCAGCATGGTTTGGTTCTGGTCGAGGCTCTCTTCCTGGTTCACAGACTGCCACCTTCTGTCTGTGTCCTCACATGACCTTTTTCGAGCACACGCATCTTCTTACAAGGCACATGCGCTAATCGCGTCATGAATGTCCCATCCTCATGACCTCATTAAACACAGTCACTTCCTGAAGGTCCCACCTCTAAATACGATCACACTGGGGGTTAGGGCTTCAGCATATGAATGGGGTGCAGGGGACACAAAGGTTCCATCTATAACATTAGTTAACCTCTCTCAAGTTTGTCGACCTCTCAGGTTCCCCGAGGACAAAATTAAGCGTGCATGGAACCCGGAACATCACGGCACACACATGGCCTGGCACATAGTATTTCCCTGCCCTTGAACTTGCCCTCCTTTCCCGCTTCCAGGGAAGTGTCTGCTGTCTGCTACAGACTCTGTATTTGCCTCAATCTAATGGCTCTTTTCTTCCTCTTCTATTCATTTTGCTGCTTCTGATTGGCTGCGGACTTGTAAGCCATCGGCCGTATTCGTTTGAATTGTGTGTACAGTAAGAACAGCGTGCACTGAACATGAAAGCTTAAGTTCTTTTTTCTTTTTTTTTTTTGTTTTGAGATGGAGTCTCGCTCTGTCACCCAGGCTGGAGTGCAGTGGCACGATCTCGGCTCACTGAAAGCTCTGCCTCTGGGGTTCACACCATTCTCCTGCCTCAGCCTCCCAAATAGCTGGGACTACAGGTGCCCGCCACCACGCCCGGCTAATTTTTTGTATTTTTAGTAGAGACGGGGTTTCACCGTGTTAGAAAGGATGGTCTCGATCTCTTGACCTCGTGATCCACCCGCCTCGGCCTTCCAAAGTGCTGGGATTACGGGCGTGAGCCACCGCACCCGGCTGAAAGCTTGAGTTCTGTGTGACTTTGTGCTCCTTAGGGACAGGCTGCAGGCCCAGGCATGAATTTTAGTGCCTGCATGCAGTGAGCTTCTGTCAGAGTTTACAGATCAGTGCCGGGCGTGGTGGCTCATGCTTATAATCCCAGCACTTTGGGAGGCCGAGGTGGGTGGATCACCTGGGGTCAGGAGTTGAGACCAGCCTGGCCAACATGGTGAAACCCCGTCTCTACTAAAAATACAAAAATTAGCCGGGCATGGTGGCAGGTGCCTGTAGTCTCAGCTACTCAGGAGGCTGAGGTGGGAGAATCGCTTGAACCTGGGAGGTGGAGATTGCAGTAAGCCAAGAAAGCATGACTGCACTCCAGCCTGAGCGACAGAGTGAGACTCCGTTTCAAAAGAAAAAAAAAGAGTTTACAGATCAGTGGGCACTGGTTGTGGATGGCTCAGACTTTCCACAACGTTCTAGGCTGTTCTCTGGATTGTAAAGGTTAAGGGGCCTCTGGATAAGTGAGGCACTGGCTCGTTAACGCTCACTTGCACAGTGACCATGCCATCACCATCACCCACAGGAAGCATCCTGTGACACTGTGCTCACCCCCTACTGGCTGATGGGGCATCCCCTTGTAACTGGAGGCAGTGCTGGGAGCGTACAGGCTGTCCTTGTGCCGGAGACTCTGGGCTCTGCTGTCCCTGGACAGGGGCTGGGCCTGGGGAGGGTGTGTGGTCCTAAGACCATGTTTCCTCCACCAGCAAACCAGGGGCATCCCTCATGGCTGCCTCTACCCACCCACCCAATATTTCCTGTGCCAGGGCCTGTGCCTGGGGACACAGGGGATTGCACTGTCAGCAAGACTCAGTCCCCGCCCTCAAAGACATCCTCTTCTAGTGGTGAAGGAGTAAGCAACTCGACAGGCAAGGTGATTGCTGTGGGAAAAGCTGTGATCAAAAGGCCCAGAAAGTCACAGAAGGACATAAGGAAGACAGAAGGGAACTCCAGAGGCTATGGGAACAGGGCTGGGGTTGCCACTAAGGTGGGGAGGTTGGAGAAGGCCTCTTTCAGGAGGAGACACTTAAGCTGACACCCACAAGGTGGGAGGGAGAGAGCTTCGGGCAGAGGAGGGCAGGGCAGGGGAAAGCCAGGCGGGGAGCAACCAGGTAAGTAGGGCTTGGCCTGGCTGAGAGACAAGTGCACAGGGTGAACACAGAGTGCGTGAGGGGACTGGGAGGGTCGCGAGCAGGCGCACAGCACTCTGTGTGGGAAGGCTTGGGCCGCTTTTGCTCTGGGCAGTGATGTGGTCCAGTGTCGTGGTCATGTCCGGTGGCCCTTATAAAGGCCTCTCTTGTTGCTTAGTGGAGAATGGATTGGTGGGGGGGGAGGGTGCAGCGTCAAAGTGGGGACAGTGCAGTGGCAATTGCCACAGTCCTTGTGGAACGTGTTGATGCCACAGGTTGTGCTGGGTGGTGGCAATGGGAGTGGAGAGAGGTGTGTGGATTTGGAGGCAGAATTAAGGGACCCGGAGATGGATCAGCTTGAGGGTGAGCACAGCGGGGGTCTCACAGGCCCCATGATCACAGCACACTGCTTGATGGTGCGCCTGCTTCAAATGTGTGTCGTTTCTAGGTCTATGGCCAATCTGAAGCAGCAAAATGAATAGAAGAAGAAGAAAAGGGCTGTTGGGCTTTAGTTGTAACAACAACACATTTGGCAGTGCCATTTCCTGAGAAGAGTGGCAAGAGTCCAGTGTGCCTGGAGCCTGGTAGGGGCGGGAGCAAGGTGGGACCCTAGTATGTCCCACTTGGCCGTGTTAAAGTGAGATGCTCATTAGACATCCAAGTGGAGGGGCCCGGCAGGCAGTGGATGTGCGGGTCTGGAGCCCTGCCCAGGAGTTTCAGCCAAAAGTCTGACCGAAGTGTTGACACAGATTTAAGGACCAGTCAGGACCCTGGCTCACCTCCTGCTCCAATGCTTCCTGGGGTCACATCCACTAGGAGCGTCTCACTTGTGCTGGATTCTTCCCAGAAAGCAAAGTGCTCTCAATCCTGGTCACCAAAATTCTTCCAGCCCTGCTCTCTGTTGGCCGGCTGGCAGGGACTGTCTCTATTTTACAGAGGAGGAAACTGAGGCTCCAAAGCCGAGCAACAGGGAGTGGCTTACCCTGAGCCATACAGTCAATGAGAATGAGGATTGGAGGCCACCCCCAGGTCTCCAGCGGCCATACTGCATCCTCCTGGGGTGATGACTTTTCCATATGCGTCCACCACCCGCAACTGCCACAGTCACGACACTGTGCTGATACCTACCGGAGTGCCAGGATGCCCTGCATGGAGACCTTTCTCCAAAGTTAATCATTACTGTAACCCCAAATTGGTCTTCCCGCTTTGCAGAAGATCAACCTGGAACTGACAGGTCCATGACTCGCTGAGGTCACACAGCTAGTGGGTGGGAACCAAGAATCATGAGGCTCTGTGCTAACTGCTACTGTGCCCTGGAGAAGCACCCAATTCCAAAGCCTTGGTCCTTGGTATTTAACATCTCGGGGCTGGGGGCACTGTGCTCTCATGAGTTCTTTGACAGTGAAGCACTTCTTGATCAGGAAGGACAGTCCCCCACGACATCCTGTCCCTGTCCTAACAGGAAACACCCAATTAGTGACCTGGTGTTTCTTCAAAATGGTGGCCTAAGGAGCTGAAAGCCCTGGGCTCTGCTGCCCTGGGAAAGTCTCCGTATCCGTCTGAGCCTCAGTTTTCTCATCCGTGAAAGGGGTATAAAAGCACTTGTTCTTCCTACCTCCTGGGCTGCTGGGAGGGTTCAGAGAGAAAGCTGAGAAAGTCCTCGGGAGTCATGGAGGCCATGTTCATGTTGGCTGGCGTGGTCCTCCATTAGGCCAGGCAGTGGATGAGGGGTGGCAGAGGGGCCTCTGCCTTCAGGGGTTTTGCCCCCGACCTACTTGCTCCACCCAGGTGGACGCCCTGAGCCGGGGAGGAGGCGCGCCCCCTGGTGGAGACGCTGTGGTTGCTGCATCCGCAGGAGCCCAGGCGGAACAGATGCTAAAGGGAGACGTACTGGCTGGCTAGAGAGGCCTGGGAGGTCGGGGTGTTATTTTTGTGTGATTGATCTGGCTTTTGGATATTTAATAGCAGAGAGAGGGAGAAGCTGGATACTGATGATGCAGGGCTTGTCTGTCTCCAAAGCTTCTGCTGGTCTTGCTACACCACTGTAGACATTTCCCTGGGAAGGGGGACATCGTAGGGAGGGGACCTGCTCTTTGCCAGCTCTGTTTCCTATTGCCCAACAGGACACAGGAGTCCATGTCTCCAGCAGCCTCCCAGCTGGCTGTCTCCTCCCAGGTTGGGTCTCCTGGGGCACCAGCCAGCTAGAATGGGGTTGGGGTGGTGGCCACTAGCTGCAGAGACAACCCCCCACTCAGGCCCCCTCATGGGCCTTCGTGGCCTGTCAGGAGCACAGTTGTATGAAGCATGGGTCCTCCGTTTCCTCCTTAACTCTTGCACAGGCGAATAGACTGAGCTGACCGTGGGCCTTGGCTGCACAGCGCGCGGGAGGAATTCAAACAGGGGCAGCCCTGAGCTTGACAGAGAGCCAGGCCCTTGGGGGAGGCTCACTTGTGACAACAGCAGGTCTCTTAGTCTTGTCTAAGGCTTTTCTCCAGCACCTTCTACATTTGCTCGTCTGTTGATGCATTTGCTTATTTTAATATCGATTGAGGGCTCCCTTGTCAACACTGGCACTGTCAGCATTTGGGGCTGGTTAAATCTTTGTTGCCGGGGCTGATCCTGGGCACTGTAGGTTTAGCAGCACCCCTGGCCTTACCCTCCAGATGCCAGTAGCAGCACCCTTCCCTCAAGTATGAAAGCCAATGATGTCTTCACAAATTACCAAGTGTGTACCCTGATTGAGAACCACTGATGTGAGCTCTGCCACGTGCCAGCTTTGAGCTGGACTCCACTCCCATCTCCTGTTCCCGCAGGCAGAGCTGGCTCTGCAAACACCTGGAGCAGGTGGGGTTCCGGGCGTGTTTGTCCCTCCTGCTTTCCTACCTGCCTGGCCTCCCACCTCCTCTGACCTGGGCCACCTTGTCCGGAGGCCCCCCTCACTTTCCATTCTTCCATCTAGAGAGGCAGACAGGTGACAGGCTCTCTGTGCCTCAGTTTCCTCATCTGTAAATTAGGGATAATAACAGTATCCACCTGAGTAGGTTTTGTGAAGAGTTAGATTGTTTGTCTATGGAAAATACCTAGCACAGTTCTGGACATGCAGTGAACCTGTATGTATCACTGTTACTTAGTGGATGTTTGTTTGTTTGTTTGTTTATTTGAGATGGAGTCTTGCTCTGTTGCCCAGGCTGGAGTACAATGGAACAATCTCGGCTCACTGCAACCTCTGCCTCCCTGGTTCAAGCAATTCTCCTGCCTCAGCCTCCTGAGTAGCTGTGATTACAGGCATCCACCACCACGCCTGGACAATTTTTTTGTATTTTTAGTAGAGACAGGGTTTCACCATGTTCGCCAGGCTGGTCTTGAACTCCTGACCTCAGATGATCCACCCGCCTCAGCCTCCCAAAGTGCTGGGATTACAGGCATGAGCCACCGCACCTGGCCGGATGCTTATTTTTATTGTGCCAAGCTGGGGATGCAACAATGAACAAGACAAAGATCCTGACTTTGGGATCTCAGAGCTCATGAGAAAGGCAGACACCTTGTTCTGGGCTTTTAATTCAGGTGGGATGGGGACACCTAAGGGGCCTGTTGGAGGAACACCCCACCCAGGAGTTAAAGAAGGAAAGCTTCCTGGAGGAGGTAGCATCCCAGCTGGGATATGAAAGAAAAGTACGAGTTAGCTGAGTGAGGAAAGGAAAGGAATAATGGTGTGAGTTATCTATCTTTTAAATAAATTTTTTAAAAGCCCTTCTGAAAAAATCAAACCCATTTACTGGGGGCGGTGGTGGGGGGTGCTTTTCTGTACAAATAGGGCAAAACCATGCCCCCAAAATTCCTAGGTTCACCTCTTTGGGAAGCCACGTCACCCCTGTGAGATACTCAGCATGGAAGTGCTTGGCACAGGATAGATGTGGAGTGTGGGGTTAAGGGCAGGGAGGGGACCTGCCTCCATCCCCCACAACCCAGCCCATGTGCAGGTGTGTTCGTACTTTGATAATAGTAACCTCCCCAGATGCTTTCTGCCTTATGGGTGTTGGGGCCTGGCAGGAGGGGAGAGCAGGGAGGCAGGTGGGGAAATGGAATCAGAGAAGGGCACAGCCGCTGTTTTGATGCAGTCGGAGTCATTCTGGCTCACCTGCATGTCCACTGGGGGTCACCAGACGGCACTGCCCATCGTGGCGTCTCAGAACCAGCCCAATGGACACTCCTCTCGCCCGTGCTTCTGCGATCGCCTCCGAGGGGAGAGAATTGGTGGATGCGACATGGAGAAGTGCACATTGGTGGTTAAAGCTCATGTCCTATTAGCCGATGCCAGGCACCTGGCCTCAAGGTGTCCAGGAAGTGCAATCCTGTCCGGGCCTGGGAAGTGGTGACCAGCACTAAGGAAGCCCCCCAGAGCAGTGTCTAGGGCACCGGGCTGGGCTCCTGGTGACAATGTGTGTTGTTCCTCTTCCTGCACAGCTACAGCCTCCGCTTGGCGTCCCGATGCTCTCCACCAGCGGCCCCGTACATCACCAGGCAATATAGGAAGGTCAAAGCTCCGGCTGCAGCCCAGTTCCAGGGACCATTCTTCAAAGAGTAGACGCTCTGCCTGCTCCCTGACAGGTACGAGGCAGGACGGAACAGCTTCTGGCACTGTTTGGGTGGGTCAAGGGGGTGTGGGCTTGGGTCTTGGGTGGGGAGGGAAGGAGAGAAAGCGGTGGGTGTGATTGCTTGTGTGTACCAGGCACACAAGGCAGGGCCTCCCTCCAGGAGGGCACTTAGCTGAGTGCAGACTCTGGACCACCTGTTTCACATCCCAGCTCTGCCGCTTGCTGGCTACGAGCTTCAAGCAAGTTACTTAGTCTTTCTGAGCCTCAGTTTCCACATTTGTACAGTGGGCACTACAATAGTACCTACTTTATAGGGTGTTTGTGACAATTACAAATGTCAAATGTGCAAAGCACCTAGAAGAGTGTCTGTCACATAGTAAGCACTAGGTAAGTCATTACTGGAGTAATAATGATAAAAATAGTAATTATACTCAGTTCTTAATTGCCTCAGAGGCGTTAAGCCCAGAAAAGATGACCGAGTTCCTGTTCTCACAATGTATTTGAAAGTAAAAATAATACAGGTGGAGTAACCCTAATCCAAAAATCCAAAATCTGAAATGCCCCAAAATCTGAACTTGAGTGAGGACATTCAAAGGAAATATACTCGAAGGAAATGCTCATTGGAGCATTTCAGATTTCAGATTTTTGGATTAGGGATGCTGAACCAGCAAGTATGTAATGCAAATATTCCAAAATCCAAAAAAAATCCCAAATCAAAAAATTTCAGGTCTCAAGCATTTCAGATAAGGAATATGTAATCTGTCCTAATCCATAAAATATAAAACTCAGATTTATTCTGGACTAAAACAGCCTCTTCCTAGGTTTTCTGATGGTAAAAACCTGGAATTACTCTACGATTTCTGTTGGATAAAAACATGGAAACCAGACTTTTCATTTTTGGAGTACCTGGGTTCTGCTGGTGACCCACGAGCAGGCTTGGCCCTCCCTGTTGGTGACACCACACAACTGCATTCATTGTGTCCCCAAGGCCAGCATCTCAAAGTGATCAGAGGACCTCATACATCAGAAGATCTAGGATGCTGTTATAAATACAGACCTCAGAGTCCAGTTCCAAATGTACAAAATGGCCAAAAAGGCTCAAATCCCATTTACTGGACTATAGTACGAATAGGGCCAAACCCCATTAAAAAATCCCGAGTTCAGCCGGGCGCGGTGGCTCACGCCTGTAATCCCAGCACTTTGGGAGGCCGAGGCGGGCGGATCACGAGATCAGGAGAGCGAGATGATCCTGGCTAACACAGTGAAGCCCCGTCTCTACTGAAAATATAAAAAAATTAGTCGGGCATGGTGGTGGGCGCCTGTAGTCCCAGCTACTCAGGAGGCTGAGGCAGGAGAATGGCGTGAATCCAGGAGGTGGAGCTTGCAGTGAGCAAATCCCGAGTTTACATCTCTGAGGGAAGTCACATCACCCCTATGAGATACCCAGCATGGAAGTGGTTGGCACAGGACAGTCGTTGAATACGGGGTTAATGGGAGGGAGGGGACTGGCCACCACCCCCCACAGCCCTGCTTGTATTGGTGGGTGGGTATTGATGGCACGGGCCCATCCTGGTGGGTGTGACCAGGGAACCTGCATTAGCAGATGGCCCCCTGGTTCTGGGACACACTTAGGTTTGGGAACGCGTGCTTAACACAAGGCAGTGGTTAAAACACAAGCCAGGGTTGTTTGGAATGAGTTTGTAGTTCAAGGCAAGAATGGGCTGAATTCTGAAACTCTGAGGTCTTTTGTATTATGCCAGGAAGAGAAGACCCTTTCATCCTTCCGCCTGCCCTCCAACCCCAAGACCTCACTTCTCTCTTCCCTTTTTTTTTTTTTTGAGACGGAATCTCGCTCTGTCGCCAGGCTGGAGTGCAGTGGCGTGATCTTGGCTCACTGCAACCTCCACCTCCCAGGTTCAAGCGATTCCCCTGCCTCAGCCTCCTGAGTAGCTGGGACTACAGACACCCGCCACTATGCCTGGCTAATTTTTTTTTTTTTTTTTGTATTTTAGTAGAGACGGGGTTTCACCATGTTGGCCAGGATGGGCTTGATCTCCTGACCTCATGATCCACCTGCCTCTGCCTCCCAAAGTGCTGGGATTACAGGCGTGAGCCACTGCTCCCGGCTGTTTACTTCTCTCTTTCTTAAGCAGTTGGAGTTTCCGGCTTGGCTTTATTCCTCTGGGGTTTGGGGAGGGGAGCAAAAATAAAATCCACTCTTGCTCAGAGAGTCTGTTGTCTGCTGCTGGAACTGAACCTGTCTCTCTGGGGCCAGCTGCTCCCTGACAGGGGAACCTGGAGACTTGACCCTGAGCTGGAGTCCCGTGGAACAATGTTGAAATGGACTCTAAGATAGTACAGAGCTGGGAGGCCCTGGAAGATGTACCTCCCATTTTACAGACGGAAAAGTTGAGGCCCCAAGAGAAGAGACATAGGACGTGGCTAGAGTCTTCTGGAAAATGAGAGGCCATGCCATGATGAACAATTCCGACTCTGGGAACCATTTGTGTCCAGCATCCTCCTTGTGGCCAAGGCTGCTGCATGAACCTTCTGTGTTGATGGGCACCCGGGACTTGCTTCCACCCCAGAGCAGGTGTTCTCTGCAGCCGGAGGGAGAGCCAAGTGCAACTGGGCTGGCTTCCTAAACAGACTGGGCCATTTCTGTTGGCCACTGCAGGCTTGGCCATGACGAAGATGAAATGTATGTAGCATTTGCCAAGCCTTATGAATTTAGGCTCTGCCCCAGCACCAAGCACTGTCCTAGGTGGTGGCCTTCTTTTTCCTTCTTTAAAGACACATACAGTTTCCCAAGCTAAGCGATCAAATGAAGAGAGGCCTAACGTCATTTGCCTCTGCATCTTGTGGTCTTTGTTTGCTCACCGACAACGAAGGCTCCAGACTCAGCAGTTTCATGTCTAAGTGACTGAAACTTCCTCCTTAAAATCTTTTGTAGCTTTTTTCCCACTTTTTAAATTGGTACTTACACCAAGCATGTGCTACTTATATTATTTTTAAAATAATTTTTTTTTTTAAATTTTTAATTTATTTTTTATTTTTTATTTTTTATTTTTATTATTATTATTATTATACTTTAGGTTTTATGGTACATGTGCACAATGTGCAGGTAAGTTACATATGTATACATGTGCCATGCTGGTGTGCTGCACCCACTAACTCGTCATCTAGCATTAGGTATATCTCCCAATGCTATCCCTCCCCCCTCCCCCACCCCACAACAGTCCCCGAAGTGTGATGTTCCCCTTCCTGTGTCCATGTGTTCTCATTGTTCAATTCCCACCTACGAGTGAGAATATGCAGTGTTTGGTTTTTTGTTCTTGCGATAGTTTACTGAGAATGATGATTTCCAATGTCATCCATGTCCCTACAAAGGACATGAACTCATCATTTTTTATGGCTGCATAGTATTCCATAAAAATCTTCTTTATACTGTTAGCTCAGGCTGCTATCACAAAATACCACTGACCGAGTGGCTTAAATATTGAACAGAAATTTATTTCCTGGTGGTTATTGAGGCTGGAAGTACCAGATCAGGATGCCACCATAGCCAGGTTCTGGTGAGGGCCCGATTCCTGGCTTGCAGACGGCCACCTTATTGCGGTGTCCTCACGTGGTGGGGACCTGGGGAAGAGCAAGCTCTCTGGTGTCTCTTCTTAGAAGTCCACTCATCTCATCCTGAGCCCTACTTCATGATCTCATCTAACCCTAATCACCTTCCAAAGGCCTCCCCTCCAAATACCATCATGTAGAGGGGTCAGGGCTTTGGCATAAGGGTTTTAGGGGGACGCAGTTCAGTCCATAGCACTGTTTAACACAGCTCCAGATTTATGAAAATGCCACAGCGAAGTATTTTAGTTCAGGAAGTTGTGTGCAGGTCAAAGCCCTCATTTTACAGAGACGGAAACTTACACGGAGGGGCGTGTGGCAGAACTGGCATCAACACTCCGGTCTTCTGATTCCCGGGACGGAACCTGGACTTCTAAATGGGCTGTGCCTCCTTGTAAAACTGTGTGTGCATGTGGGTTTTGTTCAGGGAAAAGGATGCCCTTCTCGAAGGACCCATGGCCTTGGCTGCTTTGCCTGCTCTTGCCCATTCCGGATTCAAGGCTTCGTCACCCGTCTCCCGGACAGTTTGAATGCAGCGAGAATGAACACAGAGGAGCTTGGTTTCTGGCAAGCCCTGCCTTTCACCGGCCTCTGCGTCACCCCCTTTACTGTGACTCACACAAAGCCCAGAGGTTTCTGTTCACTTTTAAGTGCAGAAAAGTGCCACACTGCCTAGTCTAGAGGGAGGCTTCCTTTGCACATCCTGTCTTCACCCCGCGTCTTTCCCACCCCAGGGCTTCAGCGAGAGGCCCAGGGAAGGGACAGCCTCTCACCTGTCTGGCCACCATTGTGATCCTTCTCTCGGCTGTTGCTGCTTCTTTGGCTAAGACCAGCGACCTCAGGGCCCTCTGTGGGCAGGATTTCTGACATGGGCTCCCTCCTGGGGTCCTGGGAGTGGGGAGTGTAGAGGTCGCCCATCCTGGCCCATCTCCCTTGTATGAGAGCTCCCCTCCACCTCAGGTCCAGCCCCCAGCTCCTGCTGCTGTGGCCTCCCCAGAGGGCTGCCCTCTCGGTGGGGGCTGGCAAGATGGCTCCTTTAATGGATCCCACGTGACCCAGGGGAGCCCCACACTTGCTGGCCGCGCCAGGCCAAGGGAATGCAGCCACTCCATGGCTGGCCCCGCCTCTGCTTCCTTTTCTTCCCCGTGACCTGGCTCATGGGCACAGGCAGACAGGCCAGTCTGCTGCATAAGCAGGCGTCCTCTGGGAAGGGACGCCTCCTCTCTTGAAGATATCCCACTCCCCCGCAAACAGCCCGTTCCAGCCCCATCAAGACATTTCAGGGAATTGAAATGAACATGCGTAGTGGTTAGGTGCACAGTGTCTGGAGCTATCCCTTCAGTGGCTACTTCACTCCTCTGTGTTTCAATTCACGCATCTGTGAAATGGGTTAATAATAATAATAATAATACCTCTCTCATGGGTTTGTTGAGAAGATTGCATAGGTTAGTGAATGGAAAACCCTTAGCAAAGTGCGTGGTATGCAATAAGCCTTCCATAAACAACTGGTATTATTATTATTATTATTGAAATATTACATTATTAGTGGTAGTAATAATAATAGCAGTAGTTATTTTTAATAATAGTAATGGTGACCAGGTCCATTGGGCAAGAGAACTGTATCCCTGAACTTGGCCCAGCCCAATTCAACCCAATGCAGTGCACATTTATTTATTTATTTATTTTGAGACAGGGTTTCACTCTGTCGCCCAGGCTGGAGTGCAGTGGCACAATCTCAGCTTGCTGCAACCTCTGTCTCCCAGGTTCAAGGGATTCTCCTCCTTAGCCTCCTGCGTAGCTAGGATTACAGGCACCCACCACCACACCTGGCTAATTTTTGTATTTTTAGTAGAGACGGGGTTTCATCATGTTGGCCAGGCTGGTCGCGACCTCCTGACCTCAAGTGATCTGCCCACCTCAGCCTCCCAAAGTGCTGTGATTACAGGCGTGAGCCACCGCGCCCAGCCTGCAGTGAACATTATTAAGGATTCACTCATGTGCTCAGCTCTGGACTAAGCACTGTGAATGTGGTTTCTGCGGAGGAAGCATGCAGGAACAGCCATCCCCTCCCGACTGGAAGAGCACACAGATGCTGGAGTGAGTGAGCCTGACCTGGGTTCAAGTCTCACTTCTGCTGCTCATCATCGGCAGACTTGTAAAAGTTATTTCTCCTCTCTGAGCCTCCACTTCTTTCCTGTAGAATGGGGATCTGTGTTGCCTGCCGTGAGGGTTGTTGTGAACATCCAAAGGAAATTAAGCAGGAGTACAATCACTTTGGAAAACTGTTTGGCAGTGTCCACTGATGCTGAACATGTGGGTACCTCAGAACCCAGCAGTCCCACTGCAGGAGACACACTCAGCAGATATGTACCCACGTGTACCAGGAAACACCTATGAGAATGCTGATATGTTATCTATGGACATCCTACGACCCAGCATTTCCGCTCAGCAGAAATGCATACGTATATGCACCATACGTGTCCTCTAGACACATACGAGAATGTTCTAGCAGCATGACTCACATGGCACCAAACTGGAAGTTCCCAGTTGTGGATCAGCAGAGGAATAGATGGATAGAGGTGGTGTATTTCTTTTTCTTTTTCTTTTTTTTTTTTTTGAGACAGAGTCTCGCTCTGTTGCCCAGGCTGGAGTGCAGTGGCGCAATCTGGGCTCGCTGCAAGCTCCTCCTCCCGGGTTCACGCCATTCTCCTGCTTCAGCCTCCTGAGTAGCTGGGACTACAGGCACCTGCCACCATGCCTGGCTAATTTTTTGTATTTTTGGTAGAGACGGGGTTTCACCCTAGCCAGGATGGTCTTGATCTCCTGACCTCGTGATCTGCTTGCCTCGGCCTCCCAAAGTGCTGGGATTACAGGCGTGAGCCACTGCGCCTGGCCGAGGTGGTGTGTTTCTATAGTAGCACACTACACAACAGCAAGGTTGAAAACATCAACCACATGTACAGAACGGGTGGCTCTCTCAAACACTCAGTGGAAAAAGCCAGATGCAGGAGGAGATGACTGATTGACCCTATTTATTTAACTTAAAAAATGGGTGAAATCAGTCTACGGCGTTAGAGGTGAGGACAGTGGTTCTTCCGGAGGGCAGGAGGGTTCATGTATCCTTAAAGGGGTCACGGGTCGGGGGCTGATGTGCGGCTGTCACGTTCTGATTCTTCATCTGGGTGCCAGCTCTGCAGGTGTATTCACTGTGAAAATTCATCAAGCTGTGCTTTTTGCTCTGTGTGTGGTATGTTTCAACAAACAGTTTAGTTACAAAATTAAGTGCAGTAACACATGGACCACCATGGTCGGCCCTGAATGTATGCTTACCATTATTATTTTTATTTTCTTTTTCTCTTCAGCACCTGAAGTGACCTGGAATCAGTGAAGCCAAAGGGACTGGCAGTCTGCCCTGCAGGGAGTACCGACCTATCCCAGTTGTGTGAGCCTGCGAGAGAAAGGGAGTGCATGTGCGTGCGTGCATGTGTGCGTGCGTGTGTGTTCACGTGTTCTCGTGCGGGTGCGTGAGTGGTCTTCAAACAAGGGTCCCGAACCCCGGGGCAGCAGGAAGGCGGCCGACTCCACGCTGTCCTTTGGGATGATACTTGGATGCAGCTCTTGGGACCGTGTTCTGCAGTTCAGCCTTCCTGTTGGGATGGGGCCTTTCCTACTATGCAATTTTTCAAGAGCTCCTTGACCCTGCTTTTTGCTTCTTGAGTTGTCTTTTGCCATTATGGGGACTTTGGTTTGACCCAGGGGTCAGCCTTAGGAAGGCCTTCAGGAGGAGGCCGAGTTCCCCTTCAGTACCACCCCTCTCTCCCCACCTTCCCTCTCCCCGAAACATCTCTGGAAATCAATAGCATATTGACACGTTGGAGCCGAGCCTGAACATTCCCCTTGGCCCCAACACATGGAAAATCCCCTTCCTTGCCTAAGGTGTCTGAGTTTCTGGCTCTTGAGTCATTTCCAGACTTGAAATTCTCATCAGTCCATTGCTCTTGAGTCTTTGCAGAGAACCTCAGATCAGGTGCACCTGGGAGAAAGACTTTGTCCCCACTTACAGATCTATCTCCTCCCCTGGGAAGGGCAGGGAATGGGGACGGTGTATGGAGGGGAGGGATCTCCTGCACCCTTCATTGCCACACTTGGTGGGACCATGAACACCTTTAGTGTCTGAGCTTCTCAAATTAGCTGCAATAGGAAACAAACAAATTGGGAAATGAAAAAAAAATGGGAAGATTAAAAAGCACAGGGGGAAGAAGAAGAGATGTCAGAGGCCATCCTTCCAGGGGCGGACGGGGCTGACTCCTGCTCTCTGGAGGACAGTCAGTCCATGTCTCGGAGAAACGGGTGAGCTGAGCTTGGCGTTTGGACCCAGTTCAGTGAGGTTCTTGGGTTTTGTGCCTTTGGGGCAGACCCCAGACAAGGATGTCTGAGACCACTTGGGTGCTGTTTTCTCAGCTCCAATTTCAATAGTGAGCTATCAAACCCAGAGCGGAAGGAGGGAGCTCTGATGAGCACGATTTGTCACACAATAAAGGGATTTTTTTTTTTTCAGGGCTACTATGGTTGATCTTGCAACTCTGTAAATATGTATGTAGACACTTTTAAAAGCACGTATTTATGTCCCTGACTGTAAATGCTCCATTTTTAAAGTTTTATAACTTGTGTTATTTAATGAGTCAATCGGCTGCAGTATGGGATCTGATAAGGATCTAGGAGAAGGGTCTCATGCGGACCCTCACATGGGCAGAAAAATGGCGATCATTGGCCGACATCACAGTTTTCCTGTTTTCCACCCAGCTAAAAACCGTTGTTTGCTTTAAATTTTCATAAACTGGAATCCTTTCACCTGCTCCTACAGTTAACCCTCACAAGCATGAAGTGCTGTGGCTGTTCCTTATCCTAATGATGCGCTTTTGTCCCGTAAATGTTGACACTCATGAACCATACCCCGGCCTCTCAGTTCTTGAGGGCCTCCCCCCGCAGCAGCGAGGAAAGCTCATGAACCCCAAACCTGGCAAGTCACCTGCAGCCCATGGTGAGCTCTGGGAAGTGCGGTTGAGGCCTTGGGGTCACTCCTTTTTTGCATGTGCAAATGTGCTGGTCACCCTTCAATGCTACCAGACGGTCAGGAAAACTGTTCCAATCATGAAAAGGGGAGATGATTTTGTAACAGTGGCGTTTGCTGGTCAGTGGTGGTCTTTAAGACGACAGCTCTGTATCTGCCCTGTGAAGAGAATTAACAATAAAAGTGTGAAGAACGATTGTGAGGAACAAGCGTGGGAGTGATCATTCTGGTTTCTGTGCTCTGTCTTCTGTGTTGGTGGTTTCGGTGGGAGTGGGGTGGGGGGTCCCTGAACGCTCCCTCCCAGCAATGGGAGGAACCAAGGGCTCAAGGAAGCTCACTCTGGAAATGTCCCACCTGGTAAGTAAGGCTACTCTGCCAGCTGCCAGCCAGTGAGTTGAACCACATTACTAAGACCAGAAAGACCTCTTTTGATTGCAAATATATTCTCGTCTTTAAACAGCTTTATTGAGAGCTAATCCACAGATCATACCACTTACCCACTTAAGCGTACACCAGGGGCTTTTAGTATATTCAGTGTCATGCAGCCATCTCCACAATCAATTTTTTTTTTTTTTGAGAAGGAGTCTCGCTCTGTCGCCCAGGCTGGAGTGCAGTGGCATGATCTCGGCTCACTGCAAGCTCCGCCTCCCGGATTCACGCCATTCTCTTGCCTCAGCCTCCTGAGTAGCTGGGACTACAGGCGCCCGCCACCACGCCAGGCTAATTTTTTGTATTTCTAGTAGAGATGGGGTTTCACTGTGTTAGCCAGGATGGTCTCGTTCTCCTTACCTCGTGATCCTCCCGCCTCGGCCTCCCAAAGTGCTGGGATTACAGGTGTGAGCCACTGTGCCCAGCCTCCACAATCAATTTTAGAACATTTTCATCACCCCTAAAAAGGAACTGCATGCCCATTAGCAGTTACTCCCCATTTCTCCCAAAGCCCCTACCCTTAGGCAACCACAGATCTACTTTCTGTTCCTATGGATTTATCTATTCTGGACATTTCATAGAAGTCAAACCAGATAATATGTGGTCTTCTGTGACTGACTTCTTTTACTCAGCATAATGTTTTCAAGGTTCGCCAAGGTTGCAGCACGTGTTAGTACTTCATTCCTTTTTATGGCCAAATGTTCCATTGTAGGAATAGACCATATTTCACTCACTCATTCTTCAGGTGATTTAGTTTGGCGTTGGTTCTGCTTTTTGGCTATTAAGAATGCTGCTGCAATGAACATTTGTGTGACAGTTTTTGTGTGGACATAGATCTTCTTGGATATATAGCTAGGAGGGAACTGGGTCATATGACAACTCAATAGTTCACATTTTGAGGAACTGCCACACTATTTTCCAAAGTAGCTGCATTATTTCACATCCCCACCAGCCACACATAAGGATTCCAGTTTCCCCACATCCTTTTCAGCACTTGGCACTGTCTTTTTAAAATTTTAGCCACTCTACTGGGTGTGAATGTAAATGAATTATTTGAAGGAACAACCATCCCTCTGATCACAAATCCTGGCAGAGTTAGGTGTCAGAGTCCCAAAAGGATGGGGATGGGCACAGGGGGATTCTGATGGGAAGTGAAAGACAAGTGTATTCTTGGGTTTGGGTGGAAGGAGACCCCAAAATGGTCTTTGTCCACATCCCAATGGTGCAGAAAAGTAGGAGGAAGAACCCAAAGTTCTAGCTTTTCACTTAAACACTTCCTCTAAAAAGGAGAAGCGGTGATGTGTTAGAGTTCTCCAGAGAAACAGAACCAGAAGGACATATGTATATATATGTGTATATATATGATTTATTATGATGAATTGGCTCACATGATTGTGAAGCCTGAGAAATCCCAAGATCTGCTGTCTGTAAGCTGAAGACCCAGCAAAGCCAGTGGTTTGATTGAGTCCAAATCCAAAGGTCTGAGAACCAGGGGAGTTGATATAAATCCTAGTCTGAGAGCAGAACGTATGAGACGTCCCAGCTCAACAGTCGGGGAGGGGAAAAGGGGCGAATTACTCCTTCCACATTTTGCTCTATCCAGGTCCTTAATGGATTGGACGATGCCACCCATACTGGGGAGGGCCATCTACTGAGTCCGCAGACTCAAATGTGAATCTCTTCGGGAAATACCCTCACAGATACACCCAGAAATAACGTTTAATCTGGGTACCCTGGGGTCAACTCAAGTTGACACATACAATTAACCATCTGCTCTTTGGAGGACAGTTATCTAGAAAGTAAACAAAGTAGACTCCCAGTGAGGTGAAATCCATGCATTCAACTCATCAACATTGGCTGGTCCCCTAGTCTGGGCAGACAGAGATGAATTTCACACAGGCCTTGCTAATGGGGGACTCACAGTGGGTGGTGATGGCTGGGGGAGGTGGGGAGAGTAGATGGAGGAGAAAGTGAACAATTTCAGGGAATGAAGAGTGTGGAGGCCAATCCTGGGTGCATTGAGAGCATAGCAGTGGGACCTCAAATCCAGCCTGGGGCATCTGGGAAAGCTTCCTGGAGAAGGAGGGGACACAGGGGACTCTTGCAGATCCCAATGAGGTCTCCCCACCTAACCTCCACATTAGGCTTTAGAAAGATTCATGAAGGGAAGAGAGGTTTTCTTAGTATTGCGAGTAGCCTGGAATTAAAATGAAAATGACAACATCCATCAACGGAATACTTTTCAGCTTCATCAGATATTCCCACAAATAATTCCATCCCATTCTTCCAACGGGCTTTAAGGTGGGCAGGGCAGGTCTAATGTCTGTTCTGCACTGATGTAGCTCAGTGAACTGGGTGACTCTTCCAGGTCACACCTACTCAGCATCAACCTGGACCCAAGCCAGCCCTTGCCTCCAAGACCATACAGGCACCCTTTACTGAGCACTGTGATGTGCCACGTATTTTCTCCACATCCCCTCTCATCTCACAACCCAGCAGTGTGAGTATCTCAATAGCTGTTTCACAGATGAAAAATGTGAGGCTCAGAGACATTTGATGATTTGGCTAGGGTCACATAGCTGGTAGATGTGGGCCAGGTATTGGACGCAAGACTTTCAGGGCCCCAAGGCCAAGATGTCCTACTCACACATCCTTGTCCCTCGCTGCACCCTTTACCACTGTTTTAGCAATTCCTCATGATCTCAAGCCTCCTTGCAAATGGAAACATTATAACAGAGGTCAGTCCCTGACTCCCAGGGTACAGCAATCAGCTCCTGGGCTTTTGCTTTGCCCAGATTTGTACCCATACAAGACACACAGGTTTAAAAGGTGTTGGAGCACCAGCCCCAGGTTAATCTCAGCTCTGCTCCATACTGGCTGTGACCTTGGGCTGGTCACTGGCCTCAGCTTGGTTCCTTGTTTGTACAAGGGGATGGTAGTTACTTCCACCTTCCTATGTTTCAGTGAGGATAAAAATTACCTACTACTGGGTCTCTTTAGGGTAAGTAAACTTACCTGTTTCTGGGGTCACCTGGTCCTATTGTTAAAAGAGAGATTCTTGGTTTCCACCGCAGCAGGTGTTGAATCAGAATGGGGTTCAGGTTGTTGTATTGTCAACAAGCTCGGCATGTCGCACCAAGTTGAATGCCCGCTGTTTGAGGATTATGGCCATGGCAATGATTGAAAATAGCATTCCAGCCTCCACCAGAACAACAAATCGAGGTTGCCAGAGGCTCTGGAGTTTGCATTCAACAGCGTCTCTGGTGACTCTTTAGAACATTGCACTGGGCCGCTCCTAGGAAAGAGGAGACTGGCTCCAGCAACGCCCACCTTCCAGGTGCCTCACAGAGCCTGCTGAACCTGATCACCTGTCTTCAGTGGAGAAGCAGGACAGCGGTACTGAGACAGGGGTCGGGAAACAGGGAGCCCCCATAGACCTCTGTGGCAGCAGCACGCAGAATGCAGACAGCCTCGACTTCCTTGGGGCAGGTTAGAGGGAACCCAGTGGGGATTGCAATGGAGGATCCAGCACTTCGGTGAGGTCTGGGATTTGGCAACCTGCTGAGTGACCAGGACTGTACGTGTGTCCACCAAGGGAACGCGAGGAGGCCACACACACAGCTTACCAAACACATCAGCTGTGGCTGGGACAGAGTCTTCTTGGGTACCGCAGGTGGGAGCGGGGCAGAGGAGGGACCCGGCAGCTCACCTGGGGCTGTGATGCCACCTCCCGCCAGCAGATGGGGTCCTCCCTCAAGTCCAGGCTCCAGGACATCTGGCTTTTGCAGAGGCAGGGGTGGGTCAAGTAGGTGAGCCGAGTGCTCCTGGTTAAGGCTCAAGTTATAAGGAGCCTTGGGGGCCACAAAGCTGCTCAGCTGAGGGGTTGGAAAGCAGTCCCTGAGCTCCCTACTCCAAAGAGGCAGGCTTGAGGTCCCATTCTGGCGTGAGGTAAGGGGAGAGATGCAGTGATGTGAGGTGGGGTGCCCAGCTAAGGGTGAGAGTCTGCTGGGCTGGAGGACCAGAAACTCAAACTGTCCTGACAGCTTTGCTGGTCATGGCTCAGCTGAGAAGACAGAACTGCCGACCCCCAGCTCTAGGAAGCCTGTGCCCAAGACGAGAGCCTGGCCTGGAGTTTCCCCCTCATTACAATAGGCTGGTGGGGAGGGGGCAGGGGGCCAACCCATAGCAAATGAAACCTTCAGCTGGTCCCCGATGGGCTGAGTGCAGAGTAAAGCTCTCCCGTGCCCTCCTATCCTTCCTTCTAGTCCAGAGCAGATCAGACAGGGAGGGCGGGTTTGCTGAGAGGGTGAGGCTGGTCATGTGACTCAGTCATCAGGTGGCTTCTATGCAAGGTTTGGGAGAGGGGACTGAGTGTCAGTAAGAGTCAGCACGTAGACAGATCTGAGATTGAGGATCTCCTTGCGTTTCGCACCCTGACCACCTTACTTGTCTGCCCCTAGTTCTGGTCCTGGCAGCTTAGGATGCTGTGTGTTTCTTTGGACTGTGTGCACATCTCTGAATCCAATCAAGTCATTCTAAAAATGCTCCAAAGTCTTCCCATGCACTTAGAATAAAATTCAACTCCCCTTTCTGGTTTAGATGCCCCCATAGCCTCACCCTGCACCCTTCCCCGCACTCCCATTGCCCTCTTCATCGCAGCCACCGTAGTTGTCTTTCTGCTCCCGGGCTACATAAGCTCTCTTCTGCCACAGGGCCTTTGCACAAACTAACTCCTCTGCCTGCAATGACTTTCTCTGCTTAGTCACGTGGCTCTCTTCTCAGCATCCTTCCCTGAACACTCAGTCCAAAGTAGCTCATCATCTCTCATTTGGGCCTGTTGGTTTATTCTTCCCACTTCTCATTACCTGAGAATTTCTAGTCTCCCGGCTTCTCCTGAATGTCAGTCCTATGAGAGCAGAGGGACCACATCTGTCTTGTTCAATGCTGTATCCGGTGCCAATGACAGCACCCAGCACCTGTCAGTGGGGACCTACCTGTCAGTAAGTCCTCGGGATTCATTATGGGGCACATTGGGAGTCTTCCCTCGGAGAAATCGACCTCGGAGGAGACCTTGCTGACTCAGGGATCTAGTGCATTATGTGAAAATAGCTGATTTGCAGCTTCCAGGATTGGCAGAGCACTTTGCTCAATTCTCAACCATGACCTGCTTCTCTGTGTGGGTCTCTCTTGTCCACCTTCAGGACCAGGGGGAAAAATGAGGAAAATTTTGCTTTAAACATCACTACTTCACAGGTAGGGTACAGGATGCCCAGTTCCATTTGAATTTCAGATAACAAACAGATTTTAAAGTACAAATATGTACCCAATATTGTATGGGATGTATGTATGCTAAAAAAAAAAAGTTGTTTATTTGAAATTCAAATGGAACTGAGAATTCTGTTTTGTTATTTGCTAAATCTGGCAACCCTATTCAGAGGGCCAGGCCTCTCTACGATGCCCTTCTCTTCTTGGTCATCTTGAGGGGTTCCAGCTGGTCACTCTGAAAGCTCTCAGCCAGCCCTGGCCCTCCGCCCGGCAGCCAGGAAGCGGCTTCCTCTGCTCTTAACAGCAGCTCATGCCTTGGATGCGAAGGTCGCCAAATGTCAAGTGGGGCCCTGAGGACTCTAAAGAGTGTTCAAGTGGCTCTCGACTCCTGCCTACATCTTCGGATTGTGGCGCTGATCTTTATTTGATGCATAAAATAAAAAAAAATTTTAAATAAGCAGCCTCCCTTTCTTGCCATCAGATATAAAGTTTGCATGACAGAAAGGCAAACAAGTAGACTGATTTTGGTATCGGCTGGTAGGATTTTCAAAATAACATCATTCTCGGGCATCTGTAGCTGTAGGTTCCCTGCCCCTTCCCAGGGCCATGCTGGGTGAGCACTTCCAAACTGGCTGTTGTGGAAATTTGGGCACTGGTGTGGTCCATATATGTCTGTCTTACCCAAGTGCCATTAGGTGCTACCAGCAGAAGGCTGAGGCTGAGAGCGGAGGGAAGGCAGGGGCCTGGCACACACCAATGCCCACCTTGAAGCCCAGGACGAGGAGGCCTCCACTTTGAGCCATCTCTCCCTCTGTGACATCTTAGGCATGGGGTGTGCCCTATGGAGCTCATAGCACGTGTGTCCTACCTCAGCACTGAGGCATGGGGAAATTCTTGTGTGTGATTACTTAAACACAAAACTTTCTATTTTCTAATTAGAAAATGTACATGGTTATTAACCCCATAAAAATAGAGAAAATCCAAAGAAATCCTGCCACTGATGGCCCTTTTTTTTTTTTTTTTTTTTTTTTTTTTTTTTTTTTATGAGACGGAGTTTCCCTCTTGTTGCCCAGGCTGGAGTACAATGGTGCAATCTCGGCTCACTGCAGCCTCCTCCTCCCAGGTTCAAGCAATTGTCCTGCCTCAGCCTCCCAAGTAGCTGGTATTACAGGCATGTGCTACCACGCCCAGCTAATTTTGTATTTTTAGTAGAGACGAGGTGTCACCATGTTGGCCAGGCTGATCTTGAACTCCTGACCTCAGGTGATCCACCCGCCTCGGCCTCCCAAAGTGCTGGGATTACAGGCGTGAGCCACCACACCCAGCCTAATGGGCCCTTTAGTGCCTAATCCCTTAGGTTTTTATGATACAAATATTAGCAACTGGCTGTGCCATCGACCTGCTGTGTGACCTCAAGAAGTTGTTGAACCTCCTCATGCCTCAGTTTTCTCATCTGTAAAGTGGGCGTGATCATAGTTCCTTCCTCATAGGGTTATTACGAAAATTGTTTGTTACATCAAAGCACTTAGTGCCTGGTTTTGGATGTGAACTGTAAGTGTTAGGTATGATGTTAATCACGCTGGGCTTTTAAACTTTAAGATGATTATTACTTCCACATTACCTTTAATGATGATGTTTGTGGGGGTACATAATATAGGCAGAATTTAGGTTACTTCTGTTTTCACACAGACACTGACAGTTTGGTACATATTTGCTCACACTGTGATTATTTGCTGAGGGAGTGGCGTGACCATGTCGAGAGGCAATGATAGATCAGTCTTATCGGATACACACCATGTGCCTTGCACTGGCAGTGTTTGCCTTAGGGAACCCTCTTGGAGGTGGGCTCCATTTTTGCTCCTATATTTATGGAGGAGGAATCAGGCTTAAAGGGTTGACCTCCCCTGAGGTCACAAACGGTGGAGCAAGCCACTGGTCTGGTTCTTGAAGTGGAAGATGCCGCATGCTCAAATCCCAGTGGAGCATCCTCCAATGGCTGCAGCTGTCTGTGGTCCAAGGCTCTTCTCTGGCTGCCTAAGGCTCTGTGGTTTGCCTGATAACACTCCAGTTTCATCTTCTCTAAATTAGGGGACATTGCAATGCTCCTGCTGGGAGAGGAGGGTAGGAGAAACTTGGAGAGTGTCTAAGAGCAAGGCCCTCCTGGCACAGGTAGGGATCCAGATGCAAACCAGCTACCCTGAGGCCTGCTCGGCTGGGTTCCACTGTCTTGTGGAAATTACATTTTTACCAACGTGCCCTTTGTCTTCTGGGCACAGCCACGTGGAAGAGAGGCATGGGGAGGATTTGTATGCAGAGAACAAGCATGGGCAATCTTTTCCCTTCTGGTTTGTTTGTTTGTTTTGTATTTAGATCTTTAACGATGCACACCTAATATGAAACCGAAGAACCTGATTTCTATGACAAGGTGCTGCCCACTGCGCCATCCTGAAGCCGTGGACTTGAGGGAGAGGCTGTTGTCCAAGCAGAGCAGAGGTAGAGATGATGCTGGGTGACTCAGCTGGGGGCTGTGCCCACCATTCCCCATTCATTGTGCTGGGAAAGGGCCAATCATTTCTTAACATGGGCCTTCCGAGCCAGGCATTCTAGGTGGGCTTATCTGGCACCAGCTCTGTGTACATCTGTTCTGCAGAGACCCTGCTGCTCCTGAAGGTCAAATCCAAACCTTGCGGCACAGCATCCCTGTGAAGGCACCTGCAGGGAGCAGGATCCTCAGGCAGGAGGGATGTGAAGAAGGGAGGGAGTGGCAGAAGGTGCCATCAGTGCTGCTAAAAAGCTGTGCCTTGGATGGCCAGGGTCAGCTTTGTTTGCTTATTCCAGCTTCC